>NC_142696.1:11836413-12146630 GCF_029641045.1 Salvia hispanica | reverse complement strand
GCTAATGCCTGGGAAACTCAAGTCAAAGTGGGCAGGACCTTACATTATCACCGTACTGCGTGCTAATGGAGCGGTCGAGATTTCAGGGAGTGTCCCTAACTCTGAACCTTTTGTCGTAAATGGGCATAGGCTGAAAATATATAGAGAAAATGCGGAGATGTGTGTAGTGGAAGAAATTCCACTACATTTTAATAGCGTCTAATGACCAGTAGGAAAGGGGTTTGGAGTTCCACTTGGCTAACTTTATAGAATTTGTGCTTATTGACCAGGCAGAATTTCAAACGCCCTTAGTAATAATGTAAATACTGTGAATAGTTAGTGATTTAATTTTAAGAAAGTAGCAAAATATTAAAAATACCAAAAAGATTTTTAGACCTTGAATATTAATTTGGAGTACGTACTGACCACGAGGATGCCAATTTGGTGAGACTCTGAATTATATTTAAGTGTCTTTTTATTGCTTTATTTATATTTTTAGCTAATTAAGTGGAAATTTGAATTTTTGTACAGGGTGCAGCTTTGCAAGGCGAGAACAGTGACTGGGACGGCGCGAGGAGCAGAGATGTGACAGGAAGCGTCCAATCAGCTGCGAGAACGCTCCACCACCTCCCACCCGAAGCGTCGCGACCTGGTAACTGTCTGTAACCGGTCAAAACCCTCAACTGCCCACCCCACTATAAAAAAACCCCACCGCCTATTCCCCTTCACTTTACAAACCCTTACCTGCATTCTATCACCCAGAAAACAACCACCCCCGACCACCGTGAACCACCCTGATAACCACCGCAAACCTCCACCAAATACCAACAACCACCCTTTCCAAACCATGGGAAAAAAAATGACCACCAGCGAGAAGAAGTCGGAAGATTCGACAACATGGAAGCGCAGCCGCCGAGCGCGCAGTAGTCTCAACCAGCGCCACCACCACAAATCTCGGCGATGGTCCTGTTAGACGCGCTTGCGGCTTACCTGAGGCAGCAAGACCCAACAGAGATTGGACGGCGACCATCGCAGGATTCGGTCAAATAGGAGGAGGGCCGGCGATACCGACCCCTACCCCAGAAATTGCAACCACCATCAACCCGCCTACCACCACCCCAACTTCCTCAAATCCCACATCCGGAAAAACCTCTCCAACGGCAACTGCATCGTCGGAACCATCTAACCCTTCTCCCAGACAACTACAAACAGAGCCACTCGACGTTAGCCTCCTTTCCGCCTATCAAGACCCTAATTGGGGAGAAACAGAAGAGAAATACAGCGAAGGAAGGGTGAGCGAAGGAGGAGAGGATAAATCAGAGGAGACACCGATCGCAGAGCCCGTAACCCAAGAAGCGGAGAGGGAGGAGATAGATCTGAACAAAATGGCCAGAAAGCAAGGGCTAATGGCTGATGATGAATTCCAGTCAGTTATAAGTGGGGGAGACAGGATCGTGATACATACTGAGGGGGTGGCTGAGGTTCTGAACCTCGCATCCCAGGCAGTAGGGCTTCAAAAGCATCCATAGTAGCGGAGGGTCAGAGGGTGTTGTCCACCAACCAGTACAAGAAATGGGAGTAGAACAAACCGAAGGAGTGAAGCAACCTGAAGAGGAGAGGCAGGAAACAGAGACACACAAGTCAGAGGAAAGGAATGATGAGAAAGAAACAGTGGAAGAGGCCGAAGTACAACCGGAGGAGCCGGAAACTATAGCCCCAACCGTGTCAAAACCAAAGCCAGTTAAGAGGACACTAGTGTTGAAAAACGACCCCAAGGAAGAAAGGCAGAAGCTCAAGAGAGTGTCACAGAGATGCTTAGGAAAATGGACGTCCAACAAGGCAGGAGCAAACACGGCAGCAGATGCAGTGGAGATCTCTAGTGAAGATGAGGTGGCTGAGGCAGGAGCAAACACGCCAAATAACCAGGAGGAAGAGGCTGACAAGGTGGCTAAGGGTCTGGACCTCGCATCGAAGTCAGTAGGTCAGGAGGAAGCGATAAATAATGATACCAGTGACTGCGTGGTGACCGAGCCTACTGCCCAAGTGGAACATTCAACACTAGCGGACCAGGAAGCTAAGGCAGACGAAGGTGAAGACAAGTACCTCCAGGAGAGGAAGCGAAAACGAAAGGCCCCTGCCAAGAAGAAGCAGATCATAAAGAAACAACGCACAGCCAACACCAGCATAGTGATCCGAGAGCCAGAAGAGAGAAAGAGGTTGAGTGACAGTGATTACACTTCCAGCAAAGAATCGGAGTCAGAGAGAGACGTCTCTCTAGACGGTGAGGAGTACCATGAGCAGCAACTCCCTGACAACCACCATTGCTAGTCGTCCTCTTCTTATTATCCTACGTGTCCGTTCAAGTTCGAGATCGAGCGGCTCTAAGCTGTCCTTCCCAGAGCGCGTTCGCTTGTCACGCCCGCATTTTCTAAGGATAGAAAACACGGTGAATCGCGACTAGGGGAGGGTTAAAGAAGCGGGGAAGAAAGGGGAAAAAGACACAACTCGACCAAAGCTCGAAATAATAGTTATAGCTCGATTAAAATCAGAGTATCTCAACAATCAACAACTCAAAAGAAAGACAATAACTCAGCGGAAGCATTTCGAGAGTAGAATACTGCTATGTATGAAGACACAACATATTCTGGACATTTGATAAACATTCTTCACTTTTATGCTCAACACCCTCCGCACTCGTCACCGCTCAACCTGCACATAGGGAAAACAAATGCACGGCTGAGTACTTGATGTACTCAGTGAACAAATGCCAAAACAATTTTATAAAACAGTTATGTTATGCCGCCATTGAGTGACCTCGGGATTTTAGTTTGAAAAGGCCCAAGACACTAAAAATATTTCACAAGCACAAACTTTCAACTCATCCTCAAATCCTTTTCCTCATCATTTCAAAAACACAACTATTTTTCCTTGAGTTATTTAAGAAACTGCCATATCTGTTCTTTAGAGTGCCGTGTAAGGGGGCCACTTTCCACGAGCACGAAAACCGGCCAACCCATTCGATGACTCACAGTCCTCATCATGTACACTAGTCCAAGTAGGGGCGCACCCTTGCTAGGACCCGAATTCGATTAAACTCATAGTAGGGACTCACTCCCTACTAAGCAATCATCAACATCATCATCTCAACAACCCCAACCTCAACAACCTCAACAATCTCAACATCAACAACCTCAACAACATGTGAACCGAGATTATGGCCTCAAACTCGTTCACTAGACCGGCCGACCCAAAAGACGGCTCACGATCCCCAATGGTATACACTAGCCTGAGTAGGGACTCACTCCCTAGTCAGACCCGAATTCGATTTCAATAGGTCTATTAGGGACCACTCCCTTGCTAAACAAACAAATAGGCATTTCTCAAAACAAAAACATAGCATGACATACCCTTTGAACTCCATTTTTCTCATAAAACGTATTTGAATCATTTTTTTTTTATCAAGATCAAGCATCACCTCACATCACATCAACAAGTCGAGCAATTCACAATATTACTGAATAAATCAACACATATATCACATAACATCACTTTCACTTTAAACACATAAATCACGTCACCATCGAATAAAATCAATAATAATTGCAATCTCAGTAATAAGGAATTTCGTCACATAAAATGATGCTCGAATCGATATATTAAAACTAAAGCTCTTAAAAGTATCTAGTTCGAAAGCCCACACTAAAAGTTTAATTCGAAAGCCCACGGTAAAAGCTTAGTTCGAAAGCCCACAGTAAAAGTTTAGTTCGAAAGCCCACACTAAAAGTTTAATTCGAAAGCCCACCTCATTCATTTAAAGCTTTAACTTGTGCTCCATTTCATTCTCGAAAAGCGTGCGTGAAGTCACCCATTGTTTTAGTGTACTCCGGCCCAATCTTCATTTAATTAAATTGGCCCATCCCAAATACTCCAATCCATCTCCTTCTCTCTTTCTCACCTTACGTGAGAGTCCAGAATGGGAGAAATTTCTAATCTCTTCCCTCTCTCTCAATTCCTCAAGATCGGTCTCTTCTTTCTTTTCTATATCGTCTCCTTCTGTCTAGCCATCGTCTCTGTCATGGCACCACTGTCTCGTTTCTCTCTGCACCGCCGCGCGTAGCGCTGCTGCCGTCCTCTCCGTTGAGCGCTGCCGTCGCCATCACCGCCCTATCTTTCCCTCATCTCCGCCACAGCGCCGCTGCTGTCAAAATGTTGTCGGCATCATTGCTGCCAGGTAAGCCGTTGCTGCTCCTGATCGAGACAGCCATTAGCCGAAGTCTAAGCATCACCGAAACCATCTCACTCTGCTCTCCGTTCACACCGCTGCTGTCCGTCGCCGTTTCGCAGCACAGCCGCTGCTGCATTTCCACCGCCTCGCACCCTCTCTCTTTTCCTCTCTCGGTCGAAGGTAAGGCTGCACTTCCCCTGGTCAGAACGCAACACTGCTGCTGTCTCGGTGCAGCGCTGTTGTTCGTACCCAACGCCGGCACTGCTGCTTTGCTCCCTCCGTCAGCCGGTCTCTCCTCTCTTCACGTCATTTCCGAACTGAAAGCCACCGCCGTCTCTCTCTCTTTTTCTCTAAATCCTCCGCCACCAAGCAGCCCCAATTCACCCTCTTTTTCATCCTCCATCTCTCCATCGATCTCGCTGCTGCGTTCCCTCTCTTCTCACCGAAATTTCAGCGCTGCCTGAGTCGCACCCCTGTCATCATCGTCGTCAAACTCTGGCGCCACCCTCGCCTTTCGCTGGGGTGCCATCGCTCATCTTCTCGCTGCCCCATCGCTGCTCGTCGTCTCCCTCTCCGTCAGCTCTATCTATCTCTCCCTCTTTTCTCTCTGCCGCCATGCTACTGCCCGCTGGTGGTGTAGGATCGACGCCGCCGTCATCATAGCGCCTCACCGTATTCTCTCTGAAACTCTCAAGCTTGAAACTGGTGAAACAAAATGAAGTTGATTGGGAGTGATGAACGTGGGATCATGGGGAGATATATATGTAGAAACCGATTTCATGGAATCAAGGGGAGGTAGAAACCGATTTGTTGCGGGTTTTGTGGAACGGAAAAATTTGTGAAACTAATCTGGCGTTTAAATCCTGATGATTGGGTTGCATAATCAAAGTGACTCAACATGAAAATTTAATAAATGACTTGGGCTCATAACAAAGGGCTTTCTTCAAAAAGAATTGAATAAATTCTATAGGCCCAAAATGTATAGTATATTATTTTACTACAAGAATCGTGGGTGAAAAATCGGCTAAAATATTCGACTTTCTTCCAAGACAATTAAAAAAAAAGCAAAAAGTCGGGGTGTTACACTACCTGAAAGAGACAAAATAAAAATAAAAAATAAAACTAAAAATCAAAATTAGAAAGCAAGAAAAATCCAAAGTAGTAAAATCGTCCTTTGGAAGATATCAATCACAAAGTGATATTATTCCCCGACAACGGCGCCAAAAACTTGATGCACTATTTATTAACACTAAATATACCTGCAAGTATACATGGTAGATCTAGTATAGCTAAAGGTCAGTACCGGGTTGTCGAACACGGGGAATAAAATCACCGACTGACTACCTTCTACTAAGCTTCTTTTACTATTTGGAGAAATAGTGGATTTTGAAAAACTTTTGAAAACAATTAAACTGAAAACAATAAGCGGTTGATTGCAACACAAACTAGAGATCAAATAGATGAGATAAGAGAATTCCAGGGATATGCGTTCACAATTATGGTTATACAAATTCCTCCTACAATATCCTAGCACAGTTTATACTTCGATAGAACGAGCCACACTAGTTATGCCTGATAAACTCGTAGTTTAACAAGTGTTTAGGATGTTTAATAGTGCAGATGTCAGTGTTTTATAGCACATTACTTGAGTTTTCATCTATGATTCCTTATTTTAGTGTTTTGATAAGTTCGTCGAGTTTTTGTAGTCACAGCAGGTGGAAACGGACGAAAACGGTACCAAAAACCGTAAGCCGGGCGTTTCAGTGCACAAGACCGGGCGTTCAGTTGAAGGAAGTCGGGCGTTTTGCCTCTCAGGTCGGGCGTATCCACTGTGACCGGGCGTTTTCCTATGGAAAAATGCCCGGGGCAGGCGTTTGTACAATGTCGTTGTTTAAGAAGAACGCCCGGTCGGGCGTTTTGTTACTTAAAATCGTCCGGCCGGACGATTTACTCGTATGCTGATTTTCTTCTATTTTTCGCCCCGGGTATAAATAGGACCTAGGGTTCGACTCCAGATATATTCCACACGCCCCAGAAGCAGTTTCCACATTTGAGAGCAGATTGAAGCGACAAAGAGTCCGATTCATCAACAAGTTTGAAGACGAAGACGATTTGCCCATTCAATTCACCTTTGGGAGTATCTCTATTAGTTTTCCTATGTTAAATTCACTTTCTATGGATTTCTCTTGTGAATTTGCATTGAATATGAGTAGCTAAATCTATTGTAGAGTTTTGGTGAAGACTACAATGAATACTTTTGATTAATTCAAGGACTTTTGATTACCTTTGCTCTTGTGATTTCTTTGGTTCATTCTTGTGCTTTTTAAATTCAATTGATTAGCTACCAATTGGGTTTGTTGACCTAGTTTTGAGTAATCGAGAGACACCTAATTAGGATTGATAAAAGAATGAACAATACCTAGATAATTTTCATTCGAGAGAAGGAATTCTAGAGTGAGGGCTTGAGCCTTTCGTTTTAAGGAGTTAATTGTGACGTATTAGAAGGAGACTTCAATATTAATGATTAATCAACTGGTTAAGAGCCCTCGAGAGAGGGCTTAGTCTAGACTAGCGGCTTTCCCAGTAATCCTAGAGACTTCAATTGGGTAATCGAAGTTATTGAATTATTCGCATTGTTTTCGTTGTAGTTGGATCCAAGGCTCTACCTTGTTCTCTTATTTGAAAATCATTTTTTTGTTGCGTGATTTTATCTTGTTTATGTTTAATTGTTTTTCAAAATCAAAAGCAACATTTCCGGATTCTCTAGATAGTAGTCAAAATCGGTTCGTGGTACTTAAGTTGCACAATTTTTCTCCATGGATACGATACTCGCACTTGTTTATTGCTACACTAGCCCCGTACACTTGCGGGTAATTCTCGTGTTTGCCCATGCGGTACAAGCGTAGATTACTAACACTAGGGTTGTCTATCCTAGATTCGTAACTCCTAAAAGCTCCTAAGACCCTTGAAAAGTCCTCACTCTCAATTAACAGTGTCGTTTTAAGGGAAGCTAATTGTAGTATCTATTAAGTGGATCTAACTCGCCAACCTCCTCTTACGATTATGTAGCAAGTTATATTAAATCAGCATCGTGTGTCACTCAAGCATGCAGTATTACCGAACAACTTAAGGAAGAAACGAAGTATAAACAAAACGGATATTAAATAGAAAACGAAATTTGTATAAACCACGAAGAGTTACTAACACAACCCTAGAATCCTATGAATTTAGTTACACATGATAGAATAATCTAAAAACATAGTTTGAAGGGAAAACAATGTAAAAATAAGAACTGAAGCGATAAAACCCAAAGGTAGAACCCTGTAGCCTTGATCTTCACTTGACTTCGTCTTCAACCTCTTGCACAAAGAAGAACTCTCAAATATTTTGCTCTAGAATTGTGAGGCAAAGAGCGTAAAAAGTGTGTTCTCGAATGAAGAGGTTTAGGGGGTATATATAGGGAGTAGGTCGAATCCTATGGATGGAAGGAAGAGGTTGGCTAATTTAGGTAAAATCTAGAGAAAATCTAAGTAAATTCGTGCATCGCCTTTTCACAGCAGACTGCTACACCTTGGCCAGCGGTCGCTGTGCATTGTCCGAAGCCTCTGCGGATTTGGGTAGTGGTCGCTGCATGTCCTGCGGCGGTCGTTGTGGATTAGTCCAGTGGCTACGGGATCTCTCGAGCGGTCGCTGCACACGTTTCAGCGGTCGCTGGGCGTCTTCAGACTTTTCAGCACAATTTTTCCGGAGTGGACCGCTTCAGGCGTAGCGGTCGCTGCGACACACGCAACGGGCCGCTGGGCGTCTTGAAATCTCCAGAATTCCATCTTCGAATTTTTCCTATCTTTTTGACTCAAATATGCACAATTCTCACAAAACATGTCAAAATACCAAAATAGATAAAATATGTGAAATATGGACATGAATTGCGATTAAGACACTAAAAATAGACCAAATAAGGGCCCTAAAATAGTGCAAAAGTAGACATTAGTTATATTTTTTTACCATGTATTGAAAATGTGCAAACCATATTGTCCACGAAGCGTTTTTGTTGTTCACTCTTGTGTATTGAATATGAAATTAAATAAAATTTATTTTTTCTCTCACAATACCAATTTATTTTCTCTCATCGGTATTGTGATGTTGCAGTATGTCAAATACCCTTATAAACTGCATGGTTGCATAATGTAGCAGTCTCTCTCCTAGTTAATTGACAAAAGTATCTTTGCTCGGTGATATTTTTGACTGAAAAAAGTTTAAAACAGTAAAAAGGAGTAGTTTAAACGGTATTACATTGAAGAATCTTAGATATTTGTCTTATTTTTGGAGTTCTGGTCACTTTTGCACATTAATTTTATAAAAATTATATAAATAGTTAAAGTAGAGAAATGATAAATTAAGAGAGAGAATAATGTTGACAAGATCATTTCTCCACTTTAACTTATTACTAGGATTTTTGTAAAACGTTTATGCAAAAGTGACCGGGACTCCTAAAGTGAGATGAAGGGAATAAATATTTATAATCATTTAATTCAGTATCTAAATTGTTACCGATCCATAGTTCAGAGATTAAAAAGCATGTTCCTTCAAAAATAAAAAATAAAAAAAATAACATGCCTCGTATCAATAAAAATTACTCCTTAAAACATAAAATATGTTTCATATCTTTTGGGGTCATATCATATCACATTCCAACATTCTTAATAATTTAAAAACTTTTCCGAGGAGTAGTATGTTTCATATGCTCATTTTTAATGCAATCCTTTATTTGAAACTCTCTAATTAGAGTTATTATTTGTTTCAAAAGTTATATTTGATTAGCTTGATGGGTTAATCAGAAACTCAAATGATTAGAATTAAAAATTTATAACCTAAAAATTCAATCTAAAATCAAAATAGCCTGCTTCTTAATAGTTTGACAATCAGAATGAATTGGTCTAAACCTGAGTGGATTGACCCGGTTGATAGTATTAACTATTTTATTCATTTCATTCTAAGTGACACATTTTACTTTTTGGATATCCTACTATAAATGATACATTTATAAAAGTAGAAATATTACTATCGCTACTTTTTCCCTCTTTATTTTTTTTTAAATTCTTTTCATTACTCATAAAATAACACAGCATAAAATATTGTACCAAATAAAAGATATTCTATTTAGAGCGGAAAGAGAGAATATATTTCATCATCACTTTACAGGTAAGAAGTCCAAGCATTAACGATGTTATTCTGTTTAATGGGATAATATTGAAGTTAAGTTTGAATTTTATTATATTATGTTTAATGTATTTTTAAAAAAATTTAAGTCATACTATTAGATGTTTTTATTAAATAAATATTATATATAGTATATTAACAATGAAATCACATTAGAATATTTAATTTTATATAAATTATTATGTGTTGTGAGGTTAATGTGTAATTTAAATAAAAATATATATATGGTTGATAAAGTTTAAAAGTAGGCGAATATCAATTTTTGTTAGGTTCAGTGTAAATAGGTGGAATAAAATTAATATGTGATCTGACATTTACTAAAAATAAAATTGAGTTTAGTGTAAATTATCGAAAATTTTATAGGAAATCTTTAAGGTTAGAACCGAGAGATAGATATAGACCCAAACTTATCTGAGCAGTAATTCAGTTATGCATATGAATGACTATTAAGATAGATGTATGTGCTCAAAAATACTCGCAAGTCGCAAGTTAGGAGTGGGCACATTTTCTCGAGAACTTTTATAAGGACTAATGCACGTGTCCTATGCTCATTAGTTGACATTCGGATTTTCTAACAAACTTGGAATAAATGTCTTACTAATATTTCAGCGTAATATTGTTCGTACGGTAACTTGCCCTTGTGAAATAATGACTAAATTACCATTGGAGTAGGGGTTTGAAATTATTAACATAAATGCCAACGTGCATATATTTATGTGTAAAAATCCATGTTTACCCAACGACATGTTCTTTGCATTCGTCACGGATATATTTGTAATGAATGAAAGTTTAATGAAATGTGAATTTTATTTTTATATATTAATTTTATAATAAAATATAAGTATCTTATTCCAGTATAGTCTTTGAGAAATGATTCACTTTGAAATAGTATCCACGGAGTAGTTTCTTCTTTAAAAGTGTTTGATGAAGCAGTCAGTTAGTTGCTGTGCAATTATTGACTTAGGTGGGTGGTGCTTCATTTTGTTTTACTACTACCTTTTTATTACTTATTTTCTGAAATTTCATTGTGCAATCACAATTTAGGTGCAACTAATATAACATGACTGAGTGAAATTTGATGTTTTAATTTTGTTAACTTCCTCTATTGGGAATATGATGTGTAAACTTAGTCTAAATATTTGTCATAGAAGAGTGAAATCAACAGGTCTTAAATGTCATTAGCTTATATGACAAGAAAAAAAAAAGAAATGGAAATGATACTTTATTGTTCCAGTACAAAAAAAGTCAATAACTAATATGACAATATACGAAGAAAGAAAATGGAAATAATACTTTATAGTTATCGAATAGCTGTAGATATGAAATAGACTTGTTTGATCCAAATGTGAGAAAATAGAGAAAAATGGTAAAAGCATTCTAATCATCTTTTCTTCATTCCAATTTCCAGATAAGGGATGACTACTCTGTCTTTTGCTAATATAGAATAATTTGGAATTATAACCCCATCCTTTTCCAATTGAATTGAATTTTTGTTTCTAACCATGACAATAGTGCAAATTTTATTTAAAATTTGCACCATTCTAATAAAAGTAGTTAAAGTTTGCAATTTCTAAATCTAATCCCTCCGCCCAAAAAATATAATTTCATTTTCCATTTTAATTCTTCCACCAAAACTAAGTCACATTTTATTTACTACTAGCACATAAAGTTTTAAAACTAAGTACTCCTCTATTCCACTAAGATGACCCACTTTTCTTTTTGATTTGTTCTAACTAAAATGACAAAAGTAGAGCATCTTTATCTCTAATTCATTCCCTCTATCTTATATATTTTTTATTTGAACACAGGTGTTCCGAACCCGTCTTTGGTAGAATCGGATTAAATATGTTTGACCGGATTTGCAGATTAAGACTTAATATTAAAAAAAAATTATATAAAATTATGTACCGTCCAAGAAAAGATTATTTTTCTTGGGACAATAGGAGTAGAAACTACAACTTCAGTATTTCTCGTGTTTGGAAGGGGTGTAGCATCTCAGTTTAATTGGCATATCAGGAAAGAGCATAATATTTATATTCATTCCGAAAAAGAAATCTGTTTCCTGAAAAAATAAAATAAATATAATAAAAATAACCCTTGACCTTAATTTAGTAACAAATGTGACACAAATTCAAACCGTGTTGATACAATCTCCTCACCTTGCAATAAATGCACATACACACACAGTCTTTCTATGTCACATGTGCCTATATTAATGCTTGAAATTCACAACTGAGCATGTGGATTAAAAAGTAAGCCAACCAAATTTATTCCTATTAACCCCATCACTATTCTTTTCTTTCTCACAAAAAAAACCCTCACTCAATCGTTCATATAGCGTTTTTGTATCCAATCAATGGAGAAAAAGGTGTCCATTTTTATAATTTTGCTACTCATCTTACTCCAACTGGCATCTGGCCGGCCCTTGACACAATCCGACGCCATCGACTCTCCAAGCAACTATGCTAAGAAGCTCGGACTGGTACTTGGAGCTTCGGTCATGCACGAGCTGCCCAAGGGGAAGGTTCCGGTTTCCGGCCCCAGCCACAGAATCAACGACGCCAGAACTTAGATGCATTTCTTTCTATTCAAGGGAAGAAGGAACCATCAATTTCAACATGCTTTTTTTACTTTTCTAATATTTTTTTAGTCTAAATTAGTTTATGATGCCATAGACATAGTTCTAGACATGGTGGAGTGCTAATTGCGAGACCGGCCGACTTAATTAGCTAAATTTCTTGCATTGATTTTACCAATATACAATTTCATGTGTTTCTCACTTATGAATTTATTTTACTTATTTTATTGAAGGGAAAAGCTAAGCAACGACATTATGTACGATCATAAACTGGTTAAATAGAAAAAAAACCGGTTTATTTATAATTTCTGGTTCAATTAAAACTTAATTTACTTCCATATCCTTCATTAAATTACCGCTTCTTATTTTCTAAACCCAAAAACTGGCGCCTGTTTCCCTGTAAATGGCGCTTGATTTCCCTCTCTCCAATTTCATCTCTTCCATATTTATTTCCTATAATCTAGGCATAGCCCATTGTATGAATATTAAGGTTTGTTTTGTGCTTTCTATACTTATAATTTGTAAGATTTAGTTTTGTTTGAAATATTAATTCATTATAAAATAATCGATTTATTTATAATTTCTGATTTAGCATCAATTAAATTTAGTTTTATACCTTTTAATTGAAGAATTCTTTTGTTCATCCTATACATAACTAGTTGAGTACGAGGATGAGAATTGTTGTAAATGGTTTTCTAATAGAGTTGAAATACTAATAACTAGTTGAAATATTTCAACCGTAATCGTTTAACCACAATAAAAAATTATATATAATCATCCAACTATTTAATTTTTAAAATAATACTAAATAAAATTTTTGTTTGACTAATGATTTTCTAAATATATTTCAGATTTAATATTGCAAAAATAGAGATAACTAGTGAATTATTCTCATTTAATTATTTTATTTATAAGAAAAATTCTATTGATTTTTGTATTTCATTAAATAATTATTTTAATGTGCTTGAAATCTAATACTCCTATCACAAATAGTTTAATTCTTAGTGGTAAATTAGTTTTATTCAACTATTTGGTTTCTAAAAAAATCTTAATAACAGTAGTGTTTTATTAAAGAAACTTTTATAATAATGTCAAGTGTAATATATTTTAAATTATTAATTAAATTAAAAGGGTATTAATGTCAAATCCTATATGTAGTAATTATAACTAACTACTTTCTCTCTCCTTAAAATCATCTCAAATCTTTAAATTTACGTAACTCTCTCAATTTAAATTATTTTTTCGCAAAAAATATATCAAATTAAAGATAATTTAATAAGGATTCCAACGTGATCTCAATTGCATATGTTCCGACGATGTCCGGGTGATGAAATTTGATAAATTATATTTCAATTTTCGTACATGTTGATAAGCAGCTTTTATCAACAAATGCAACAAAAAATCTCAATATATTGTAGGCAAAATCTCAATATTATGCATGTCCAATCTCAATAAAAATGTGTTGATATTTTCTTGTCCTTGTGTTGATATTCTAATGTCATATTGTTGATATTTGTAATACACAATGTTGATATAAAAAACACTCACGGAAATTATCATATGATAACATAATGACGATATTACCCTTTTGTTGATATTTTGTCTACTATTTATTGAGATTTGTGAGCTTTAATCTCATCCACTCATTTTAAAATCCAAGGGTGAAAATTTAGTCTTGATTTTGGATTAAGGTGCTATAAGCATTAGAATAGGACCCTTGGGATCTAACATCACAAAAATAAATAAATGAATACTGAATTGTTCTCATCCGACTATTTTGTTTGTAAAAATAATCCTAATGACATTAGTATTTGATTTAAATATTTTTTTAGTATAATTGAGAACTAATATTCAAAAATGAATAGATCAATTAGGAAATTATTTCATTCGAATTGTTTGGTGTGTAAAAGATATTATAGTGACATTAGTGTTTGATTAAATTAATTAATTAGAAAAAAATTCAACAATAGTGAAACATAGATTTTTTACTTGATTCTTTCACCGGAAATTGCAAATTTAATTGTTAGAGTGGTAGGAGCTTCCAAATAAAAGTATATTAGAAACTTAAATTTTATGTATTACTTTATACTATTAAATTTGTTAAGTCAAGACTGAAAATAAGATTAGAGATAATTAATTGAATAGTATCTTAAATTCTTAGTGGTATGCAAAGAGGAATTCGTTCCTAATAAAAAAGTTTTAATGATGTTTGTTTTAATAACTTTTAATGTGCTCAAGTCTAATATCTTTAAATTAAATATATGAATTAGTAAATTATTCTCATTCAACAGTTTTAATTTTAAAAGTAATCTCAATTATATTAGTGTTTGATTAAATAAATTTTAATTGTGGTTAAGATCTATATTACAGAATAGATAGATCAAGATGAATTATATGCTTGCATATCTTACGGGGGCTCCTTATGTGAGCACCACTCTCGTTTGACGCACGTTTAGCATTTCAATTTATATATTTTGTTTGATTCTAATAAATCAAATAATGTTATTAAAATTTTTAATTTAAAAAAAATCATAAAAATGAAAGCTCGATTTGCTCGCTTTCTCTATAAGTTTAAAATAAATTAATAAACTAACAAATCAAGCTTTAATTTTTATGAATTTTGTGAAACTAAAAAATTTCAATAACATTTTCTAATGTATTAGAATAAAACTAAATATACAAATCAAAACGAACAACGCTAAATGTGCGTCGAACGAGAGTGGTATTCACATAAGGAGCCCACATTATGTAGCATGTCATTCTTCGATAGATCAATTAGTAAATTTATTTCATCCAACTACTTATTTTTTAAAAGAAATTCTAATGACATTAGAATTTTATTAAATTAACTAGATTTACATTGTGCTTAAGATTTATGACAAAAATAGAGAAATCAAACAATTAATTATTTTTATCCAATATTAGGTTTGAAAAAGAAATTCTAATGACATTAGTATCTGATTTGTTAAAATTTTAATATGGTCAAGCTTTAATATCGCAAAATATATAGATCAGTTAGCAAATTATTTTCATTCTTATTATTGAAAAATCTTAATGATATTAAGTGTTTAATTAATTATTTTTTAACTCAATTGGCCAATTAAATTTAAGTTCTACTGAATTTAATATTAAAGATAATGTTAAATTTAGTCTAATATTTAATAAATAGTTCAATTCAAATTAAATATCAAATCCTTGTGTTGGATCTATGGTAATTTGAATATGAAATGAATATAAATTTAGCTCAATTATTTAATTAGATATAAAGTTCAACTTAATTTTTAAACTGAATCTAGTATTCAACTTGTTAATTAATTAAATTAAAATTTTAACTTAACTAGTTAGTTGAAACCTGAAACTAATGTTCATTTGACTAGTTAAATTGAATCAAATATCAAAATTATTTCTAATCATTTGATTTGATTTAAGATTTATTGAATTAAAAAATTATTCCAGGTTTGATTGGATTGTTAAATTAGCTAAGCTTCAACTTGATAGTTAATTTGAATCTATTATGAATCTAAACTATTTAAATCGGTCAATTGAGTATGAAAAACTAACTTACATTTTCCAACTGAACTTAGCATTTAATTGAATCTAAAATTCAAAATCTAGAAGAATTTTTAAGTTTATCCAATTAAAATAACACATACTTAAATTGTTCAAATGAATACTCCCTCCGTCCCGCTTTAGCAGTCTCATTGACTTTTCTGCACTCATTTTGTAAAAATGATAATAAATAATTAAAGTGGAGAAATAATAAAGTAAAAAAGAGAATAATATAGAGAAGAATCTTATCTACATTATTCTCTTTTTTACTTTATTATTTCTCCACTTTAACTATTTATTATCATTATTATAAAATGAGTGCAGAAAAGTTAATGTGACTACTAAAGCGGGACAAAGGGAGTATAAGATTAATTGAAAGCATGAATACTCATTTGGGTCTAATTAAATTCAATCAAATTTTTCAATTATGATTCAGTTTAATATAAGAAGAATTGAAATCTCAATGATTCAATTAAGTATAAGTACCAATCAAATTGTTTAATTTAATAATTTTTTTAAATAAATCCAATCAAATTGTTCAATTATGATTCAGTTTAATATAAGAAGAATTGAAATCTCGATGATTCAATTAAGTATAAGTACCAATCGAATTGTTTAATTTAATAATTTTTTTAAATTCATGATAATATTCAATACCTAAATTTAATACCTAAATTAAATTGTATGGCTCATTTTCCTTTTCCTTCTTGCCATTTGGGTTATACATCATTCGACAAACAAATACTACAATATGCTTAAAACTAGTTAATTATTTGAATGATGAATTTAGGATATAGTACCATCTTTTGGAATGAATCAAGTAGAAGAAAATAATGAAAACAGGAAAATAGAAAAAATAAAATAAAATAAATAAAGGGGGTCGATATAAGTGGCTGTTTCTTTTGATTCAATTTCCAATATTTGGCTATTAAATGGAGTACGTAATTAATGTATGATTTGAGTTTAAAATTTGAATTAGCTCGTTCTCTCTCTTTGGAAAAAATAAGATGGAGGGAACTCTAGCAGAAAATAAAGAAAAGGTTATATAAGTAATTTTCAATTGTCTACTAACTATAATTAATATTTTATCTATTAATCAACATTTATATTTACTAATTTGTCCTTGTGTGGTTGTCCATATGATTGTGTAGCATCACTCTTTATTGACTGCGATTTATATGATTCCCATGTTTTCGATTCCGCCACAAAATCGAAATAATTTGGTGATGTGGATTGAGTCAAGTGAGATTGGGCGGTGGCGATTAATGAAGGATCCAATTTTCAGTTATGTAGATACAACAGAATAAAATTTATTGCTTATTCTCATAAACTAATCTATACATATATAAAAGGTGAGTTTGGGCTAAATTTTGAATAATTTATAAGTTTTGGGTGTCATTGCAATTAAATTAAATTTATGTAGTAGGAGTAATAATTTTATATACAATTTTGTAATCCTATGCGGCAGTTTCACATGCATAAATGCATTCCACTATGTAAAATAATTAATTTTTCCAATCATGGTTTAGAAATTTTTAAGGTTATTATGCAGTAATATTAATTTTCCCTGCGTTTAAAACATTGAGCAAAAAAATTAATTTTGATCAGTTTAATGCATTAAATGCCCACATGACTAAACGTTTTTATTCAAATGTTGCTATGATAGCTAGACAACATATATTAGAAATAAAATTGATTTCTATTAATGATTATTATTTGAAATGTCCAAAAATTAAAAGTCATTTATTACTATTAGTTTAATTTTATAATAAATGGCACTGTATTCAAAAAGTTATTAAGAATACGAAAAGCTACCAATTTGCTATAAATTTGTTTGTACAATGATGATTTACATTCATGGAAACACGAATTCAGATTCGATTACGTTCCAGAAGAGAATTTAGTTCGGTGAGAAAGCTCAAAGAATTTAGTTCATTTTTAAAAGGGGCAACTTCAACAATACTGCAACTCATTTTGAATTGAAATAGCTCCAACTATTCTGTAACACCCCGCCTTTTTATTTATTCCCTAAGACTTTTGGAAAACTGACCTATTAATATATACTACCTCCGTCCCCCAAAATTTGCTACACTTTGACCTGACACGGGTTTTAAGAAATGTAATGGAAAGTGAGTTGAAAAAGTTGGTGGGATGTGGGTCCTACTTTTAAAGTATTAGTTTTATAATAAAATGTGAGTAAGAATGAGTTAGTGGAATATGGGGTCCACTACCAAAATAGTAAAAGTGAAGTGTATCAAATTTTCAGGGACGGACTGAAATGGTAATATGTATCAAATTTTCAGGGACAGAGGTAGTATTAGTTTCGCGCCTAGCTTTTGAGTGGTGATCGAAAATAGTTCCATTACAATATTAAATATTCTCATAGTCCCTTTGTGATGTCCGAGTTTCAAATAAATGTTCGTACACGTTTTTATATCGAGTTTCAGCACTAGAATAAAACTAAAGTATACTTTCCATACCCTCCGGATCTTGCTCAATAGTCACGCCTTGAACCCCCATACCAACACGAAAGGGTAAGAAGCATGTTAAATCAAGACGACACGATCGACGAAATCATATCACATCAATCACACTTCTCAAACGACGGCTCACATCTTTTTAAGCGACAAGATGTAATATTCTTGCCATTTATGGCATTGTGAATGATTGAGGTGACAACTTACCTCATTTGGCAAGAAGTTCATAACCATTGGACAATGTAATTCCTCCATGAATCAAGCTTTTACCCATATTCTTCCCATGCACCATTTCTTCTATAAATACTACACTCACTTCATCTTTTGAATCTTTTATTCCACCAAAAAAAACACTACACCATCAAATTTCATTCAAGTGAGGATTTAGAAAGTTTCAAGCAAAGAAAATAAAGTCTCTTGTCACCACCTTCACTTCTTCAAGGTAACTTTCTTTTCACCATTTTAAATTCTCTAGCTTTTACATCATATTTGATTAAATTCGATCACACCATGATAGCAATTCATTCAAACATTCTCTTCTCATACCAATATCAATAGACCAAACATGCTCACATTTTTCAAACGAAAACTTAGTACCTTGAACATCTAAATTCCTTTTGTTCAACAATAACTTAGCTATTATATGTTTAAACCTATAGACTTAAACACCAAAACATGTTGTCATTTTGAAACCATAAACTCTCTTAGCCAAGTTAATACTGAGCATGAGATGAAAATGTGGACTTGGCTTTTAAGAGTGCTCGATGAGCACCGAGCTACCGAACGGTGCCACCGCTGCTGCTGCCTCCGGCAGCCACGCACACACGCACCCCTTACTGCCCTCTCGGCAGCCACACACGCACACACTCGCAGCTGCTGCATTCGGCAGACCAGCGGCAGCAGCCCCGCAGCGTCAACGAGAGTACAGCGGCGGGAGCAGCCGCCTCCGGCATAACAGAGGGAGACTGAGAGCGAAGTAAAGAATAAGAAGGAATGGGGAAAGGAGGAGGAGGCTCTGGAGGTCAGCCGGCGCCATCGTGACAAGCGGCGGCCGTCTCCGGCAGATCAGCGAGGAGAGAAAGAGAGTTGAGATAGAGAGAAAGAGAGAGGGAAGCCGTGATAGAGAGAGGAAGACGAGGCGGCGGCAGCCGGCGTCGCTCGCCGGCGATGCCAATGCCGGTCGAGAGGGTGTGAGGAAGAGGAGAAAAGAGGGATAGTTATGCGAGAGAAAAAGTGGAGTATGTTTCATATTAATTGGGCACCATTTATTTATTTTTTAGTTGGGCTCGTTTTGTTTCTTAAATGGGCCGAAAATAATGAGAAGACGAGAAGTTGGCCTTTGTTACCTTGGACTATCCTAATTAATGTAAATACTCGTTGTATGTTGGATTTTTTTTAGGACAAGCTTAATTTTCTATCTTTAGGCTCTTTATCTTTTGGTTGGGATTAAGGATAGTTTCGAATTAACTGACTCCCTCATTTTCGGTAAATAATTAATCTCGTTTTAATTAATACGAAATCCCTAAATTAATTACTTATAGATAGAAATCTATGAGCTTAATGAGTTCTCTCCGATAGTCGTCTTTTACTTCTAAAGTATCTTTAAAAATAGAGAGCCATAAGTTTTGATGGAATGAAGTTACCTCGATCGAACCTCGAACATAGGATGCATTCCCCATGTAGGATCATTGCATTTCATGCACCTTATGAACGTTCTAAAGACTAATTGAATCAATACCCTCTTTCAAGAAGGGCATGTTCACGGAGTTTGATTTTCGAAGACGAGCTCATGTTGAGATTTACTTGGAAGCTTTGAGGTGGGCTTTATATCCAACACATTAAGTGTGGATAAAATTATCAAATATATGAAATGATTTTTGTTTGATAAAATCGCACTTACTTTCTTTTCAAATGTTATCGTGCCATAAATTATTTGTTTTATGATGCCTATCTGTTTGGCGATGCCAAATGAATGAATGAATCGAATTCGGCTCCAATAGGACCAAGATCCTATTTGAGTTAGTGTACACAAAGGAATGGACCGTGAGTCATCGTAGGGTTGGCCGGTCAATGTGATCGTGGAAGGTGGCCACCTTCCCGACACACAATGAACCATCAGATATGGCGAATTGCTGGAATGAACTTAGTTTGATCAGACGAACTTTATGAAAATGAACTTAGTAAGCTCGGGTCTTTTAAGAAAAACCCTCGTGTGTTATTGTGATGGCATGATAATGATAACTGTTCTTATATATGTGTAACTTTTCGGCAATGTGTTCACTGAGTACTCCGTACTCAGCCCTGCATGTATTACTAAATGTGCAGGTTGAGCAGTGATGAAATGGTGGCTGAGTGGAGTTGGTGGTCGTCTCATCTCGTTTGTAGGGTTCTCGTGGCATATGACTTCACACATATGGCCATGTGTTTACAACTCCTTCCGCTGTGTGCACTATTGTAGTATTATGTACTAGATGGATCGTAAGAATAATGATTAGTAACGAGTGACCATGTCAAACACTCTTTTGAATTTCATCATCTTTCGTTGCCTTGTGAACCTCCTTTATCTTATCTAGAAGTATGTGTTGTCTTATCGTTATTTCTTTTATCCCCTTTCTATCCCCTCTTCTAATTTCCCTCCCTTAGTCATGATTCACCGAGCAATGCTATCCTTAGCAAGGCGCGGTCGTGACAGAGTGGTATCAGAGCCTAGGTTTTCTGCTCTGTAACCGTGAGTCCTTCTTTGAAAAGAAAAGTCAAGACTTGATTCGCTAGACTAAGTTAGCAAGACCGACCAACGCTCAGCACCCGTTCATCACACTCAATGAAAAAGGTACCTTACGTTTTCTTTTGAAGCAAAAGTTGAATGCATGAGTTTTTATGTGAAAAATTTAAGAGGTTGAAGGGAAGGAATAACTCTTTTAGTTGGCCTTTAGGATTTTATCATCGAAGAACATAGAATGTTTTAAGAAGAACTGACCCTTTGGAACTTAGCTCGAACTTAGAATGACATGTATGATTTTTATCATCACTTTTCCAACCAAAGAAAATAAAGAGAATGACGTAACAATTAGTCATTCAGCACAGAAGAAACAAACGAAATTTAAGAAGAATGTTGTTGTTGCTTAATAGCACAAACTAGTCTTTTCGTTCAGGTGTTCTAAACTTTGAGGACATTTGAGTCGACTAATGTCTTAATTCCCAAGAGTGAATGAAACCAGCTGATACCCATTATCTGTTAAACTTCTTTCCCAATGCTTGACCGCGACAAAAGTTCACAAGAAATAATATCATAAAACCAGGCCCGACGAGGTGCTGTTACTGAACTAAAGTTGTATTGGATCTAAGTCCTCTTAGAATCCTAGTTATATGTACAATGTCATGAGAAACCGAATGCCGAACAATGACGGACAAGAAACTAGTTTGAGGCAGGTCTATCGCGCCCACTTGTCTAAGAGTGATGGAGGAAGTCGATTGAAAAATCGCTAGCATCAACGTCATCCGAATGAGGAGAGTCTACAAACTCGGTAAAGATAGACCGACGGGAAGAAGCTATATGAAATTCCTTGGATTTTGTGAATTAATAATAACAACATTGTACTATCCCAAAGATCTTTTCTATGTTTCGACTTTCAAATTTTCACGAGAATGACTGTTGTGGCGTACCAAAACTACTACGAAGATATGATCATCAACCAAAGTTACCAGACACGACTGTAAAATGATCTCAATTTGGAGCCTAAGATTTACCCAGATTTCTCTTTTCCCACTCACGAGTAGACGAATGAGGAGTATCGCCTTATGGATCACGATGGTGATTTTAACCACCAATACTTACTTGGAGCCCCAATGTTTTTCCTCTTTCAGACAAAGAATTTGATTGTCTCATATTTCGAGAGTATTGTACCATTTCGTTCATTTTCTTTATGCACCAAGTGGTGGTTCATTTTTAGTAACTGTAAGTTTGGGTCATGCCCTCATCTTTTTGAACGCCATTGATTGACGTCAATATTCTTTGACTCGTCCCTTTGTAAGAGTAGTGACTTTCATGAGTTCTACCAACAAATCTCATCTCTGAAACAATTATGCCTCTAAGGCAATTAACTTTCAAGAATAGCATATTTCCCTTGAATATCTCGTTGACCGTTCTCTTTCTCAGTATATGATTTGTAAATTCTTTTCTTACAAATCTAGGATTTACCTTTGCCACAAGTGTCACCCCTCGACCCTTATGGCGTAACTACTTACTGTAAATAAATTCAAATTTAAAAATAATAATCCACACGTCAAGTAAACAAACACGCATATTTTATGATAAAAAAAACAACATTTATCAAGTACATATTGCAAAATATTCTAAACCGTAGTGAGACCTTCTCACAACTCTATATATTATACATTTATCTACATGCAAAAATGATGAGGAGGAGAAGGTTGCCAAAACGCGCCAGCCGCCGAACCTGATGATACGTGTAGTTCCTATGACTCACGTCAACCAAAAGCTTTACTGATATCTTATTCCTGAAAAATATTAGTGGTTTATATCACCAGAAGTAATAAATATCGTAAACAATTTAATATTCATATGCATATGCCTCTCCGTTCTTTTCATTATTCTGTGACAGATCAAGCCTGGTATCTGCCCGGGATTTTCCATTGTATACGACCTGCAGGTCCCTTTTAATTATTCGACCTTTCCACGAAGGCCCCTCTTTGATTTGACCTTTCCACGAAGGCCCCTCTTTGCATTTTGACCTTTTCATGAAGGCCCCTCTTTGTCATTTTGACATTTCCACGAAGGCCTCTCTTTGCATATTTTCTTTGACCCGTAGGTCCATTATCATTGAATATGACCCGTAGGTCTATTTCCATTATCATTGATATCAGACCCAGGGCAAGATTGTCACATATCCTCTTTAATCCCATGATTCAAGTAATTCTAATGCCATATAAAAATATATCAAAAATACCACTCACGTATCCATATCATATTCCACCATCAATATTAAATAACAAATAATCATTTTAATCTCGCATCATATAATTCAATTATTCACTCCAATTTAACACATAGCAATCAATCACATAAAATACATAAAATACGTAAAATTAAAAGTATGATTTATACCCACCTTATTCAGATAAATAAGTTAACTGCAACCCTTGATTTTGCTTCCCGATCCACTAACACCCGATGCTCACTTTATTGCCTAATTTCTTTCGTTTTGTTTCTATGAAAAATCTTATCATAGAAAACAAGTCTACCAAAAACTCCCTTTCTTTACTCCTAATTATCCACAAGGATCTTCTTCTACTAACTCCTTTAATTCTCTCTTTTTCTCTCTAAGGCCTCGCTCTTCTCGTCTCTCTTTTTTTTCTTTTTATGCTTATCCTTCTCTCCCTTCTTTCTTTTCCAAACAACTATATACATATTTATATAATTCAGAAGATATGTGACCGACTAACTATATTAATATGTAAAGAAAAACATTGGCCGACTTATTAGTAGCTTTAGGCATTACAATATCTACATTTCTTATAAAATGACCACGTATATTCATGGTTAGACAAAAGATGGTTTATTTTCATCCACACAAATATAATATAAATATTTGAATCAAGTAAGAATTAGATTTATATTCGTGTATTTATATAAATATTAACTTATTATGCTAGATACATACACAAAAGAAATTTTATGCATGTGAGTACATAGGATTAGTAGCATTAGCCAAAAGTCATTATACCCACATTTAAATCTATCTATCCACATATATTATTTATTACTTTGTTTAAACTTCTAAATCAATGCATACTTAGACATATATTTTATAGATATATATTTGCTTAACTTGGACGATAAAAAAAAAATTTAGTAATCGTTTCTATATTACCCTCTTTATATATCTATAATGCAAATAAAATATTCTAATATGCAAAATAATGCATGTATCGGGTTGTGGATGTCACAACAAGACTCTTTCATGTGTCGTTAAATTTTTCGGAACTCCAAGTTAAATCTTAAATTTTACTCTCTCCCTAAGAGAGTTGCTTATATTACCTATGAAAGACTTGGAAAGCCATTAGATTTGTTTTCATTATTCCATATTATGATGTGATGAATCAATAGTCAATTCAATTCACAACAAATGTCTTTTTTTTCGAATTCCCCCATTAATTGGGTATGTCGGGGCTTACTCTGATAGATACATCCTTCAATGTTCTCTCAACTCTTTCAAACCTGTTTGATCAACTGAATTTACAGTCAATTATGAGAATTCAAATTCGATTCATTCACACCATGTTTTCATAAATTATTCCATCTACCAATCTCCCCAGAAGAATTTCCTATTAAGCTTTATGGATATAGCTTAGACCTTGTGAAAGTATGTATCCCTCTTGAATGGGTGTGATGAGACCAATTGAACCTAGTCTTTGCGCTATTTTGAAAATCAGTTGTTACAAGCTATGTGTGAGAGGTTGCTGTGAAACCCCATGATCGCTTGATCAAACTAGTGATGATGAGACCGTTTTATCCTTATAGATAACTTTGGAATTTTACCAAAATTTCAATTCCCTTTAAGTATCAACTCACTTTATCCAAGTTAAGACGGGTAAATCCCTGACTTTCCTACATAAGGCGCACACAAATGACAATGCTTTAAATCTTTTTAGATTATTAAAAGAAGGAAGTTCCCTTAGGCAGACACGCACGAAAGTGATGCACCGACTAGAAGGATGGACATAAGTAGGACAACAAATTTTATATATTCCAGTTCATGGCATATTAGAAGTAGAAGGTACTATGGTGGAATCTTCACAGACAGAAAAAGATTGTAGTCCATTTGATAATGATCGAGTTGTTTCATCGGCCCGAACTGAGGAATCCCTTAGATATAACGCAAAACGGATCTTGTTCTACCTTTAATCAGAGGTTTCTTAACAAAAAATTCGAATCGAAGTCTGAAGAAGGGGAGAGGCAAGGAGCCCATGACCTGCAACAAATAGATGAGGAGTTATAACTAAGTACCACTTGTGATGAGCTTCCAGAAGAGCGGATAGCATGCTGTATACGTGGATAATACGCTTAAAAAAATAGATGTAAAAGTAATTGTAGATCCTTGATTGATCGATACGTGGATGCAAATCATGTCAACACTCACAACTATGAGTAATGGAGATGTCACCTTGGAAGCCCCCACCACTACCTTGTCACAACAACAATAACCCCGACGACCGAGACTACCCAAAAAGGCTCACTCCTATGTTCTGAGACAAAAGAGCCAAAAGGGGACAAGCGAATCTAGCAAGTGTAATCATACTCCCCGGTATAACGATTACTCTCTTATATGATAGGGCGCATTTTCACTCCTTCATATCAGTATCTTGCGTAAAGGTTTTAGACTTCCAAACGAAGCAAGTTAAGTATAGAATTAGAGTCTTTCGCCAGTAAGAAGAATTGTATAGATCAGACGTGTTTGCTCGAATGTAGAAGTCATGTGGGGAGAGCTTAAGATCAAGACGAATATAGAACACCGAAATGATCCTGGGTATGGATTTACTAACCGAAAACTACGCCAATAGTGTATATAATGCAACCATGACCAATTTCTTTCCAACCCCGGGAAAAGAACCAACATGTTCCCATGGAATCACCACAGATAATCAAAAATTCATAAAAACCGCCTTACAACCCTCAACAATTGTATGGATAGTTCACCCGACCTACTTTGTGTACCTGAACGAGAAGATGAGGAAAAAAAAGAAGAAAAAGAAATTGAAGATGGGGAAATGGTGTGTGAGTTCCCAAATGTGTTTCTCGACAATCTACTTGGCTTACTAGTAGATATGCCATTGGAATTCACCATTGATCTTGAACCCGGATCGACACCAATGTCGAAAGCTCCGTATCGGATGGCTCCTAAGAATTGGAGGAACTAAAGCTACAACTTCAAGAACTTATGAATCTAGATTTCATCAGACCGAGCGTTTTGCCACGGGAGCGCCAGTACTTTTTCTGAAGAAAGATGGGTTACTAATAATGCGCCTTGACTATTGAGAGTTGAACAATTGATCTTAAAGAACAAATACCCGTTGCCAAGAATTGATGACCTGTTCGATCAACTTCAAGGAACTATTATCTTTTCGAAGATGGATTTAAAGTCCAGCTACCACTAACTGAAGATTCGACAAGATTATATCCGAAGGACGACTTTTCATACCCGGTATAGTCACTACAAGTTCATTGTGATGACCTTCGGCTTGACAATTTCGTCCGCAATATTCATGGATCTTATGAACCGAGTACGATACCCATAACTCAACAAATGTGTATAAGTATTCATAGACATCTACTCATCTATACAAGGAACAAGAAGAAACACGAAAAAAACATACTAATCACCTTGGGAACACTAAGGTTTAAAAGTTGTATGCCAAATTTAGCAAGTGTGAGTTCAGGATCAACGAGTTGAACTTCCTCTGTCATGTGACTGCCGAAGGAATCCGAATGAATCCAATAAAAGTAGAGATCATGTAGAATTTGGAACCTCCTACAACACCCAACGAAATATAAAGCTTCTTAGGACTAATAGGTTACTATAGAAGAATTATTGATGACTTCTTTAAGATTGCAAGACCAATGACGCAACAACTAAAGAAGGGAGCCAAAATTTCATGACCCTAGATGTGAAGAAAGCTTTGAGTTACTAAATAGTAAGTTAACCTCCGCACCAGTTTTAGTCGTCCCAGACCTGACAAAAGACTATAAAGTTTACACCGATGCGTCGAAAAATGGACTAGGTTGCATTCTCGTGCAGGATGGAATAGTAATAGCATATGCATCACGACAGCTCAGAGCGCACGAGCTTAACTATCCTACACACGGTTTGGATTTAGCCGCAGTAGTGCACGCCCTAAAAAAAATTTAGAGGCACCACCTCTACGGATTTCGATGTGAAAATTTTTTGTATAGACCACAAAAGCCTTAAGTATTTCTTTGAGCAAAAGGACTTGAACATAAGACAGAGGAGATGGTTGAAGTTAGTGAAAGATTACAATTGTGACATCAACTACCATCCCGGCAAGGCCAATGTGGTGACCGATGCTCTAAGCCGAACGACGCAACACTTGGCAGCCATGTTCGCCCACGAGGAGAAACTCCTACGAGAATTTAGCAAGCTCAATTTAGAAATGGTAAATACCCGGAAACGTTAGAAGCAAGGATAGTTACTCTAGTGGTGGAGCCAAATTTAAGAAAGAGTATCATCGCTGTGGAAATGCTGGACGAAGGCTTGGAAAAGATACGAGTAAAGGTGAGGACCAATGGATGTGAGAACTACCCCGAGGAGGCAGATAACGCCCTCACTTTCGAAGGAAGATTGTGTGCACCCAAGGATAAGAAACTGAGAGACAAGATTGTGAGTGAGGACCATGACACGCCTACACCGCACACCCTGGGAGTACGAAGGTATATCAAGACCTAAGGCAAAAATTTTAGAGGGACCAAAATTTGCGCGCCTACATGGTATCTCGACCTCAATCACGTTAGATCAAGATGTGAAATTTCACTTGGAAATTTTGGAGAAAACTACAATAAGAACTGGGTATAAAACTAAACTTTGGCACTACTTTCATCTACAATCTGGCTGATAATCGGAGGTGACGTTCGCATTGAGCTGTTGTGCCCAACCGAGGTGAAAGCAAATGCAATCCTATTAATTATAGATTTTTTTTTTCTACAACAACAGTTACAAGACGACCGTTAATATGACACCTTACGTAGTGTTATGCGAGAGAAAGTGCAGATCGCCGCTATAATGAGACGAAGATGGTGGTCCAAATCGTGCGACAAATCAAAGGAAGGATCAAAGAATCACAAGACCGACAAAAGTCATGCACAGATGCTCATCAGATCGACTTGTAGTTCAAATTAGGAGACAAGGTTTGCTTGAAGGTATCTCCTTTTGAAGGGATATTACATTTTTGGTTTAAAAGAAAAGCTTGGATCTCGTTCATTTGGACTCTATGAAATCATGGAGGAAATTGAACTATGGCGTATTGTTTGGCGTTGCCACCCAGTTTTGGAAATGGACACTATTTTCCATGTTTTGAAGCTACGAAAGTATGTATACGACCCGAAGCATGTGACCCACCACGAAGAGATGATGTTAAGCCCAGACATCAGTTACTAGGAAGAGATGATGTTAAGCCCGAAACATGTGACCCACCACGAATTGTTTAATTTAATAATTTTTTTAAATTCATGATAATATTCAATACCTAAATTTAATACCTAAATTAAATTGTATGGCTCATTTTCCTTTTCCTTTTTGCCATTTGGGTTATACATCATTCGACAAACAAATACTACACTATGCTTAAAACTAGTTAATTATTTGAATGATTAGAATTTAGGATATAGTACCATCTTTTGGAATGAATCAAGTAGAAGAAAATAATGAAAACAGGAAAATAGAAAAAATAAAATAAAATAAATAAAGGGGGTCGATATAAGTGGCTGTTTCTTTTGATTCAATTTCCAATATTTGGCTATTAAATGGAGTACGTAATTAATGTATGATTTGAGTTTAAAATTTGAATTAGCTCTTTCTCTCTCTTTGGAAAAAATAAGATGGAGGGAACTCTAGCAGAAAATAAAGAAAAGGTTATATAAGTAATTTTCAATTGTCCACTAACTATAATTAATATTTTATCTATTAATCAACATTTATATTTACTAATTTGTCCTTGTGTGGTTGTCCATATGGTTGTTTAGCATCACTCTTTATTGAATGCGATTTATATGATTCCCATGTTTCTGATTCCGCCACAAAATCGAAATAATTTGGTGATGTGGATTGAGTCAAGTGAGATTGGGCGGTGGCGATTAATGAAGGATCCAATTTTCAGTTATGTAGATACAATAGAATAAAATTTATTGCTTATTCTCATAAACTAATCTATACATATATAAAAGGTGAGTTTGAGCTAAATTTTGAATAATTTATAAGTTTTGGGTGTTATTGCAATTAAATTAAATTTATGTAGTAGGAGTAATAATTTTATATACAATTTTGTAATCCTATGCGGCAGTTTCACATGCATAAATGCATTCCACTATGTAAAATAATTAATTTTTCCAATCATGGTTTAGAAATTTTTAAGGTTATTAGGCAGTAATATTAATTTTCCATGCGTTTAAAACATTGAGTAAAAAAATTAATTTTGATCAGTTTAATGCATTAAATGTCCACATGACTAAACGTTTTTATTCAAATGTTGCTATGATAGCCAGACAACATATATTAGAAATAAAATTGATTTCTATTAATGATTATGATTTGAAATGTCCAAAAATTAAAAGTCATTTATTACTATTAGTTTAATTTTATAATAAATGGCTGGCACTATATTCAAAAAGTTATTAAGAATACGAAAAGCTACCAATTTGCTATAAATTTGTTTGTACAATGATGATTTACATTCATGGAAACACGAATTCAGATTCGATTACGTTCCAGAAGAGAATTTAGTTCGGTGAGAAAGCTCAAAGAATTTAGTTCGTTTTTAAAAGGGGCAACTTCAACAATACTGCAACTCATTTTGAATTGAAATAGCTCCAACTATTCTGTAACACCCCGCCTTTTTATTTATTCCCTAAGACTTTTGGAAAACTGACCTATTAATATATACTACCTCCGTCCCCCAAAATTTGCTACACTTTGACTCGACACGGGTTTTAAGAAATGTAATGGAAAGTGAGTTGAAAAAGTTGGTGGGATGTGGGTCCTACTTTTAAAGTATTAGTTTTATAATAAAATGTGAGTAAGAATGAGTTAGTGGAATATGGGGTCCACTACCAAAATAGTAAAAGTGAAGTGTATCAAATTTTCAGGGACGGACCGAAATGGTAATATGTATCAAATTTTCAGGGACAGAGGTAGTATTAGTTTCGCGCCTAGCTTTTGAGTGGTGATCGAAAATAGTTCCATTACAATATTTAATATTCTCATAGTCCCTTTGTGATGTCCGAGTTTCAAATAAATGTTCGTACACGTTTTTATATCGAGTTTCAGCACTAGAATAAAAATAAAGTATACTTTCCATACCCTCCGGATCTTGCTCAATAGTCACGCCTTGAACCCCCATACCAACACGAAAGGATAAGAAGCATGTTAAATCAAGACGAGACGATCGACGAAATCATATCACATCAAGCGCACTTCTCAAACGACGGCTCACGTCTTTTTAAGCGACAAGATGTAATATTCTTGTCATTTATGGCATTGTGAATGATTGAGGTGACAACTTACCTCATTTGGCAAGAAGTTTATAACCATTGGACAATGTAATTCCTCCATGAATCAAGCTTTTACCCATATTCTTCCCATGCACCATTTCTTCTATAAATACTACACTCACTTCATCTTTTGAATCTTTTATTCCACCAAAAAAAACACTACACCATCAAATTTCATTCAAGTGAGGATTTAGAAAGTTTCAAGCAAAGAAAATAAAGTCTCTTGTCACCACCTTCACTTCTTCAAGGTAACTTTCTTTTCACCATTTTAAATTCTCTAGCTTTTACATCATATTTGATTAAATTCGATCACACCATGATAGCAATTCATTCAAACATTCTCTTCTCATACCAATATCAATAGACCAAACATGCTCACATTTTTCAAACGAAAACTTAGTACCTTGAACATCTAAATTCCTTTTGTTCAACAATAACTTAGCTATTATATGTTTAAACCTATAGACTTAAACACCAAAACATGTTGTCATTTTGAAACCATAAACTCTCTTAGCCAAGTTAATACTGAGCATGAGATGAAAATGTGGACTTGGCTTTTAAGAGTGCTCGATGAGCACCGAGCTACCGAACGGTGCCACCGCTGCTGCTGCCTCCGGCAGCCACGCACACACGCACCCCTTACTGCCCTCTCGGCAGCCACACACGCACACACTCGCAGCTGCTGCATTCGGCAGACCAGCGGCAGCAGCCCCGCAGCGTCAACGAGAGTACAGCGGCGGGAGCAGCCGCCTCCGGCATAACAGAGGGAGACTGAGAGCGAAGTAAAGAATAAGAAGGAATGGGGAAAGGAGGAGGAGGCTCTGGAGGTCAGCCGGCGCCATCGTGACAAGCGGCGGCCGTCTCCGGCAGATCAGCGAGGAGAGAAAGAGAGTTGAGATAGAGAGAAAGAGAGAGGGAAGCCGTGATAGAGAGAGGAAGACGAGGCGGCGGCAGCCGGCGTCGCTCGCCGGCGATGCCAATGCCGGTCGAGAGGGTGTGAGGAAGAGGAGAAAAGAGGGATAGTTATGCGAGAGAAAAAGTGGAGTATGTTTCATATTAATTGGGCACCATTTATTTATTTTTTAGTTGGGCTCGTTTTGTTTCTTAAATGGGCCGAAAATAATGAGAAGACGAGAAGTTGGCCTTTGTTACCTTGGACTATCCTAATTAATGTAAATACTCGTTGTATGTTGGATTTTTTTTAGGACAAGCTTAATTTTCTATCTTTAGGCTCTTTATCTTTTGGTTGGGATTAAGGATAGTTTCGAATTAACTGACTCCCTCATTTTCGGTAAATAATTAATCTCGTTTTAATTAATACGAAATCCCTAAATTAATTACTTATAGATAGAAATCTATGAGCTTAATGAGTTCTCTCCGATAGTCGTCTTTTACTTCTAAAGTATCTTTAAAAATAGAGAGCCATAAGTTTTGATGGAATGAAGTTACCTCGATCGAACCTCGAACATAGGATGCATTCCCCATGTAGGATCATTGCATTTCATGCACCTTATGAACGTTCTAAAGACTAATTGAATCAATACCCTCTTTCAAGAAGGGCATGTTCACGGAGTTTGATTTTCGAAGACGAGCTCATGTTGAGATTTACTTGGAAGCTTTGAGGTGGGCTTTATATCCAACACATTAAGTGTGGATAAAATTATCAAATATATGAAATGATTTTTGTTTGATAAAATCGCACTTACTTTCTTTTCAAATGTTATCGTGCCATAAATTATTTGTTTTATGATGCCTATCTGTTTGGCGATGCCAAATGAATGAATGAATCGAATTCGGCTCCAATAGGACCAAGATCCTATTTGAGTTAGTGTACACAAAGGAATGGACCGTGAGTCATCGTAGGGTTGGCCGGTCAATGTGATCGTGGAAGGTGGCCACCTTCCCGACACACAATGAACCATCAGATATGGCGAATTGCTGGAATGAACTTAGTTTGATCAGACGAACTTTATGAAAATGAACTTAGTAAGCTCGGGTCTTTTAAGAAAAACCCTCGTGTGTTATTGTGATGGCATGATAATGATAACTGTTCTTATATATGTGTAACTTTTCGGCAATGTGTTCACTGAGTACTCCGTACTCAGCCCTGCATGTATTACTAAATGTGCAGGTTGAGCAGTGATGAAATGGTGGCTGAGTGGAGTTGGTGGTCGTCTCATCTCGTTTGTAGGGTTCTCGTGGCATATGACTTCACACATATGGCCATGTGTTTACAACTCCTTCCGCTGTGTGCACTATTGTAGTATTATGTACTAGATGGATCGTAAGAATAATGATTAGTAACGAGTGACCATGTCAAACACTCTTTTGAATTTCATCATCTTTCGTTGCCTTGTGAACCTCCTTTATCTTATCTAGAAGTATGTGTTGTCTTATCGTTATTTCTTTTATCCCCTTTCTATCCCCTCTTCTAATTTCCCTCCCTTAGTCATGATTCACCGAGCAATGCTATCCTTAGCAAGGCGCGGTCGTGACAGAGTGGTATCAGAGCCTAGGTTTTCTGCTCTGTAACCGTGAGTCCTTCTTTGAAAAGAAAAGTCAAGACTTGATTCGCTAGACTAAGTTAGCAAGACCGACCAACGCTCAACACCCGTTCATCACACTCAATGAAAAAGGTACCTTACGTTTTCTTTTGAAGCAAAAGTTGAATGCATGAGTTTTTATGTGAAAAATTTAAGAGGTTGAAGGGAAGGAATAACTCTTTTAGTTGGCCTTTAGGATTTTATCATCGAAGAACATAGAATGTTTTAAGAAGAACTGACCCTTTGGAACTTAGCTCGAACTTAGAATGACATGTATGATTTTTATCATCACTTTTCCAACCAAAGAAAATAAAGAGAATGACGTAACAATTAGTCATTCAGCACAGAAGAAACAAACGAAATTTAAGAAGAATGTTGTTGTTGCTTAATAGCACAAACTAGTCTTTTCGTTCAGGTGTTCTAAACTTTGAGGACATTTGAGTCGACTAATGTCTTAATTCCCAAGAGTGAATGAAACCAGCTGATACCCATTATCTGTTAAACTTCTTTCCCAATGCTTGACCGCGACAAAAGTTCACAAGAAATAATATCATAAAACCAGGCCCGACGAGGTGCTGTTACTGAACTAAAGTTGTATTGGATCTAAGTCCTCTTAGAATCCTAGTTATATGTACAATGTCATGAGAAACCGAATGCCGAACAATGACGGACAAGAAACTAGTTTGAGGCAGGTCTATCGCGCCCACTTGTCTAAGAGTGATGGAGGAAGTCGATTGAAAAATCGCTAGCATCAACGTCATCCGAATGAGGAGAGTCTACAAACTCGGTAAAGATAGACCGACGGGAAGAAGCTATATGAAATTCCTTGGATTTTGTGAATTAATAATAACAACATTGTACTATCCCAAAGATCTTTTCTATGTTTCGACTTTCAAATTTTCACGAGAATGACTGTTGTGGCGTACCAAAACTACTACGAAGATATGATCATCAACCAAAGTTACCAGACACGACTGTAAAATGATCTCAATTTGGAGCCTAAGATTTACCCAGATTTCTCTTTTCCCACTCACGAGTAGACGAATGAGGAGTATCGCCTTATGGATCACGATGGTGATTTTAACCACCAATACTTACTTGGAGCCCCAATGTTTTTCCTCTTTCAGACAAAGAATTTGATTGTCTCATATTTCGAGAGTATTGTACCATTTCGTTCATTTTCTTTATGCACCAAGTGGTGGTTCATTTTTAGTAACTGTAAGTTTGGGTCATGCCCTCATCTTTTTGAACGCCATTGATTGACGTCAATATTCTTTGACTCGTCCCTTTGTAAGAGTAGTGACTTTCATGAGTTCTACCAACAAATCTCATCTCTGAAACAATTATGCCTCTAAGGCAATTAACTTTCAAGAATAGCATATTTCCCTTGAATATCTCGTTGACCGTTCTCTTTCTCAGTATATGATTTGTAAATTCTTTTCTTACAAATCTAGGATTTACCTTTGCCACAAGTGTCACCCCTCGACCCTTATGGCGTAACTACTTACTGTAAATAAATTCAAATTTAAAAATAATAATCCACACGTCAAGTAAACAAACACGCATATTTTATGATAAAAAAAACAACATTTATCAAGTACATATTGCAAAATATTCTAAACCGTAGTGAGACCTTCTCACAACTCTATATATTATACATTTATCTACATGCAAAAATGATGAGGAGGAGAAGGTTGCCAAAACGCGCCAGCCGCCGAACCTGATGATACGTGTAGTTCCTATGACTCACGTCAACCAAAAGCTTTACTGATATCTTATTCCTGAAAAATATTAGTGGTTTATATCACCAGAAGTAATAAATATCGTAAACAATTTAATATTCATATGCATATGCCTCTCCGTTCTTTTCATTATTCTGTGACAGATCAAGCCTGGTATCTGCCCGGGATTTTCCATTGTATACGACCTGCAGGTCCCTTTTAATTATTCGACCTTTCCACGAAGGCCCCTCTTTGATTTGACCTTTCCACGAAGGCCCCTCTTTGCATTTTGACCTTTTCATGAAGGCCCCTCTTTGTCATTTTGACATTTCCACGAAGGCCTCTCTTTGCATATTTTCTTTGACCCGTAGGTCCATTATCATTGAATATGACCCGTAGGTCTATTTCCATTATCATTGATATCAGACCCAGGGCAAGATTGTCACATATCCTCTTTAATCCCATGATTCAAGTAATTCTAATGCCATATAAAAATATATCAAAAATACCACTCACGTATCCATATCATATTCCACCATCAATATTAAATAACAAATAATCATTTTAATCTCGCATCATATAATTCAATTATTCACTCCAATTTAACACATAGCAATCAATCACATAAAATACATAAAATACGTAAAATTAAAAGTATGATTTATACCCACCTTATTCAGATAAATAAGTTAACTGCAACCCTTGATTTTGCTTCCCGATCCACTAACACCCGATGCTCACTTTATTGCCTAATTTCTTTCGTTTTGTTTCTATGAAAAATCTTATCATAGAAAACAAGTCTACCAAAAACTCCCTTTCTTTACTCCTAATTATCCACAAGGATCTTCTTCTACTAACTCCTTTAATTCTCTCTTTTTCTCTCTAAGGCCTCGCTCTTCTCGTCTCTCTTTTTTTTCTTTTTATGCTTATCCTTCTCTCCCTTCTTTCTTTTCCAAACAACTATATACATATTTATATAATTCAGAAGATATGTGACCGACTAACTATATTAATATGTAAAGAAAAACATTGGCCGACTTATTAGTAGCTTTAGGCATTACAATATCTACATTTCTTATAAAATGACCACGTATATTCATGGTTAGACAAAAGATGGTTTATTTTCATCCACACAAATATAATATAAATATTTGAATCAAGTAAGAATTAGATTTATATTCGTGTATTTATATAAATATTAACTTATTATGCTAGATACATACACAAAAGAAATTTTATGCATGTGAGTACATAGGATTAGTAGCATTAGCCAAAAGTCATTATACCCACATTTAAATCTATCTATCCACATATATTATTTATTACTTTGTTTAAACTTCTAAATCAATGCATACTTAGACATATATTTTATAGATATATATTTGCTTAACTTGGACGATAAAAAAAAAATTTAGTAATCGTTTCTATATTACCCTCTTTATATATCTATAATGCAAATAAAATATTCTAATATGCAAAATAATGCATGTATCGGGTTGTGGATGTCACAACAAGACTCTTTCATGTGTCGTTAAATTTTTCGGAACTCCAAGTTAAATCTTAAATTTTACTCTCTCCCTAAGAGAGTTGCTTATATTACCTATGAAAGACTTGGAAAGCCATTAGATTTGTTTTCATTATTCCATATTATGATGTGATGAATCAATAGTCAATTCAATTCACAACAAATGTCTTTTTTTTCGAATTCCCCCATTAATTGGGTATGTCGGGGCTTACTCTGATAGATACATCCTTCAATGTTCTCTCAACTCTTTCAAACCTGTTTGATCAACTGAATTTACAGTCAATTATGAGAATTCAAATTCGATTCATTCACACCATGTTTTCATAAATTATTCCATCTACCAATCTCCCCAGAAGAATTTCCTATTAAGCTTTATGGATATAGCTTAGACCTTGTGAAAGTATGTATCCCTCTTGAATGGGTGTGATGAGACCAATTGAACCTAGTCTTTGCGCTATTTTGAAAATCAGTTGTTACAAGCTATGTGTGAGAGGTTGCTGTGAAACCCCATGATCGCTTGATCAAACTAGTGATGATGAGACCGTTTTATCCTTATAGATAACTTTGGAATTTTACCAAAATTTCAATTCCCTTTAAGTATCAACTCACTTTATCCAAGTTAAGACGGGTAAATCCCTGACTTTCCTACATAAGGCGCACACAAATGACAATGCTTTAAATCTTTTTAGATTATTAAAAGAAGGAAGTTCCCTTAGGCAGACACGCACGAAAGTGATGCACCGACTAGAAGGATGGACATAAGTAGGACAACAAATTTTATATATTCCAGTTCATGGCATATTAGAAGTAGAAGGTACTATGGTGGAATCTTCACAGACAGAAAAAGATTGTAGTCCATTTGATAATGATCGAGTTGTTTCATCGGCCCGAACTGAGGAATCCCTTAGATATAACGCAAAACGGATCTTGTTCTACCTTTAATCAGAGGTTTCTTAACAAAAAATTCGAATCGAAGTCTGAAGAAGGGGAGAGGCAAGGAGCCCATGACCTGCAACAAATAGATGAGGAGTTATAACTAAGTACCACTTGTGATGAGCTTCCAGAAGAGCGGATAGCATGCTATATACGTGGATAATACGCTTAAAAAAATAGATGTAAAAGTAATTGTAGATCCTTGATTGATCGATACGTGGATGCAAATCATGTCAACACTCACAACTATGAGTAATGGAGATGTCACCTTGGAAGCCCCCACCACTACCTTGTCACAACAACAATAACCCCGACGACCGAGACTACCCAAAAAGGCTCACTCCTATGTTCTGAGACAAAAGAGCCAAAAGGGGACAAGCGAATCTAGCAAGTGTAATCATACTCCCCGGTATAACGATTACTCTCTTATATGATAGGGCGCATTTTCACTCCTTCATATCAGTATCTTGCGTAAAGGTTTTAGACTTCCAAACGAAGCAAGTTAAGTATAGAATTAGAGTCTTTCGCCAGTAAGAAGAATTGTATAGATCAGACGTGTTTGCTCGAATGTAGAAGTCATGTGGGGAGAGCTTAAGATCAAGACGAATATAGAACACCGAAATGATCCTGGGTATGGATTTACTAACCGAAAACTACGCCAATAGTGTATATAATGCAACCACGACCAATTTCTTTCCAACCCCAGGAAAAGAACCAACATGTTCCCATGGAATCACCACAGATAATCAAAAATTCATAAAAACCGCCTTACAACCCTCAACAATTGTATGGATAGTTCACCCGACCTACTTTGTGTACCTGAACGAGAAGATGAGGAAAAAAAAGAAGAAAAAGAAATTGAAGATGGGGAAATGGTGTGTGAGTTCCCAAATGTGTTTCTCGACAATCTACTTGGCTTACTAGTAGATATGCCATTGGAATTCACCATTGATCTTGAACCCGGATCGACACCAATGTCGAAAGCTCCGTATCGGATGGCTCCTAAGAATTGGAGGAACTAAAGCTACAACTTCAAGAACTTATGAATCTAGATTTCATCAGACCGAGCGTTTTGCCACGGGAGCGCCAGTACTTTTTCTGAAGAAAGATGGGTTACTAATAATGCGCCTTGACTATTGAGAGTTGAACAATTGATCTTAAAGAACAAATACCCGTTGCCAAGAATTGATGACCTGTTCGATCAACTTCAAGGAACTATTATCTTTTCGAAGATGGATTTAAAGTCCAGCTACCACTAACTGAAGATTCGACAAGATTATATCCGAAGGACGACTTTTCATACCCGGTATAGTCACTACAAGTTCATTGTGATGACCTTCGGCTTGACAATTTCGTCCGCAATATTCATGGATCTTATGAACCGAGTACGATACCCATAACTCAACAAATGTGTATAAGTATTCATAGACATCTACTCATCTATACAAGGAACAAGAAGAAACACGAAAAAAACATACTAATCACCTTGGGAACACTAAGGTTTAAAAGTTGTATGCCAAATTTAGCAAGTGTGAGTTCAGGATCAACGAGTTGAACTTCCTCTGTCATGTGACTGCCGAAGGAATCCGAATGAATCCAATAAAAGTAGAGATCATGTAGAATTTGGAACCTCCTACAACACCCAACGAAATATAAAGCTTCTTAGGACTAATAGGTTACTATAGAAGAATTATTGATGACTTCTTTAAGATTGCAAGACCAATGACGCAACAACTAAAGAAGGGAGCCAAAATTTCATGACCCTAGATGTGAAGAAAGCTTTGAGTTACTAAATAGTAAGTTAACCTCCGCACCAGTTTTAGTCGTCCCAGACCTGACAAAAGACTATAAAGTTTACACCGATGCGTCGAAAAATGGACTAGGTTGCATTCTCGTGCAGGATGGAATAGTAATAGCATATGCATCACGACAGCTCAGAGCGCACGAGCTTAACTATCCTACACACGGTTTGGATTTAGCCGCAGTAGTGCACGCCCTAAAAAAAATTTAGAGGCACCACCTCTACGGATTTCGATGTGAAAATTTTTTGTATAGACCACAAAAGCCTTAAGTATTTCTTTGAGCAAAAGGACTTGAACATAAGACAGAGGAGATGGTTGAAGTTAGTGAAAGATTACAATTGTGACATCAACTACCATCCCGGCAAGGCCAATGTGGTGACCGATGCTCTAAGCCGAACGACGCAACACTTGGCAGCCATGTTCGCCCACGAGGAGAAACTCCTACGAGAATTTAGCAAGCTCAATTTAGAAATGGTAAATACCCGGAAACGTTAGAAGCAAGGATAGTTACTCTAGTGGTGGAGCCAAATTTAAGAAAGAGTATCATCGCTGTGGAAATGCTGGACGAAGGCTTGGAAAAGATACGAGTAAAGGTGAGGACCAATGGATGTGAGAACTACCCCGAGGAGGCAGATAACGCCCTCACTTTCGAAGGAAGATTGTGTGCACCCAAGGATAAGAAACTGAGAGACAAGATTGTGAGTGAGGACCATGACACGCCTACACCGCACACCCTGGGAGTACGAAGGTATATCAAGACCTAAGGCAAAAATTTTAGAGGGACCAAAATTTGCGCGCCTACATGGTATCTCGACCTCAATCACGTTAGATCAAGATGTGAAATTTCACTTGGAAATTTTGGAGAAAACTACAATAAGAACTGGGTATAAAACTAAACTTTGGCACTACTTTCATCTACAATCTGGCTGATAATCGGAGGTGACGTTCGCATTGAGCTGTTGTGCCCAACCGAGGTGAAAGCAAATGCAATCCTATTAATTATAGATTTTTTTTTTCTACAACAACAGTTACAAGACGACCGTTAATATGACACCTTACGTAGTGTTATGCGAGAGAAAGTGCAGATCGCCGCTATAATGAGACGAAGATGGTGGTCCAAATCGTGCGACAAATCAAAGGAAGGATCAAAGAATCACAAGACCGACAAAAGTCATGCACAGATGCTCATCAGATCGACTTGTAGTTCAAATTAGGAGACAAGGTTTGCTTGAAGGTATCTCCTTTTGAAGGGATATTACATTTTTGGTTTAAAAGAAAAGCTTGGATCTCGTTCATTTGGACTCTATGAAATCATGGAGGAAATTGAACTATGGCGTATTGTTTGGCGTTGCCACCCAGTTTTGGAAATGGACACTATTTTCCATGTTTTGAAGCTACGAAAGTATGTATACGACCCGAAGCATGTGACCCACCACGAAGAGATGATGTTAAGCCCAGACATCAGTTACTAGGAAGAGATGATGTTAAGCCCGAAACATGTGACCCACCACGAATTGTTTAATTTAATAATTTTTTTAAATTCATGATAATATTCAATACCTAAATTTAATACCTAAATTAAATTGTATGGCTCATTTTCCTTTTCCTTTTTGCCATTTGGGTTATACATCATTCGACAAACAAATACTACACTATGCTTAAAACTAGTTAATTATTTGAATGATTAGAATTTAGGATATAGTACCATCTTTTGGAATGAATCAAGTAGAAGAAAATAATGAAAACAGGAAAATAGAAAAAATAAAATAAAATAAATAAAGGGGGTCGATATAAGTGGCTGTTTCTTTTGATTCAATTTCCAATATTTGGCTATTAAATGGAGTACGTAATTAATGTATGATTTGAGTTTAAAATTTGAATTAGCTCTTTCTCTCTCTTTGGAAAAAATAAGATGGAGGGAACTCTAGCAGAAAATAAAGAAAAGGTTATATAAGTAATTTTCAATTGTCCACTAACTATAATTAATATTTTATCTATTAATCAACATTTATATTTACTAATTTGTCCTTGTGTGGTTGTCCATATGGTTGTTTAGCATCACTCTTTATTGAATGCGATTTATATGATTCCCATGTTTCTGATTCCGCCACAAAATCGAAATAATTTGGTGATGTGGATTGAGTCAAGTGAGATTGGGCGGTGGCGATTAATGAAGGATCCAATTTTCAGTTATGTAGATACAATAGAATAAAATTTATTGCTTATTCTCATAAACTAATCTATACATATATAAAAGGTGAGTTTGAGCTAAATTTTGAATAATTTATAAGTTTTGGGTGTTATTGCAATTAAATTAAATTTATGTAGTAGGAGTAATAATTTTATATACAATTTTGTAATCCTATGCGGCAGTTTCACATGCATAAATGCATTCCACTATGTAAAATAATTAATTTTTCCAATCATGGTTTAGAAATTTTTAAGGTTATTAGGCAGTAATATTAATTTTCCATGCGTTTAAAACATTGAGTAAAAAAATTAATTTTGATCAGTTTAATGCATTAAATGTCCACATGACTAAACGTTTTTATTCAAATGTTGCTATGATAGCCAGACAACATATATTAGAAATAAAATTGATTTCTATTAATGATTATGATTTGAAATGTCCAAAAATTAAAAGTCATTTATTACTATTAGTTTAATTTTATAATAAATGGCTGGCACTATATTCAAAAAGTTATTAAGAATACGAAAAGCTACCAATTTGCTATAAATTTGTTTGTACAATGATGATTTACATTCATGGAAACACGAATTCAGATTCGATTACGTTCCAGAAGAGAATTTAGTTCGGTGAGAAAGCTCAAAGAATTTAGTTCGTTTTTAAAAGGGGCAACTTCAACAATACTGCAACTCATTTTGAATTGAAATAGCTCCAACTATTCTGTAACACCCCGCCTTTTTATTTATTCCCTAAGACTTTTGGAAAACTGACCTATTAATATATACTACCTCCGTCCCCCAAAATTTGCTACACTTTGACTCGACACGGGTTTTAAGAAATGTAATGGAAAGTGAGTTGAAAAAGTTGGTGGGATGTGGGTCCTACTTTTAAAGTATTAGTTTTATAATAAAATGTGAGTAAGAATGAGTTAGTGGAATATGGGGTCCACTACCAAAATAGTAAAAGTGAAGTGTATCAAATTTTCAGGGACGGACCGAAATGGTAATATGTATCAAATTTTCAGGGACAGAGGTAGTATTAGTTTCGCGCCTAGCTTTTGAGTGGTGATCGAAAATAGTTCCATTACAATATTTAATATTCTCATAGTCCCTTTGTGATGTCCGAGTTTCAAATAAATGTTCGTACACGTTTTTATATCGAGTTTCAGCACTAGAATAAAAATAAAGTATACTTTCCATACCCTCCGGATCTTGCTCAATAGTCACGCCTTGAACCCCCATACCAACACGAAAGGATAAGAAGCATGTTAAATCAAGACGAGACGATCGACGAAATCATATCACATCAAGCGCACTTCTCAAACGACGGCTCACGTCTTTTTAAGCGACAAGATGTAATATTCTTGTCATTTATGGCATTGTGAATGATTGAGGTGACAACTTACCTCATTTGGCAAGAAGTTTATAACCATTGGACAATGTAATTCCTCCATGAATCAAGCTTTTACCCATATTCTTCCCATGCACCATTTCTTCTATAAATACTACACTCACTTCATCTTTTGAATCTTTTATTCCACCAAAAAAAACACTACACCATCAAATTTCATTCAAGTGAGGATTTAGAAAGTTTCAAGCAAAGAAAATAAAGTCTCTTGTCACCACCTTCACTTCTTCAAGGTAACTTTCTTTTCACCATTTTAAATTCTCTAGCTTTTACATCATATTTGATTAAATTCGATCACACCATGATAGCAATTCATTCAAACATTCTCTTCTCATACCAATATCAATAGACCAAACATGCTCACATTTTTCAAACGAAAACTTAGTACCTTGAACATCTAAATTCCTTTTGTTCAACAATAACTTAGCTATTATATGTTTAAACCTATAGACTTAAACACCAAAACATGTTGTCATTTTGAAACCATAAACTCTCTTAGCCAAGTTAATACTGAGCATGAGATGAAAATGTGGACTTGGCTTTTAAGAGTGCTCGATGAGCACCGAGCTACCGAACGGTGCCACCGCTGCTGCTGCCTCCGGCAGCCACGCACACACGCACCCCTTACTGCCCTCTCGGCAGCCACACACGCACACACTCGCAGCTGCTGCATTCGGCAGACCAGCGGCAGCAGCCCCGCAGCGTCAACGAGAGTACAGCGGCGGGAGCAGCCGCCTCCGGCATAACAGAGGGAGACTGAGAGCGAAGTAAAGAATAAGAAGGAATGGGGAAAGGAGGAGGAGGCTCTGGAGGTCAGCCGGCGCCATCGTGACAAGCGGCGGCCGTCTCCGGCAGATCAGCGAGGAGAGAAAGAGAGTTGAGATAGAGAGAAAGAGAGAGGGAAGCCGTGATAGAGAGAGGAAGACGAGGCGGCGGCAGCCGGCGTCGCTCGCCGGCGATGCCAATGCCGGTCGAGAGGGTGTGAGGAAGAGGAGAAAAGAGGGATAGTTATGCGAGAGAAAAAGTGGAGTATGTTTCATATTAATTGGGCACCATTTATTTATTTTTTAGTTGGGCTCGTTTTGTTTCTTAAATGGGCCGAAAATAATGAGAAGACGAGAAGTTGGCCTTTGTTACCTTGGACTATCCTAATTAATGTAAATACTCGTTGTATGTTGGATTTTTTTTAGGACAAGCTTAATTTTCTATCTTTAGGCTCTTTATCTTTTGGTTGGGATTAAGGATAGTTTCGAATTAACTGACTCCCTCATTTTCGGTAAATAATTAATCTCGTTTTAATTAATACGAAATCCCTAAATTAATTACTTATAGATAGAAATCTATGAGCTTAATGAGTTCTCTCCGATAGTCGTCTTTTACTTCTAAAGTATCTTTAAAAATAGAGAGCCATAAGTTTTGATGGAATGAAGTTACCTCGATCGAACCTCGAACATAGGATGCATTCCCCATGTAGGATCATTGCATTTCATGCACCTTATGAACGTTCTAAAGACTAATTGAATCAATACCCTCTTTCAAGAAGGGCATGTTCACGGAGTTTGATTTTCGAAGACGAGCTCATGTTGAGATTTACTTGGAAGCTTTGAGGTGGGCTTTATATCCAACACATTAAGTGTGGATAAAATTATCAAATATATGAAATGATTTTTGTTTGATAAAATCGCACTTACTTTCTTTTCAAATGTTATCGTGCCATAAATTATTTGTTTTATGATGCCTATCTGTTTGGCGATGCCAAATGAATGAATGAATCGAATTCGGCTCCAATAGGACCAAGATCCTATTTGAGTTAGTGTACACAAAGGAATGGACCGTGAGTCATCGTAGGGTTGGCCGGTCAATGTGATCGTGGAAGGTGGCCACCTTCCCGACACACAATGAACCATCAGATATGGCGAATTGCTGGAATGAACTTAGTTTGATCAGACGAACTTTATGAAAATGAACTTAGTAAGCTCGGGTCTTTTAAGAAAAACCCTCGTGTGTTATTGTGATGGCATGATAATGATAACTGTTCTTATATATGTGTAACTTTTCGGCAATGTGTTCACTGAGTACTCCGTACTCAGCCCTGCATGTATTACTAAATGTGCAGGTTGAGCAGTGATGAAATGGTGGCTGAGTGGAGTTGGTGGTCGTCTCATCTCGTTTGTAGGGTTCTCGTGGCATATGACTTCACACATATGGCCATGTGTTTACAACTCCTTCCGCTGTGTGCACTATTGTAGTATTATGTACTAGATGGATCGTAAGAATAATGATTAGTAACGAGTGACCATGTCAAACACTCTTTTGAATTTCATCATCTTTCGTTGCCTTGTGAACCTCCTTTATCTTATCTAGAAGTATGTGTTGTCTTATCGTTATTTCTTTTATCCCCTTTCTATCCCCTCTTCTAATTTCCCTCCCTTAGTCATGATTCACCGAGCAATGCTATCCTTAGCAAGGCGCGGTCGTGACAGAGTGGTATCAGAGCCTAGGTTTTCTGCTCTGTAACCGTGAGTCCTTCTTTGAAAAGAAAAGTCAAGACTTGATTCGCTAGACTAAGTTAGCAAGACCGACCAACGCTCAACACCCGTTCATCACACTCAATGAAAAAGGTACCTTACGTTTTCTTTTGAAGCAAAAGTTGAATGCATGAGTTTTTATGTGAAAAATTTAAGAGGTTGAAGGGAAGGAATAACTCTTTTAGTTGGCCTTTAGGATTTTATCATCGAAGAACATAGAATGTTTTAAGAAGAACTGACCCTTTGGAACTTAGCTCGAACTTAGAATGACATGTATGATTTTTATCATCACTTTTCCAACCAAAGAAAATAAAGAGAATGACGTAACAATTAGTCATTCAGCACAGAAGAAACAAACGAAATTTAAGAAGAATGTTGTTGTTGCTTAATAGCACAAACTAGTCTTTTCGTTCAGGTGTTCTAAACTTTGAGGACATTTGAGTCGACTAATGTCTTAATTCCCAAGAGTGAATGAAACCAGCTGATACCCATTATCTGTTAAACTTCTTTCCCAATGCTTGACCGCGACAAAAGTTCACAAGAAATAATATCATAAAACCAGGCCCGACGAGGTGCTGTTACTGAACTAAAGTTGTATTGGATCTAAGTCCTCTTAGAATCCTAGTTATATGTACAATGTCATGAGAAACCGAATGCCGAACAATGACGGACAAGAAACTAGTTTGAGGCAGGTCTATCGCGCCCACTTGTCTAAGAGTGATGGAGGAAGTCGATTGAAAAATCGCTAGCATCAACGTCATCCGAATGAGGAGAGTCTACAAACTCGGTAAAGATAGACCGACGGGAAGAAGCTATATGAAATTCCTTGGATTTTGTGAATTAATAATAACAACATTGTACTATCCCAAAGATCTTTTCTATGTTTCGACTTTCAAATTTTCACGAGAATGACTGTTGTGGCGTACCAAAACTACTACGAAGATATGATCATCAACCAAAGTTACCAGACACGACTGTAAAATGATCTCAATTTGGAGCCTAAGATTTACCCAGATTTCTCTTTTCCCACTCACGAGTAGACGAATGAGGAGTATCGCCTTATGGATCACGATGGTGATTTTAACCACCAATACTTACTTGGAGCCCCAATGTTTTTCCTCTTTCAGACAAAGAATTTGATTGTCTCATATTTCGAGAGTATTGTACCATTTCGTTCATTTTCTTTATGCACCAAGTGGTGGTTCATTTTTAGTAACTGTAAGTTTGGGTCATGCCCTCATCTTTTTGAACGCCATTGATTGACGTCAATATTCTTTGACTCGTCCCTTTGTAAGAGTAGTGACTTTCATGAGTTCTACCAACAAATCTCATCTCTGAAACAATTATGCCTCTAAGGCAATTAACTTTCAAGAATAGCATATTTCCCTTGAATATCTCGTTGACCGTTCTCTTTCTCAGTATATGATTTGTAAATTCTTTTCTTACAAATCTAGGATTTACCTTTGCCACAAGTGTCACCCCTCGACCCTTATGGCGTAACTACTTACTGTAAATAAATTCAAATTTAAAAATAATAATCCACACGTCAAGTAAACAAACACGCATATTTTATGATAAAAAAAACAACATTTATCAAGTACATATTGCAAAATATTCTAAACCGTAGTGAGACCTTCTCACAACTCTATATATTATACATTTATCTACATGCAAAAATGATGAGGAGGAGAAGGTTGCCAAAACGCGCCAGCCGCCGAACCTGATGATACGTGTAGTTCCTATGACTCACGTCAACCAAAAGCTTTACTGATATCTTATTCCTGAAAAATATTAGTGGTTTATATCACCAGAAGTAATAAATATCGTAAACAATTTAATATTCATATGCATATGCCTCTCCGTTCTTTTCATTATTCTGTGACAGATCAAGCCTGGTATCTGCCCGGGATTTTCCATTGTATACGACCTGCAGGTCCCTTTTAATTATTCGACCTTTCCACGAAGGCCCCTCTTTGATTTGACCTTTCCACGAAGGCCCCTCTTTGCATTTTGACCTTTTCATGAAGGCCCCTCTTTGTCATTTTGACATTTCCACGAAGGCCTCTCTTTGCATATTTTCTTTGACCCGTAGGTCCATTATCATTGAATATGACCCGTAGGTCTATTTCCATTATCATTGATATCAGACCCAGGGCAAGATTGTCACATATCCTCTTTAATCCCATGATTCAAGTAATTCTAATGCCATATAAAAATATATCAAAAATACCACTCACGTATCCATATCATATTCCACCATCAATATTAAATAACAAATAATCATTTTAATCTCGCATCATATAATTCAATTATTCACTCCAATTTAACACATAGCAATCAATCACATAAAATACATAAAATACGTAAAATTAAAAGTATGATTTATACCCACCTTATTCAGATAAATAAGTTAACTGCAACCCTTGATTTTGCTTCCCGATCCACTAACACCCGATGCTCACTTTATTGCCTAATTTCTTTCGTTTTGTTTCTATGAAAAATCTTATCATAGAAAACAAGTCTACCAAAAACTCCCTTTCTTTACTCCTAATTATCCACAAGGATCTTCTTCTACTAACTCCTTTAATTCTCTCTTTTTCTCTCTAAGGCCTCGCTCTTCTCGTCTCTCTTTTTTTTCTTTTTATGCTTATCCTTCTCTCCCTTCTTTCTTTTCCAAACAACTATATACATATTTATATAATTCAGAAGATATGTGACCGACTAACTATATTAATATGTAAAGAAAAACATTGGCCGACTTATTAGTAGCTTTAGGCATTACAATATCTACATTTCTTATAAAATGACCACGTATATTCATGGTTAGACAAAAGATGGTTTATTTTCATCCACACAAATATAATATAAATATTTGAATCAAGTAAGAATTAGATTTATATTCGTGTATTTATATAAATATTAACTTATTATGCTAGATACATACACAAAAGAAATTTTATGCATGTGAGTACATAGGATTAGTAGCATTAGCCAAAAGTCATTATACCCACATTTAAATCTATCTATCCACATATATTATTTATTACTTTGTTTAAACTTCTAAATCAATGCATACTTAGACATATATTTTATAGATATATATTTGCTTAACTTGGACGATAAAAAAAAAATTTAGTAATCGTTTCTATATTACCCTCTTTATATATCTATAATGCAAATAAAATATTCTAATATGCAAAATAATGCATGTATCGGGTTGTGGATGTCACAACAAGACTCTTTCATGTGTCGTTAAATTTTTCGGAACTCCAAGTTAAATCTTAAATTTTACTCTCTCCCTAAGAGAGTTGCTTATATTACCTATGAAAGACTTGGAAAGCCATTAGATTTGTTTTCATTATTCCATATTATGATGTGATGAATCAATAGTCAATTCAATTCACAACAAATGTCTTTTTTTTCGAATTCCCCCATTAATTGGGTATGTCGGGGCTTACTCTGATAGATACATCCTTCAATGTTCTCTCAACTCTTTCAAACCTGTTTGATCAACTGAATTTACAGTCAATTATGAGAATTCAAATTCGATTCATTCACACCATGTTTTCATAAATTATTCCATCTACCAATCTCCCCAGAAGAATTTCCTATTAAGCTTTATGGATATAGCTTAGACCTTGTGAAAGTATGTATCCCTCTTGAATGGGTGTGATGAGACCAATTGAACCTAGTCTTTGCGCTATTTTGAAAATCAGTTGTTACAAGCTATGTGTGAGAGGTTGCTGTGAAACCCCATGATCGCTTGATCAAACTAGTGATGATGAGACCGTTTTATCCTTATAGATAACTTTGGAATTTTACCAAAATTTCAATTCCCTTTAAGTATCAACTCACTTTATCCAAGTTAAGACGGGTAAATCCCTGACTTTCCTACATAAGGCGCACACAAATGACAATGCTTTAAATCTTTTTAGATTATTAAAAGAAGGAAGTTCCCTTAGGCAGACACGCACGAAAGTGATGCACCGACTAGAAGGATGGACATAAGTAGGACAACAAATTTTATATATTCCAGTTCATGGCATATTAGAAGTAGAAGGTACTATGGTGGAATCTTCACAGACAGAAAAAGATTGTAGTCCATTTGATAATGATCGAGTTGTTTCATCGGCCCGAACTGAGGAATCCCTTAGATATAACGCAAAACGGATCTTGTTCTACCTTTAATCAGAGGTTTCTTAACAAAAAATTCGAATCGAAGTCTGAAGAAGGGGAGAGGCAAGGAGCCCATGACCTGCAACAAATAGATGAGGAGTTATAACTAAGTACCACTTGTGATGAGCTTCCAGAAGAGCGGATAGCATGCTATATACGTGGATAATACGCTTAAAAAAATAGATGTAAAAGTAATTGTAGATCCTTGATTGATCGATACGTGGATGCAAATCATGTCAACACTCACAACTATGAGTAATGGAGATGTCACCTTGGAAGCCCCCACCACTACCTTGTCACAACAACAATAACCCCGACGACCGAGACTACCCAAAAAGGCTCACTCCTATGTTCTGAGACAAAAGAGCCAAAAGGGGACAAGCGAATCTAGCAAGTGTAATCATACTCCCCGGTATAACGATTACTCTCTTATATGATAGGGCGCATTTTCACTCCTTCATATCAGTATCTTGCGTAAAGGTTTTAGACTTCCAAACGAAGCAAGTTAAGTATAGAATTAGAGTCTTTCGCCAGTAAGAAGAATTGTATAGATCAGACGTGTTTGCTCGAATGTAGAAGTCATGTGGGGAGAGCTTAAGATCAAGACGAATATAGAACACCGAAATGATCCTGGGTATGGATTTACTAACCGAAAACTACGCCAATAGTGTATATAATGCAACCACGACCAATTTCTTTCCAACCCCAGGAAAAGAACCAACATGTTCCCATGGAATCACCACAGATAATCAAAAATTCATAAAAACCGCCTTACAACCCTCAACAATTGTATGGATAGTTCACCCGACCTACTTTGTGTACCTGAACGAGAAGATGAGGAAAAAAAAGAAGAAAAAGAAATTGAAGATGGGGAAATGGTGTGTGAGTTCCCAAATGTGTTTCTCGACAATCTACTTGGCTTACTAGTAGATATGCCATTGGAATTCACCATTGATCTTGAACCCGGATCGACACCAATGTCGAAAGCTCCGTATCGGATGGCTCCTAAGAATTGGAGGAACTAAAGCTACAACTTCAAGAACTTATGAATCTAGATTTCATCAGACCGAGCGTTTTGCCACGGGAGCGCCAGTACTTTTTCTGAAGAAAGATGGGTTACTAATAATGCGCCTTGACTATTGAGAGTTGAACAATTGATCTTAAAGAACAAATACCCGTTGCCAAGAATTGATGACCTGTTCGATCAACTTCAAGGAACTATTATCTTTTCGAAGATGGATTTAAAGTCCAGCTACCACTAACTGAAGATTCGACAAGATTATATCCGAAGGACGACTTTTCATACCCGGTATAGTCACTACAAGTTCATTGTGATGACCTTCGGCTTGACAATTTCGTCCGCAATATTCATGGATCTTATGAACCGAGTACGATACCCATAACTCAACAAATGTGTATAAGTATTCATAGACATCTACTCATCTATACAAGGAACAAGAAGAAACACGAAAAAAACATACTAATCACCTTGGGAACACTAAGGTTTAAAAGTTGTATGCCAAATTTAGCAAGTGTGAGTTCAGGATCAACGAGTTGAACTTCCTCTGTCATGTGACTGCCGAAGGAATCCGAATGAATCCAATAAAAGTAGAGATCATGTAGAATTTGGAACCTCCTACAACACCCAACGAAATATAAAGCTTCTTAGGACTAATAGGTTACTATAGAAGAATTATTGATGACTTCTTTAAGATTGCAAGACCAATGACGCAACAACTAAAGAAGGGAGCCAAAATTTCATGACCCTAGATGTGAAGAAAGCTTTGAGTTACTAAATAGTAAGTTAACCTCCGCACCAGTTTTAGTCGTCCCAGACCTGACAAAAGACTATAAAGTTTACACCGATGCGTCGAAAAATGGACTAGGTTGCATTCTCGTGCAGGATGGAATAGTAATAGCATATGCATCACGACAGCTCAGAGCGCACGAGCTTAACTATCCTACACACGGTTTGGATTTAGCCGCAGTAGTGCACGCCCTAAAAAAAATTTAGAGGCACCACCTCTACGGATTTCGATGTGAAAATTTTTTGTATAGACCACAAAAGCCTTAAGTATTTCTTTGAGCAAAAGGACTTGAACATAAGACAGAGGAGATGGTTGAAGTTAGTGAAAGATTACAATTGTGACATCAACTACCATCCCGGCAAGGCCAATGTGGTGACCGATGCTCTAAGCCGAACGACGCAACACTTGGCAGCCATGTTCGCCCACGAGGAGAAACTCCTACGAGAATTTAGCAAGCTCAATTTAGAAATGGTAAATACCCGGAAACGTTAGAAGCAAGGATAGTTACTCTAGTGGTGGAGCCAAATTTAAGAAAGAGTATCATCGCTGTGGAAATGCTGGACGAAGGCTTGGAAAAGATACGAGTAAAGGTGAGGACCAATGGATGTGAGAACTACCCCGAGGAGGCAGATAACGCCCTCACTTTCGAAGGAAGATTGTGTGCACCCAAGGATAAGAAACTGAGAGACAAGATTGTGAGTGAGGACCATGACACGCCTACACCGCACACCCTGGGAGTACGAAGGTATATCAAGACCTAAGGCAAAAATTTTAGAGGGACCAAAATTTGCGCGCCTACATGGTATCTCGACCTCAATCACGTTAGATCAAGATGTGAAATTTCACTTGGAAATTTTGGAGAAAACTACAATAAGAACTGGGTATAAAACTAAACTTTGGCACTACTTTCATCTACAATCTGGCTGATAATCGGAGGTGACGTTCGCATTGAGCTGTTGTGCCCAACCGAGGTGAAAGCAAATGCAATCCTATTAATTATAGATTTTTTTTTTCTACAACAACAGTTACAAGACGACCGTTAATATGACACCTTACGTAGTGTTATGCGAGAGAAAGTGCAGATCGCCGCTATAATGAGACGAAGATGGTGGTCCAAATCGTGCGACAAATCAAAGGAAGGATCAAAGAATCACAAGACCGACAAAAGTCATGCACAGATGCTCATCAGATCGACTTGTAGTTCAAATTAGGAGACAAGGTTTGCTTGAAGGTATCTCCTTTTGAAGGGATATTACATTTTTGGTTTAAAAGAAAAGCTTGGATCTCGTTCATTTGGACTCTATGAAATCATGGAGGAAATTGAACTATGGCGTATTGTTTGGCGTTGCCACCCAGTTTTGGAAATGGACACTATTTTCCATGTTTTGAAGCTACGAAAGTATGTATACGACCCGAAGCATGTGACCCACCACGAAGAGATGATGTTAAGCCCAGACATCAGTTACTAGGAAGAGATGATGTTAAGCCCGAAACATGTGACCCACCACGAATTGTTTAATTTAATAATTTTTTTAAATTCATGATAATATTCAATACCTAAATTTAATACCTAAATTAAATTGTATGGCTCATTTTCCTTTTCCTTTTTGCCATTTGGGTTATACATCATTCGACAAACAAATACTACACTATGCTTAAAACTAGTTAATTATTTGAATGATTAGAATTTAGGATATAGTACCATCTTTTGGAATGAATCAAGTAGAAGAAAATAATGAAAACAGGAAAATAGAAAAAATAAAATAAAATAAATAAAGGGGGTCGATATAAGTGGCTGTTTCTTTTGATTCAATTTCCAATATTTGGCTATTAAATGGAGTACGTAATTAATGTATGATTTGAGTTTAAAATTTGAATTAGCTCTTTCTCTCTCTTTGGAAAAAATAAGATGGAGGGAACTCTAGCAGAAAATAAAGAAAAGGTTATATAAGTAATTTTCAATTGTCCACTAACTATAATTAATATTTTATCTATTAATCAACATTTATATTTACTAATTTGTCCTTGTGTGGTTGTCCATATGGTTGTTTAGCATCACTCTTTATTGAATGCGATTTATATGATTCCCATGTTTCTGATTCCGCCACAAAATCGAAATAATTTGGTGATGTGGATTGAGTCAAGTGAGATTGGGCGGTGGCGATTAATGAAGGATCCAATTTTCAGTTATGTAGATACAATAGAATAAAATTTATTGCTTATTCTCATAAACTAATCTATACATATATAAAAGGTGAGTTTGAGCTAAATTTTGAATAATTTATAAGTTTTGGGTGTTATTGCAATTAAATTAAATTTATGTAGTAGGAGTAATAATTTTATATACAATTTTGTAATCCTATGCGGCAGTTTCACATGCATAAATGCATTCCACTATGTAAAATAATTAATTTTTCCAATCATGGTTTAGAAATTTTTAAGGTTATTAGGCAGTAATATTAATTTTCCATGCGTTTAAAACATTGAGTAAAAAAATTAATTTTGATCAGTTTAATGCATTAAATGTCCACATGACTAAACGTTTTTATTCAAATGTTGCTATGATAGCCAGACAACATATATTAGAAATAAAATTGATTTCTATTAATGATTATGATTTGAAATGTCCAAAAATTAAAAGTCATTTATTACTATTAGTTTAATTTTATAATAAATGGCTGGCACTATATTCAAAAAGTTATTAAGAATACGAAAAGCTACCAATTTGCTATAAATTTGTTTGTACAATGATGATTTACATTCATGGAAACACGAATTCAGATTCGATTACGTTCCAGAAGAGAATTTAGTTCGGTGAGAAAGCTCAAAGAATTTAGTTCGTTTTTAAAAGGGGCAACTTCAACAATACTGCAACTCATTTTGAATTGAAATAGCTCCAACTATTCTGTAACACCCCGCCTTTTTATTTATTCCCTAAGACTTTTGGAAAACTGACCTATTAATATATACTACCTCCGTCCCCCAAAATTTGCTACACTTTGACTCGACACGGGTTTTAAGAAATGTAATGGAAAGTGAGTTGAAAAAGTTGGTGGGATGTGGGTCCTACTTTTAAAGTATTAGTTTTATAATAAAATGTGAGTAAGAATGAGTTAGTGGAATATGGGGTCCACTACCAAAATAGTAAAAGTGAAGTGTATCAAATTTTCAGGGACGGACCGAAATGGTAATATGTATCAAATTTTCAGGGACAGAGGTAGTATTAGTTTCGCGCCTAGCTTTTGAGTGGTGATCGAAAATAGTTCCATTACAATATTTAATATTCTCATAGTCCCTTTGTGATGTCCGAGTTTCAAATAAATGTTCGTACACGTTTTTATATCGAGTTTCAGCACTAGAATAAAAATAAAGTATACTTTCCATACCCTCCGGATCTTGCTCAATAGTCACGCCTTGAACCCCCATACCAACACGAAAGGATAAGAAGCATGTTAAATCAAGACGAGACGATCGACGAAATCATATCACATCAAGCGCACTTCTCAAACGACGGCTCACGTCTTTTTAAGCGACAAGATGTAATATTCTTGTCATTTATGGCATTGTGAATGATTGAGGTGACAACTTACCTCATTTGGCAAGAAGTTTATAACCATTGGACAATGTAATTCCTCCATGAATCAAGCTTTTACCCATATTCTTCCCATGCACCATTTCTTCTATAAATACTACACTCACTTCATCTTTTGAATCTTTTATTCCACCAAAAAAAAAAAAAACACTACACCATCAAATTTCATTCAAGTGAGGATTTAGAAAGTTTCAAGCAAAGAAAATAAAGTCTCTTGTCACCACCTTCACTTCTTCAAGGTAACTTTCTTTTCACCATTTTAAATTCTCTAGCTTTTACATCACATTTGATTAAATTCGATCACACCATGATAGCAATTCATTCAAACATTCTCTTCTCATACCAATATCAATAGACCAAACATGCTCACATTTTCAAACGAAAACTTAGTACCTTGAACATCTAAATTCCTTTTGTTCAACAATAACTTAGCTATTATATGTTTAAACCTATAGACTTGAACACCAAAACATGTTGTCATTTTGAAACCATAAACTCTCTTAGCCAAGTTAATATCGAGCATGAGATGAAAATGTGGACTTGGCATTTAAGAGTGCTCGATGAGCACCGAGCTACCGAACGGTGCCACCGCTGCTGCTGCCTCCGGCAGCCACGCACACACGCACCCCTTACTGCCCTCTCGGCAGCCACACACGCACACACTCGCAGCTGCTGCGTTCGGCAAACCAGCGGCAGCAGCCCCGCAGCGTCAACGACAGTACAGTGGCGGGAGCAGCCGCCTCCGGCATAACAGAGGGAGACTGAGAGCAAAGTAAAGAATAAGAAGGAATGGGGAAGGGAGGAGGAGGCTCTGGAGGTCAGCCGGCGCCGTCGTGACAAGCGGTGGCTGTCTCCGGCAGATCAGCGAGGAGAGAAAGAGAATTGAGATAGAGAAAGAGAGTTGAGAGAGAGAGAGAGAGAGAGAGAGAGAGAGAGAGAGAGAGAGAGAGAGAGAGAGAGAGAGAGAGAGAGAGAGAGAGAGAGAGAGAGAGAGAGAGAGAGAGAGAGAGAGAGAGAGAGAGAGAGAGAGAGAGAGAGAGAGAGAGAGAGAGAGAGAGAGAGAGAGAAGCCGTGATAGAGAGAGGAAGACGAGGCGGCGGCAGCTGGCGTCGCTCGCTGGCGATGCCAATGCCGGTCGAGAGGGTGTGAGGAAGTGGAGAAAAAAGGGATAGTTATACGAGAGAAAAAGTGGCGTATGTTTCAAATTAATTGGGCACCATTTATTTATTTTTTAGTTGGGCTCGTTTTGTTTCTTAAATGGGCCGAAAATAATGAGAAGATGAGAAGTTGGCCTTTGTTACCTTGGACTATCCTAATTAATGTAAATACTCGTTGTATGTTGGACTTTTTTTTAGGACAAGCTTAATTTTCTATCTTTAGGCTCTTTATCTTTTGGTTGGGATTAATGATAGTTTCGAATTAACCGACTCCCTCATATTCGGTAAATAATTAATCTCGTTTTAATTAATACGAAATCCCTAAATTAATTCCTTATAGATAGAAATCTATGAGCTTAATGAGTTCTCTCCGATAGTCGTCTTTTACTTCTAAAGTATCTTTAAAAATAGAGAGCCATAAGTTTTGATGGAATGAAGTTACCTCGATCGAACCTCGAACATAGGATGCATTCCCCATGTAGGATCATTGCATTTCATGCACCTTATGAACGTTCTAAAGACTAATTGAATCAATACCCTCTTTCAAGAAGGGCATGTTCACGGAGTTTGATTTTCGAAGACGAGCTCATGTTGAGATTTACTTGGAAGCTTTGAGGTGGGCTTTATATCCAACACATTAAGTGTGGATAAAATTATCAAATATATGAAATAATTTTTGTTTGATAAAATCGCACTTACTTTCTTTTCAAATGTTATCGTGCCATAAATTATTTGTTTTATGATGCCTATCTGTTTGGCGATGCCAAATGAATGAATGAATCGAATTCGGCTCCAATAGGACCAAGATACTATTCGAGTTAGTGTACACAAAGGAATGGACCGTGAGTCATCGTAAGGGTTGGCCGTTCAATGTGATCGTGGAAGGTGGCCACCTTCCCGACACACAATGAACCATCAGATATGGCGGATGGCTGGAATGAACTTAGTCTGATCAGACGAACTTTATGAAAATGAACTTAGTAAGCTCGGGCCTTTTAAGAAAAATCCTCGTGTGCTACTGTGATGGCATGATAATGATAACTTTTCTTATATATGTGTAACTTTTCGGCAATGTGTTCACTGAGTACTCCGTACTCAGCCCTGCATGTATTACTAAATGTGCAGGTTGAGCAGTGATGAAATGGTGGCTGAGTGGAGCTGGTAGTCGTCTCATCTCGTTTGTAGGGTTCTCGTGGCATATGTCTTCACACATATGGCCATGTGTTTACAACTCCTTCCGCTGTGTGCACTATTGTAGTATTATGTACTAGATGGATCGTAAGAATAATGATTAGTAACGAGTGACCATGTCAAACACTCTTTTGAATTTCATCATCTTTCGTTGCCTTGTGAACCTCCTTTATCTTATCAAGAAGTATGTGTTGTCTTATCGTTATTTCTTTTATCCCCTTTCTATCCCCTCTTCTAATTTCCCTCCCCTAGTCATGATTCACCGAGCAATGCTATCCTTAGCAAGGCGCGGTCGTGACATATTCTGCAAAAGGCATCTCATTCTTCTAGCTTCTTTTTACAATTTTGCACAAAATCTATGATTTTAGTGTTAAACTATCGTGATTCCAGTATGTTTATTTTTCAATTTTTTTGAAAGTTTCATTTACATTCATGTTTCTTTGTTTATTATCAAATAGAGGAAGAGAGAGACGTACCTGATTGAACAGGTCGACGAGCAGAGATTGGATAGGAATAAGTTTGTCATCTAGAAAAAGGAAGATACATAAATATTTGGAGAAGATAATGAGATCGAGCAATTTTTTTAGCTAGGGTAACATGTAGTAGTAGTGTTTAATTGTGTGTATATTTGGCATATAAATTTCTCAAATGTCCATATATGCAAAAATGAGTTACTGTTATAAATGTGTATAGTGGTGTATGGGTGATTATAGGATTATTTTTCTTTTTGGAAATAGTAAAACTTTATATATGTGTAATTTATGAGGCTGTTTTTAAGGCTAGATTATAGGTCTATTTTCTTTTTTCTTTATGGAAATAAAAATTAAATATAAGTGACAGTTTCTTTTCAGCCAAATATTGCTATTTTGTATGTACCACCACAAGATTAAAGATTGTTATAGTATACAGTAGTATTTTTTTTTTGGATCTGATAATAATTTATCACTATCTTATTTCTTACAGTACAAGAATTATTATGTAATGGTTATGGTTTCACATTTTTATTGAAGATTGTTGACATAGACTTTGTTACATCATATTCATATGCTACAAGCCTACGAATAAAGAGACTCAAAATTTGAATTAATTTAAAATTAAATGCGTTATTGTGTGTGATTTTAACATTAAAGTAGTAGTATTTTAGTATTTTATTGTATATGGTTTTAACTTTTAATAATGTGTTTATGATTTTTTTGTCATTTTGATCAATAGATTAATTCACAACATAGAATTGTGGATAATTTGTGGTTATTTATAATAGAAATCTAAACGTATTTAATCAAATTTGATTTAATTCCAAATTTATTTACTTTTAATTTTCTAATAAATGTATTTGTGATTTTTGTGTCATTTTGATCAATAGATTAGTTCACAACATAGAATTACAATAATAGAAATAAACTAAGTCGTGCAACGCACGAGTGTGACACTAGTTGCATTTAAATCACTAACTTTTACTCAAATTTGCAATTACAATATCATTTTCAACATATGGCAAATACATGCCCAAACTTTTGCAATTAGTATATCCCCAAATTTTCAAGCCATCAAAATCCTACCATATGCAAAAAATATTTTTTAAAAAAAAGGTAGTCTGGAGATGGCTTTTTTCAACCGCAAAATGAATAAATTATTGAAAAATGACAAAAAGGAAAAAACAACATTCTATTGTCACTAGACAAACACTATTTTACCGTCAAAGGAATTTTGTTTCTCATTTCCACCATAAATAGATACTCTCTCACGCAGTGACGTAGCACTAGTTGACTTCTTCTTAAGCAAGAGAAAATTTAAAAACATGCACGATACAATTCAATTTATATTGTTACTATTTAATAAAAATTACTAGGAAACAAAGAAACATCTTGTTGTACTACTCTATTCATTTTAATTGAATAGTTTTCAATTATTGGCCTTCCCAGTCAATTAATAGACTAAACCATTTTAGGAATTTGATCCACAATATTATGTTTCGTACTTTCATATTTTAACTTATAAAATTGGTCAATTAGCTTTCTGATAATAAAACAGAATTAAGTTATTAATTCATGATTAGTTGAAATTTTTAATATTTCTTAAATATTACTCCCTTTGTCCCTAAAATTTTATCTCACTTTGATCGACGTGGATTTTAAGAAATGTAATGAAAAGTGAACTGAAAAAGTTATTAGAATGTGAGTACTATTTTTATATAAAAGTTTTATATATAATAAAATGTGAGTAAGAATGAGTTAGCGGAATATGAGATCTATTATAAAAAATGGTAAAAAGTGAAATGAGATAAATTTTATAGGATGGATGGAAATAAAAAAATGGAACAAACTTTTAGGAACGGAGGGAGTAATTGATTATTTGAAAATAGAAGTAAACGGTCTAAAAAAATAAAATAATACTGTACTACTTACTATATTTAACAAATGAAGCCATAAATATTTCCACAATCCAAACCCTATTCCTCTTTATTCTAATCTTTTTCATTTAACCCAAGAACCTTAATTCTCTCATTTCATTTCAGAGAAAAGGAGAGGTCGCATAATAGTAATGGCTCCGGTGCCGGGGTTTGCGTTTGATTCACATATAACTATTCATATTTTAAGAGTATCTTTAACTATTTACATTAAATAAATTTATTTTAGTGTTTACTTCAGTCATTTACGTTAAACTCAAATTTAAAAAAATCTTTATTCACTATTTTGTTATTCACAAAATTTGATAAAGTGATAGAGTTTGTTATAGTGTAAACCTAATGATATGTGCATTGTACTAAAAAATCCAAAAAGAGATTGGTTTTGAAGTATCATTGAATCAAATTGACTATTTTATTTTGAATTTTAGCGTATTGTTAGAGATGGTCTAACGAGGTAAACCTAATACTATTTCTACTCATCTATATTGACTGTTGATACAATCCACACACTATTAGGGTGGGTACGTTTGATTTTTGTCAAAATAAAAAAATGATCTCCTAGACTTAGTGTGTCTTTGTTAATTTGCTAAATCACTTATTTCACTGATTTTTATTACTTATTTTCCCTGATTCATGACTCACGAGGATGGTTGTCTACTTCAATTGAAAGAACCAGTTCAATAAAGGACTGGTCCAACTAGTTCAATCAGGAACTGAAATTGAAAACATATTGACTAATCAATATATCTAGACTTTAAATCGGACCAGTTCGATAGTGAACAATGACTGACCCAAAAATATATATGAATATTAAATTGCATTAGTTAAACAGAAAACTGATCCGACCACAGTCCAACCCATTTAAGTTTCAATTTGTGAAAAGAAAAAATTAAAATCACTAAGCCTGATTATATAAGTCTTCATTGGATGGAACACCAACTACTTATAAAAAAGATGAATTAAAGATAAGATTAAAAAAAAAGCTTTATTAAAAGATTGAAATGGGTCGTATCAGCAGAAACCGAAACTAAGTGTTAATGATATGTTGAAAATTAGAAAAGAGATGATTGTGAATGGCGAGGCAATCAGCAAGTGCCGAACACAGTATATTTGTAAACAACAATAATTATTGACACAGACAGAAATCTCTTTATCAAACTATCTGATTTCAACTTTTTAGGTTCAGTGGACACACCACTCATCAATCTAATCCAAATAAACAATTACACACTCAAATTATTACAGAATATCCCTTGATCAATTCTCTTTATAATTACACACATTTTGCTTCCACCTACTACTTTTCTAGTGTGAGAAAATAAAAGATGGCGAAGAGCACTAGGACTTGTGTGAGGCTTACCGTTATTCTGTATGTATATGCGGCAGTTACTGCAGCAAGAGTGCTGCCCTCTTTTGAAATTTATGATACTTCAAAATATGGGATTTTACAGCTTGGAAATGGTTTGGCACAAACTCCTCAAATGGGGTGACTATACTTTGATCGTATTTTCTTTGTAGTATTATGTTTCACTGAATACATGTTTAATTACTTGATTTTTTGAACAGATGGAATAGCTGGAATTTCTTCAGATGCCGCATTGATGAAAAAGTAATTAGGAAAACAGGTATCTTCTTACCTCTCAAAATATCACACTCCCTCCGTCCCTATATAATTGGTGAGAGGTAAAGGTAGTGTAAGTAATGTTATTCGACAGTGGGGCCACAGGACTGTAGTGGGAAATGACTTTGTTATTATAGAACGTACCAAAATGGCAAAATGACTCTATTACTATGGAACAGAGGGAGTAATAAATTAATGATGTGTATAGTTACTGTGTTGTTTAACTCTTTCAAAATTAGAAAGTTCATACTTTTCCGGGACGGACTGAAAGGAAATAATTCATACTTCTCAAGGACGGATGGAGTATTTATGTTGTTCTCAATTTACCTTTTGATTTATGAAATTACATACATATTGTTTTTCATTAATTCAGTTTTATTGATGCTTGTTTTGTCTTTTTGACAGCTGATGCTCTTGTTACTACTGGTTTGGCTAAGCTTGGGTATGTATATGTCAATATAGGTAAATCCAAACACCCAAAATCACATGATTTGTATTGAATGTTTTCATCTGTGATTCCCAGTGTTCTTACATTTGGTGGATATCATGATATGCAGATGATTGTTGGTCTGAACTGGTGAGGAGCTCAGAGGTAGATAAGCATATCTCTCACTGTTGTTAATCATCTTAACTTAGTTCTATATGTAGTTATTATAGTATATGCTATATTGGTATGTGCAAAAAAGCTTTGAAGCATGTGATTGTAATTAATCTTGGATTTTAATACAGGGTAATATGGTTCCTGATTCTAAAGCATTTCCATCAGGCATTAAGGCTCTTGCTGATTATGTGCACTCAAAAGGTCTCAAAATCGGGATCTACTCGGATGCAGGGTATGAAAAATTTTGTGATAACCTTCACAATAATCTTTTCTTTCAAACTCTGTGACAAGCCTTTTTTTGCTTTGTTTTGTTTTAACCTTTAATGTCCTTTGTTCATATGGAATTGGACATCTACAGACTTTATACATGTAGTTCGCCCCGGCTCGCTCAAACATGAAAATGATGACGCAGCACTCTTCGCGTCTTGGGTTGGTTCCTCTTTGCTATAACTTTTTTGTATGGTGTAACCATGATCTGAGGTTCTAAAACCGTCTGTTTTTTGTTGGTTAGGGTATCGATTACTTGAAGTATGACAACTGTTTCAATCTGGGAATTGATCCTAAGGAAAGGTAATTGGTTACACTTATGCTTCCAGATTTTGATATTGGTGGCTTGATATTAATGTAGAGCCACATTGCCAGGTATCCCCCTATGCGCGACGCGTTGAATGCAACAGGAAGAACGATATTCTATTCACTTTGCGAATGGTAAACCTTGTCCACTCTTATTGTTTCCCTTCCTAGATGCCAAGTCTCGAGTTGCATTCTAGTTACATTCTTCGGTTATGATTGTTTCTAGGGGTTTGGATGACCCAGCGTTATGGGCAAGTAAAATCGGCAATAGTTGGCGCACTACAGATGACATTGAAGATACATGGGAAAGGTTCTCAATAGAGACATCAATTTTTTTCATTTTTGTTGTATTAAATTTTATGAGACAAAAATATAGATGATTTTTGTTTAAATCCATTTTTCATTTGCTTGTATCATGTACTGATGTAGTTTGTGTGCCTATGTGGTTTAGCATGACCGCGATTGCTGATATCAACGACAAGTGGGCAGCATATGCTGGACCTGGTGGATGGAATGGTAGAGTCGATATCCACATTCATATGCTCCTGACATCAACCCTGACTCGTTGCTTATTATCTTCGACACATTATGACAGATCCAGATATGTTAGAAGTTGGAAACGGGGGAATGACTTACCAGGAGTATCGGTCCCATTTCAGCATTTGGGCTTTGATGAAGGCACCACTTATCATTGGCTGTGATGTAAGAAATATGACTGCAGAGACATATGAAATTCTTACCAATGAGGAGGTTATTTCTGTAAACCAAGGTAAACACACCTTTTACCTTGAATTCATGGTCTTATTCTTATCAATGCAAAATGGATGCCCCTTTGTTTCTCTTCACCTATATACGTGTATCAGATCCACTCGGTGTCCAGGGGAGAAAATTTTATACATACGGACCCGATGGTTGCTATCAAGTATGTGAAAAAACAGACTCTTTTTGTTATGTAGCATCTAGTTATGATGTACCGATTTGTTTACAGATTTGGGAAGGTCCACTTTCCGGGAAGCGCATAGTGATTATCTTGTGGAACCGGTGTTCAAAAGCTGCGACAATCACAGCCAAATGGGACATGATGGGGCTTGAATCTTTGACCAGCGCCTCTGTCAGAGATCTGTGGAAGGTAAATATGGCTACATTATCATTTTTCTCTTGTTAACTAATTGTTATTCATTGTGTTGTTGCAGCATGAGTATGTTTCTTTGAGCTCAACGAATTCGTTTAGTGCTAAAGTGGAAGCGCACGCCTCTGAAATGTTCGTTCTGACCCCAGCTGCGGCAGCTGCCTCTGCAGCTTAATTGGAAGGCTTTTTGTATGAGGATATGTTCGACCTATTTCTGCTGGTTTGATTTGAATTCCATGAAATATTAGTAGTTGAATGGGGTATTGATTATAAGGATAGTAGAGTGCTATGTTGATGTGGTTAACATCAAGCTGGGTTGGTATTAGAGTGAGTTAGTCTGTTGTGGCATTGCATATCATCAAGCATTTGTATAGTCATAATATATTCATAGTAATATTTCTATAGCAGTGTTGCGTTGTAAAAAGCAGTAAAAATGAAATAAGACAATTAAAAAGGGACAGATTAAAATGAAAAATTGAGATACATAATGTTGGGGTCTATTACTAAAAGTAGTAGTAATATAGTGGTCTATTACCACAATATGGGGTCTACTACTTTTGCATCATTGCTAACTAATAGACCTTTTAAAGTGTAATATTTTCTCTATTCCACTCTAGGTGGAGCATTTCTAATTCGGCATAGGATTTTATATATTGTTGTTTTGTGAGTAAAATGAAGAGAATAAAGTAAGAGAGACGGTAAAAGTAGAGAGAGTGATGTTTCTATATTTAGAAATATGTTATTCAGAATGGGAGATCCTAAAAAAAAAAGAAAATGTGTCACTTAGAGTGAGAATATGCGGTCTATTACCAAAAATAGTAAAAGTGAAGTGAGATAATTAATAAGAGCATCTCCAAGGGGGAAAGGTATATTGAGAAGGTATATTTCTCATTTACCTCCTCAAAAAGGTTATTATACCTTCTTAAAAAGTAATGGACTCCAAGGAAAGAAGGTAAATTCAAAAAGCAAATAAAATAACTAACTTTATACCTTTTCTATCAAGAAGAGGTAAAGATACCTCCTCAAAATAAAAGAAGGTATAATACCTCCTCAAATACCCTTTCCCTTGGAGCATGAAATTTTATGAAGAAGAGGTAAAAATGGTAGTTATTTCTCTTTACCTCTCCATTTACCCTCTCCCTTGGAGTTGCTCTAAGAGGCAGGCTAAAATGAAAAAAATAGGACACATGATTAAAGACGGATGGAGTACTTCATTTCATTCTGCGAAAACTGTTGAAATGAACCTTTTTTTTATAGATACATGTCTGGATCATTCATTCATTCATCTTTTTTTCCAATGAGGTATATAAAATTTTCTCTGTCTTCTCTTTTTCTTAATTGTTTATTCTATATTTATAGAATATTGTCATGTTCAAATAATAAGATTTGAATGCTAGCATGTTTCTAGAACATAATATTGTTTAAAAGCTATATGGATCTACTTGAAAGTGATGTGATGGAAGCTAATATCTCATGCAAGAAAAAGATGGTCCCAATTTCTTAAATAGTAACCAGACCACCAAAGGAAAAGAAAAGTACTATAAACGTGAGGGTTAAATTCGACGATACACAGCAGCTCGATTAAGAGCCGACTAAGAAGCAGCAGCCAACGACTCGATCAATAGCTGGTATCCTTCAGGCACCATGGCCTGTAACTGTACACACCCTGCCAATGCTGGGACATCGGAGTTCACGTCTAGAAACCTCGCCAGCAACAGTAGCAGATGAAAGTCTGAAATCTGTATCACAAAGGAAAGATTCTTTGCTCGATCCAGATGATTTTTCAACGCCCTCATTGTCACGGGGGTGTTCCTGTTCTCAATAGGAAATGTCGAAGAAAGTGGAGCCTAAAATTATCACAAGAGCTTCCATCAGTGATTATGTGACAAGAAAACATATCATATAAACATCATTAGAGATTTTCCCTTGCAAATAGTAGTCTTCTTAACCTCCCTCCCTCGCCTATTTTCACAACGATTTTCCAAATGATGTGTCACGAAACTGGGGATAATATACAACCAATCATCAAGATTCAATTCAATTCAATTCAATTCTATTGTTAGGCTCTAAATTGGATTGATTACTAATATCACATTCAGCTTGTATCACAACCGATGTGGGATAATTATATTCTATAATGGAAAGTATGCCAAAAGATGCCAAAAGCAGCCAACACAATTATGCAACGACATTCTTTGAAAGAAAATAACGAAATCTACAGCCTAAAGGAGCTAGAAACAACAACCTACTCAGCATCATTTGCTTCCATTTGAAAAGTATAGAAAATTAATAGCTCTGTTCAATTCTATTAGCTCTACTTCGTAATGAAAACACAAACAAACAATGAATATGGGTTTGTAAACCAAAAAGGATGGACATCAAACAATAGTCCAAGTATTTGCAGGTATATTCATGAGAAGATTCGGATAAACTGGATGGAAGGACGAAAGGAGCATGTTATGAACATGCTGAGCCACAGATTAACTGCAACGGGATGAAGGGTATTTTGAACTGAGAGAATCCAAACCAAACTTTATATTGAAAGTCGAACTTTCCCCATGTGCCAAGCACCAATGTTTCAGCCTGCTCAAACAGAAAATCTGCTAACTTGACTAAGATGACATTTCTGATGATCCTATACGACTCAACTCTATTTCATTAATGATGAACCAAAGTAGGGTTCCTATAACAAAAGCACAGTCAATCCATTTATTCTGATCCTGAATAACTTAATCCTAAATAACTCTATCAATTAAGGAAATTCGAGATACCTTAGACAATAGCATAATCAGAGATTTCAGGTACAGAATCCATCTTAGCAACACCTACCAGTGGGTTAGAGAATTTCATTTAGAAATTGTATCTACAAGAGCGTGTTACCAGAGCAACAAACTCTATGATGACGATAAAAAGGATCATGTAGTCATTGTGAGACTGCTTTCGACTAAAAAGACTATCTTGCTTTTTGAAAATATTCCTAAAAATATTATCATTAAGGACCTCGTAGCAGTCGTCCATAAAATTCACTCTATCCTAGCTAGTCTAAGCCAAATAACAAATACTCAAGTATTCTATCGCTAGCTATCTGAAATGAATAAACAGTCATGTTGTTGTTTAGGATACACGAGAAACTCACACGTGTGAAACCCCAATACAATAAAACATATGAATCACATAAGGAAACCAATGTTTAGCTAAATCATTAATTAATTTTGAGAGCTAACTCAATGTAGTTTCAATAATAAGAAATGAATAAAGAAAAGAAAAGGCTAACCTGATGATCAGCAATCTTGACAACCACCATGAAGAAGTCATTATCCACATCCTTAGTGTCTTTCCCTCCAACAACCACATCCTTCTTCATCCTCGACAACTTAGGATCAATCTCCTCTTGCACATCCCGCTCGAACCAGCCCTCTTTAAACAACCTTACACATACATCACTCATTTGAAAAGCCTCAAAATGCACAGCAGCTCCCCCATCCTCATCCACCTCCAGTTTCACAACAGCAGTCACCCACTCCTTCAAATCCCCCTCCGCCTGAAGCTCCACCGCCTGCAACACCTCCAGATTCGACATCGTGTAGTCCTTCTTATCTTGGCTAACCGTCTGCATGAAAATAAACCCGACCCTCCTCATCCCCAGCCCCGAAGCAATGGCCTCAACCATCTTCTCCTCTCAGGATCCCTCAAAAGGATCAAATTCTCCTCCGTCCCCTGCTGTGGCGGCTCGTAGACGAAATCAACCTCCACCTTCCCCTCCTCCAACACCGTCCCGTACATAAAACCGCCGCGCTTCACCGCAAAAGCCAAGCTTTCGTTCACGTATCGCTGGAACGCGTTCGCGGCGTCGCGATCAAACGAGACGAGGTCGCAATGAGGGCTCTCCTGGTGCGTGATCCTCATCTGCTTCGCAATCAGGTCGTCCATCGTCATCTTCTTCCCAAACGACCCGGACGGGTGGAAGGCCGGCCCCGCCACCGTGCGTTCGCCCTCGTAGGCGAGGTACACAATGGAGCCGTGGCCGATGTTGAGGGCGGCCAGCCCGGTGTTGGGGTTGATCATGTCCGTGAACCGGGTGAGATCGGTTTGGGATTTCGCAAGAAGCAAATTTTGATTGGTGGAGAGAATCTGGGCATGCACGGGCACCTGGAGCTGGGATTCGATGGCGGACTTGAGCGCGGCGACGGTGGCGGGAGGGTTGTCGATTGAGACGCGCTCAAGACCGTCTCGGCTCCGGATTCTGATCATCATATTTGCTTCAACTGTACAGAGATAAGTGGTTGGGGAATTTCAATTCAACAAACAATTGGTGGGCGCTGGTTCTATAAATCAGTGTCCTACCATACTAAGCAGTGTATCTGTGGAATTCAATAATTGGAGAGGAACAAGAGTTTGATGGAGAAGGAAACTAGAATTTCGGAAAGAATTTACAGTAGATCACGCTTTATTTCTTCTCCTCTGCCCTTTTTTCTGTTTCTTCTCGATTTTCCTTTTCGGTTTCAAGGCTTCTGTTTCTAACTCCGCTATGAACTACTTCCACAATCCACTCCATCATTCCAACATTAAGTGAGGCGCTCTTTGGACTATCAAAGTGAGGCGTATCCTTTTATCATAATAGGAGTAAAACAATACTCTATTTCTTTTTACTTAATATTCTTTCTTACTTTTTCCGTATATTTGTTTTCACTCTTCATTGAACTACTAAATTTCATTTTATTCCAAAAAAAAAAATGTCTCACTTTCTTTTTTAGTTTATCTCAATAAAGAGATTACATTTCCAATACTAGAAAAAGTTTAGTCTCACAATAATACAAATATTATTTTTTCACTTTGCACCTAACTCACCACAAGTGTGACATCTTTTGTGAGACAGAAAAGGTACAACTAAAAACTTGTGCCTAAAAATATGTGTCACGTACAGTGGGACAGAGGAAGTACTATAAATACTTTGCCATTTAATATTGTCTCGTAACGTCAAGGAAAAAAAACTCTTGTTATATACTGCATTCGTCCTATAATAAAAGCCATATTTAGTTTAGTACGGGTTTAAGAAATGTAACAAAAAGTTAGTTGAATAAGTTAGTCTCATTTTGCCATTTTTGGATGTCCACAAAACAGTCACATTTCTAAAGTTAGAATATTTCACTTTCATAGTTTACCCACTTTTTCTCTTCCATCTCTTAGTTTACCTATTTTTCTTCATATCTATTACTTTATCTATTTTTTCTCTCATCTCTCTTACTTTATTAATTTCTCATTCAAACCCGTGCCGTGCACAAATGGCACCATTTTTTATGGACGGAGAGAATATTAATTTTATAATAAAATATGAGTAAAATAAGTGTGGAATATGAGGTATGCTTAACATTTATGCTAAAAATGACGAAAATGACAAAATAAGACTATTAATAGACAAAGGAGGGACTATGAGATTGGTCAGTTAAGTACTCCCTCCGTCACAACAAAGTTGCGTCGTATTCCTTTTTGGATGTCCAAACTAAGTTGAGTCATTTCCTTTTCTGACAAAAAAAAAAAAAACATCCAATCACTCTTAGTACTTTTTTTTCATTACCTACTTTACTCTGTCTTTATCTATCTTATTTTACTCATCTCTCCTACTTTTCAACACAATTTCTATAATTTCTTAAGCTATGTGTCTAAAAGTTTTGACTCAACTTAGTTGGAACAGACATAGTATTTGTTTTTTTTTGAAAGGCAGTATGAACTTTCTAATTTTAGAATAGTTAACAACACATTATCCTAACACATCATTTTATTTACAACTTATACCGTTGTACTACACTACTAATGATGTGGAGTGCACTCTTACACTAATTATATTACCTTTTATCTCTCTTTCTCTTACTTTACCAATTATGCATTAAAACTCATGCTGAATCAAATGTTCATACTTTTTAGTTATGGAGGGAGTATTACTAACTATACTTAATCCATTAAAAATGCAATGTTTTCCTTTTCGGGTTGTCCTAATAAAAATACAACATTTTTTAAAAATAACTAACATCATCTCTTCTCTTTCTTCTCTCTTACTTACTCTTCTCCATTAACTAACAAAACAACCCTGCATAAAATCTCGTGCTAAAAAACGAATGTTTCAAATCTGACGAACAAAGGGATGAGCCTCAGTTAGGGAAGTTGTACCCCATTCCATATCGGAGAATGGAGTGAAGTTGGAATCGGTATATAATTATTATCGAACCTCAATTAGTTTGAAGTCTTTTGGGAGTGACCCAAAAAACAAATCCTTACAAACTTGACTCGCTCAAAGCAGATGATATCAAATTAATGTGCATTCAATGATCCTAACAAAATTTTCACATTTTTTGTATACTTTTTACTTAAAAAATATATTGTCGATTTTTATAATAGACAATTGCCAACACAGAAATAAATGCCATGTCAATAATGCCACATAATCCTTAACTAACTTCCTTTGCTAAGAGCATCCATAATAGCACGGACTAGCTAATAGCCTAGCATTAGAACTAACCAAAAACACATTCTGCCACGTCACTAGGACTTTCCACAGCCTGCCACGTCATTAGGACTTCACACAGCCCAGTAATAGGCTAGCACTAGGACTAGCTAATGCTAGGGTTGACAATTTTTGATACGACATGATAACACGCACGAACCGGCACGAAATTAATGGGTTTGAGTTAGAGCTTATTGGGTTCGTGTCCTTATCGGGTCGACCCGTTAAGGACACGAAAATTTCGTGTCGTGTTCGTGTCATGTTCGTGTTATCCGTTAACAAATAATATTTTAATATTATTAATTCTTATTATTTTCATTTTTCAATACTTATTAAATTGACTCTCATAGTCTCATACGGTCATATCTAATTTAAATCATTTAAATATTTAATCATTCTCCAATACGTGTTGCTATAGTGTCGTGTTGACCCGAAGTGGTTCGTGTCGTTAATTAGTTTGTGTCGTGTTTGTGTCGTGTTCGTGTCTGAGGGTAGCGGGTCATGTTCGTGTTCGTGTTTGGGATTTTCTTAACGGGTCGTGTTCGTGTTATCGTGTTCATGTCGTTATCGTGTCGATACGATAACGACCCGACACGCACGATTTGCCACCCCTAACCGACGCCATAGCCATGCAAATAAATTGGCAAATACAATTAATTCATTTTTTATTAGTATCATATAACAGTGATAAAACATTTTGTTTGAATTATGTAATTAGCCCTAAAATGATGATAAAATATTTTGTAGGAGTATAATTTGTCCTAAACCACCATGATATTTTTGCATCAGAAATCGAGAGTTAGAGTGTTAGACATTGTTGTTGAAACGTAAAATATACAATGTCACAAAGTGTGCTGGAACAAGTGAAAATCGCACAAACAAAAAAAGGGTCACCCTCAGCATCCAGACTAAATCTATTCCTCTCAAATTTATCGATCAGAAACTACCATTTAGGGGTTCTCTTTCTCGAAAACGTCACTTGCATGTTTCCAGTTTACAACTTTCCATATATTCTTCAAGTAATCGGGCCTCACATTCTTGTACTGCAGAAAGCAAAGCAATGAAACGACATCAACGCTAAGATTTGCATAGCCGGTGAGATAAGAGACTAACTAAACTAAAAGCCAAAATGCGCACGGCAAGGGATGAATGAATGAATGCACGGCTTGTGTATGCCTCAGAGGCAAGTAACGTGTCAAGCACAATAATTAACCAAGATATGTAATACTACTAGAAGCCTTGCTACTGCGACCATTGTCGATTAGCAGCTGTAAACAAGCAGTGGACTTTCGAACATTGAGAATTGGCTACAAATAACAAGTTCAATAAGAGGAAGTACCTGCAAATAGTATGCATGTTCCCAGACATCAATACCAAGCAGAGGGACCAACCTAGCTCCTTTACTAACAAGTGGATCCTGCTATAGAACACAACGAAAACAGTACGGAAAGTTACATCAAATCAGAATTCTGAACTCAGTAATTTATTGATTTCTTTCTAGCTTTTGAGTGACAGGGCAAGCATGCTAGTTTCAAGTTCAACAATGTAACGAACCTGCAAGCACTGGGTGCAAAATCAAACACATGTGAACTGAGCATGGTTAAGCAGCAAAAGTAGAATTAAAAGATCATATATATAGGCGGTGCTAGGTTTCCCAGATAAATTAGTACCAATATATAATCTAGGATTGAGTTGTGAGATTATTTTAGTTAGAGAGGGTTGCCTATGACTAATTATCACGTGATTATCCATCTAGGATTGAGTTGTGGGATTCAATCTCAAGAACCAAACACAATACATATCTAATCTAAAGATATAATCTTGCCAACCGAACAGCACCACTGTTTCTTCTAGAACAGAACAAACGAGACTTGCCTGATTTTCGGTGGTCTCTACTACCAAGCGCTTGAATTCTTTGTCCAAACCAAGCCACTAGAAAAACCAATTAAGCAGTTAAGGATATATACCATTCAGAAGCATCATATGCAAATAACCACTGTGATAGAGAAAATATATTCATACCACCCATCCCGAACCCTGAACAGCAGCACCTTCTGCACTCATCTTTTTTATTAGAGCTTCAAAAGATCCAAAGTTGTTGTCGATGGCCCAACGCAAAGGACCACGAGGAGGCTCACCGCCACCAGCCTAAAAGAGATATTACTTAGTAAAAAGAGGATTTTGTGCCCAAAATTTCAACAATAAAATAGAAACACAACTAGCAAACATTAATTGGTTTACATACACGAACAGGAGCAAGACTCTTCCAGAAAATCGAGTGATTAACATGACCTGTCAAAGAAAAGTTTCAATAGCTTGGCCACATAACAAGCATAAGTAGCCAGAACAAGACATTGCCTTCTTCGTCAACAATCTGATATACAATGCAAATTGCAATTTGATTGAGAAAGGAACAATTACAATGTAATTTCCAGATACACTAAATCAATTAGAACATCAGAGTGAAAGCACATAAATGCCAAAAATTAAGAAAAAAGAAAATTGAGAAATGGAAGAAATTGGAATTGAGATATACCTCCTCCGTTGAATTTGATAGCGCTCTGAAGCTTGACAGTGGTGGAGGCATCGCCTTTAGCGGAGGCTGCTTCGAGCTGCTCAAGTGCCTTGTTGTAATTGGTGATGTAAGTTTGGTGGTGCTTCTGGTGGTGAAGCTGCATGATCTCGGAGCTGATGGCGGGCTCCAGATCGCCGTAGTCGTAGGGAAGATCAGGCAGAGAGAAAGTGTGGAGGCCACGGGAGGCGAGAGGAGCTGCCGGATTTCTGGTGATTAGGGTTCGGAACGCCATTAGAGTAACTGGCTACTTCTTCCGGCGAAATTTGCAAAGGCAATTTCAACTACTTACTCTTGGAGTCCTGTTTTTTCATTTCAATTCAGGAATAAAAATCCTATTTCACCTTTTTACCATAAATGATCCTTCCTACTCTTTTATCTCTTATATTAGATCATTATTTACCAACAGTACGCTATTTATTTTTTCTCTTTATCTCTTTTACTTTATCTTTTATTAAAACTCGTGTCAAACCCAAAGTGCATATCTTTGAGAATGGAAGAGTAGTATATAGGCCTTCATTTCACTTACATTTTATTTAAAACTAATAGGGTAAAATACTATTTTAGTCCTAAACATATGACCGAAATATGAATTTGATGAAGAATATTTCAAAACTCGAGTCCTAAAACAAATGAACTTTTTACAGTTTCATCAAAAACTAACGGTTAACGAACGATCGGTGAAATTTTAACTAAATTAGAATATTAATTCATAATTAAATAAAATATAATAGAAAATAAAATTTCATTTTTATCTCTTTTCTTCTCTCTCATCCTATCTCTCTTTCTCCTCTCCTGGAGCCGGTGGCCGGAGCTCCTGTGATTTGTGGCTGACGGGAAAGAAGAAGAGAGATTGGATGGGAGAGAAGAAGAGAGACAATGTGAATTTTTATTTTTTTTATTCCTTTTTTATTTTAATTCAATTAATCATGGTTTAACATTTTAATTTAGTTAAAATTTCACTAAATATCCGTTGACCCGTTAGTTTTTTAAGGAACCGTAAAAAAAAGATCGATCCGACGACGATTTCATTTGTTTAGGACTCAATTTTCAAAAAGTGGATTTTTTGGACCAACTTCGTATTTCGACCATATGTTTAGGACCAAAATAGTACTTTACTAAAACTAATGTATATAAGTGGGACTCATATTACAATAACTTTTTTTTATCCACTTTTATTAACCGTTCTTAACCAATGGTATTACAGTTTAAATTTTAAATTTTAAATTATGATACTTTTCACTTGTATTTTGGATAAACGTTATTTTTATTGGCGTCTAATGTGAATCAAATGTATGATTTACATTCCACAATTTTGTATGGTTTTATTATAATTTTAGACTTATAAAAATATATTATTATCGTTGTAAGAGGTGAAAAGGGAAGTGAAACGGAGCAAGGATGGAGAAATTAGTTGAATCATAATATAGAAAGATGCTAGCAAATACTCCCTTCGTTCCATAATAGGAGTCATATTTGATGTAGGCACGGATTTTAAGAGATGTATAAAATAGTGGGTTGGAAAAGTTAGTGGAACATGAAGTCCACTTTTCTATATTAGTTTTATAATAGAATGTGAGTGAGATGAACGTAGAACTGACCTACTTACCATTAATGGTAAAAGTGAAATATGACTTTTATTGTGGAACAAACCGAAATGATAAAATATGACTCTTAGTGTGAGATGGAGGGAGTACGAAGAAGATCTGCCATTAGATTTAAAGTAGTTTTTGGAGAAAGAAAAGGTAGAACTGACAAAGGAGAAAAGTAAGCGTGAGAAAAATGGAAGAAAAAATAAAACCACCGTTCCATTTCACGAGAGCATTGTTACTACGATTTTGTTATGCTTTCTAATATATTGCTTGGCTGAACTCCTTCATTGTTGCTCCGAACATGATGTTGGACGTTGTATAGATGAAATGCTTGTGATATTGTAATTTTCCATTGTCATTGTCATCTCGGATTAGTTAGATGGATCTTTCATCTTATGTGCATGTTAAGGGTTGATTCCTCTAGTCTTTCCTATCTCTTTCTCTTTAACATGAGATTAGATGAAAAATATAGATGACAAACTATTGATAGAGATATGTTTAGACGACAGATTAATAATGGATTTAATAGAATGATCATATTGTAATTGGTTGTAGCTTGTCGATCATCCATAGAATCTAGAGTCGATGAAAATGACCTCATGGATAAGTGTTCAACTAACTAGGAGTTAACACGTAGTAGTTTAAAATGTTTAATGTTAGCAAAATCAAGTGTTTTCCACATTTCAGTGTACTCGAATGGATCTCCACCTAAAATTATTACTCCGTATTGTTTAATATAGTTGATATCTTCCTCTCCTTTAGTTAATTCCAGATGTTATCCGTCACAAATTAGTGAAGTTTCTTATGCTATTTTAAATTCACTAGACTTGCATTTCTGTCCATTTATTTTTTTGTTCCATGCCACAAATTTGTTTAGTCAATGAGAGATAAATATGATACTATTAAAAATGTGATTGAAGTAACCTCAGTTGAGTGGTTTTATTGCCATCCAATATCACTCCAAAAAAGAAAAGCAGCGCATACATATCGGCCTAAGCGGGTGCAAACCTACCACCACAGCAATCGAGCCATTCATTTAATTATTTTAAATGGCAAAGAAAAAAAATTCAAATACTTGCTACAAGTTCAAGTTAAGTAGCTAAAACTGTGCTCCTTCAAATGTTTGTCCAAACTGCCAATTAGCCGCTGCAACGTTGTTGCTGATAATGGTCCTTCCGTCGCTAGTGGTGACTTGGAAAGACAGGGCTTGGCCGTTTAGGTCGGAGTTGCTTTGCCAGTTCTGGCCCCAGTTCCTCGACATGGCTTGCCATCCCATGTTTGATCCTTTAATTGAGATGGATTGGATGTCTCCGGCTCCACCCACGTTCGTGACCAGGACAAGATTAAAGAATGCGTGCCCGTTGATTGTGAACCTTATTCCTCCCTTCTTGTTACAAGGCACCCTGCACCATGCCATAATATAGATTAATAAATCTTTTTTGGAGATGTGATACCATTATGATTCCTAGCAAATGTCTCAATTATTAGTCCATTGAGGTTAGTTGCATCTTATATTCTGCTTCATTTTATTGTTTCCTTTTATTACATCAATCACAATAAAAGCGTCCTAAAAACAAAAAATTAATTAAGAAAATTAGTCATACGCTTTCTTTTGCGTCCTTAGTTGTAATTATTTTTAAAAAAATTTCCAAACACTACCAATTGAGTCTCAATTTTTGTGTCCTTAAATAAAAAAGTTTTTTTTAGTAGAGTAGCACTACATCAATCACAATAAACGCGACTTAGTAAATTTTACAAGAAGGGATGCAACAGTACCTTCGAAAAGAAATGGGGACGATTCCGGCACTGTATTTGGCAATTTGCAAGTAAGCAGGCTGAGCTAGATCGAAATGTTGGCGAGGAGGATTGCACCACCCACCATTGTCGTTGGGCAGCGACGGGTTGGACGGGCAGAAATTAGTGGCGGTGACTGTGATCGTGCCAGGCAAACACGATTGAGGGTCATCGGAGCAGGATAGCTCGTAGCAGGCCCCACAACTCAGCCCATTGTTGAAAAGAGCAGTACTCAGCGCAGCTGTGTTTGTACCGTAGCCTGTGGTATACAAGTTACCGTAGCCACAAGCACCTCCTACATTGTAACCACATAAATTGTTACAACTTAGCAAGTGTAACAAATGACATTGTTTATAATGAATAAAAATAAAAACTCACCCATGGTTCCGGAAGCATCAGCGCCACCGTAGAAAGTGGCGTGGGCGCTGTCCCAACCGCTGTAGTCAGAGTAAGCGCGGCATAGGCAAACGGCGGCGAGTGAGAGGACTAGCAGAGGGAGAGAAGCAAGAGAGTGTAGGGATTCCATTGACAAACCAAAGTGTATTACATATATTCTTTAGAGAGAGGGGAAGGTGTTAGTAGATGCCTTATTTATGCAAAGGAAATTCATATAATAGGAGGATAAAATAATGTAGTAACTGACAATGAAGTGAGAACCACAAGAAGTGAATCAAATCTGATAGTATACGTTAATTTAGGAAATGTTGCACATGCATTTGCACCAACTTGAACCACCAATTGAATCTCACATGTTTTTCTTTTTTTGTTATACTACTAAATTTGTTGTTGCATTTAAATCGCTTTGACTAAATTTGCTTGAAATTACACTCCTCAGTTCTCATCATGGGAGATACGGGCAGTATTTGACTCTTCATAATTTGAGACTTAAGAAACCAGCAACTGTTGTAGCCATATTAATTAAAAATTGAGATGGCAAAAGTCAAGTTCACTTAGACTCTTGATTTAGGGGTGTGTTTAGATTATTTTATTTGAATAACTAGTTATATACATATAGTATACTCCCTCCATTTCAATTAAATTGAAAGCATAACTTTTGAACGGGAGATTAAGAAATTATGGTCAATGAATTAAATTAAATTAAAATAAAATAAAATTAAATAGGGAAAGAAAAAAAAAGTAGGAGATAAAGAGAGAATAAAATAGGTAATGATATAAATTAAAAGTAATTAGATATTTTTTTTTTTCAAAAAATAAAATGACTCTCTTGTCCCAACTAAGTTGAGTCGTATTTCTCTTTGGAATGTCCCAACTACATTCAGTCATTTTACTTTTTTAATAAAAAATAAAATATCCAATCACTTTTACTTTATTTCACCATCTACTTTACTATCTTTTTATCTTTCATACTTTATTCATCTCTATTACTTTTCAACACAATTTTATAATCTCTCTGCTCAAACAAGTTAATTAGAACTAAGGGATTATACTATATAGTCAATCCGCTGCATTTTCAGATATTTTCAAATAATTAGGTAGACATTTAAAAGAAAAAATCGGTGACTTGAAGAAATGGTGTGTGCATCTGGATTCCAGCTTCGTAGTTAAAACCAATGACGGACCTAGGTGGGGTCGCGTGGGGTCGGCCGACCCCACCGCAGGTCCGTTAGTGATGTCGTGTAGCTTCATAATCGACAGCCAACTGAAGGAAACTCCGCCCTCCGACCCCACGAAAGGTATACCTTCATCTCTATTGAAGAGAAATGAGGAAGGGAGTAACTGGAAAATTAGAGAGAAAAAGAAAGGAAAGGATAGAAATACAGAGAAAGTGTTATTGTGGAGGTGAAGAAAAAGAATGAACTTGAGGAGAAAGTTGAATTGAAGAAGAGAGCTTGATGAGAAAAAGATGCAGAATCAAGGAAAGAGAATTGTGGAAGAAGAAGAGAGGCGCCGTGTATTATTACTATTCTTTTTAAAAAAATTAATTTATGTTATAACTAATTAATATATTTAAGTACTACTATAGCAGTTTAATCTATGTGTAATTCATCTAGCTATAGTAGTTTATGAGTAAATTATAGTTGTGTACTTGTATGATGTATTCCTTGCATTTTAAGATTAACTACCGTGCATAATAACATAAAAATAAATTCTAAATTTTAAATTTTTTTATAATAATTATTTTAAAAAATATATATTTTAAATAATAATAAATAAATTAGTAAGTATATATTACTAATTCTTTTATCCGACCCCACGATTTCTATTTTCTGGGTCCGTCATTGGTTAAAACCCACCCAAAAAATTTGCATTTCAAATTCGTAGATATATACTTTGTCACGTTTAGTATTTCAAATTTTAGGTCCAGCACCTACAATAGCGCCATCTCCAAATTCAGCCACAAAATCCACCTCAACTTATTTCACCATTTTCATCTTTTTTTATTTTTTATATTATCAAATAAAGTAAAATAATAAAATAACATAAATCAAAACGCAATATCAATACATACTTAATTTTAAAAAATGTTACAGATGGAAAAATCACATGTTAGTATGCCTTGAATTTGTATAGGATTAGGTTTTCTAATTGGGATAGTTCCTAGGCCCAATCTGTCTCATGTGTGCCTATATATATGGGAGTAGAGCACATAATTCTGTGATCTGAGATATGACAGATCCAATCTGTATCTGGAAACAGCAGTCATAATACAATTTGTTCTTCGTTCTTGCCCGTGGACATAGCCAACACAACGTTGGTGAACCACGTAAATTCTGTGTCTATTTACGTTCTTTTGTTTCTTGATTCACAATTGTCCTATTTGTCATAACAAACTGGTATCTAGAGCCTTGGTTTTCGAACTAGGGTTTTGAATTCCGTTGCGAGGGTTTTGTCTGGTAAATCGAGATGTCTGCTCTGAACGTGAAGGTTGACAAATTTACTGGGAAAAATAGTTTTGGTTTATGGCAAATCAAGATGCGATCTCTGCTGAAGCAGCAGGGTTTGTGGGAGCCGCTCAAAACAAAGAAGGCTACGGAGGATGATAAGGAGTGGACAACCTTAGACGATAAGGCCCACTCGACCATCATATTGAGCCTGTCTGATGATGTTATCATCGAAGTTGCGGATCAGGAGAAGGCTGCTGCTCTTTGGGCGAAGTTGGAGATTCTATGCATGACGAAGTCTCTAACCAACAAGTTGCTCTTGAAGCAAACGTTTATTTCGGTTACGCATGCAGGAAGGTACGCCCCTTCGGGATCATCTGGAAAATTTGAATAAAATTTTGCTAGATTTGCGTAATATTGAAGTTAAAGTAGAAGACGAGGATGCTGCTTTAATTTTGCTTGTGTCTTTGCCTGAATCTTTACGAAAATTTTGTTGAGTCTTTCATGACTGGCAAGGAAACTCTTTCGTTGGAGGATGTTCGATCTGCTCTCCACAACAGAGAGGATCGTCAACAGGTAACGAGTTCAGCCACAGAAGATCTGTCATCGGGATTATCTGTTACAGGTAAAGGACAAAAGAAATTCGGACAAAAGAAGCAGAACTCAAAAGGTTCAAAAGGTCCTAAAGGCCCTAAGCCAGATGACATCTGCAGATATTGTAAAGAACCAGGGCATTGGAAGGCTGATTGTCCAAGGATAAAGAAGAAATTGTGCAAGAAGGAAGATGCTAACGGTTCTGCGACTGTGGAAGAAGCTGATGACACAAATTCAGAAGAAGAATTGGCCTTGGTTGCGGATGAACAACCACACTGTAATGATGTGTGGATTTTGGATTCTGGAGCGTCATATCATCTTTGTCCTCACAGTGAGTATTTCAACACTTATGTGTATATAGATGGAGGCAATGTTACCATGGCCAACAGTTACCATGGCCAACAGTGCTGTCTGCAAGGTGGTTGGCATCGGCTCAATCAGCATTATGACTCATGATGGGGTCTTCTGCACCTTGAACGATGTTAGGCATGTTCCACAGATGACGAAGAATCTGATATCCCTGAGTACATTTGATAGTAAGGGGTTCAGTTTCAAAGGTGAAGGTGGAGTAATGCGTATTTTGAAAGGTTCGAAGATGGTTCTGACAGCTTTGAAACGGGGTACCTTATATGTTCTGAGAGGTTCCATCGTGGCAAATTCTGCTAATATTGCATCATCCAAGGTTGCAACCAAGGATATGACCAAGCTGTGGCATATGAGGCTTGGTCATATGGGAGAACGTGGCATGAGAATCATGTCGAATCGTGATTTTCTTTCGGGCCATAAGGTGCGGAAACTTGATTTCTATGAACACTGTGTTGGGGAAGCTTCATCGCAACAAGTTTCCAAAGAAGGGTGTTCACCTTCATATGGATTGTTGGGGTCCCTCACGTGTTGAGTCTATTGGAGGACACAAGTATTTTGTGTCAATGATTGATGACTACTCGAGAATGACTTGGGTGTTTATGATGAAACATAAAGGTGAGGCATTCAAGAAGTTCAAAGAGTAGAAGACTCTAATTGAAAACCAGACTGGGAAGAAGATCAAGCGATTGAGAACAGATAACGGTCTGGAATTTTGTTCGTTTGAGTTCGATGAGTTCTGTAGGAGTGAAGGGATCGTTCGCCATCACACCGTTAGACATACACCACAGCAAAATGGTGTGGCAGAACGCATGAGTCATACGTTGTTGGAGAGAGCAAGATGCATGCTCTTCCAAGCCGGTTTGACTAGGAAGTTTTGGGCAGAGGCTGTAAACACGGGTTGTTATCTGATCAACTGTGGACCTCACACTGGCATTGACTGCAAGACACCGTACGAGGTATGGTCTGATTCACCTGCAGATTGCTCTATGTTGAGAGTTTTTGGGAGTACTGTTTACTATCATATGAGTGAAGGTAAATTGGAGCCAAGAGCTAAGAAGGGAGTATTTGTTGGTTATGGAGATGGAGTTAAGGGGTACAGAATTTGGTCATCTTCATAGGGTAGAATTATTTTCAGTCGGAATGTGGTGTTTGATGAAAATTCTATGCTTAACTCTACTGTGAAGTCTATTGCTACAGAGGATTTGGATGGTGTTGATGAACAGGTGGAGCTGCAAGTCACTCACGATGTGAGTGAATCACAACTCCAAGGTGGAGAAGATCAACACACTACTGCTAAAGCCGGCGCTACTTCTAGTTCGGATGTTCATCCATAAGCTCGTCAGAGAAGCATCGCTATTGACAGGACAGATGTGAAGCCTCCGTTGAGGTATGGTTTTGAGGATATGATGGCATATGCAGTGCAGGTTTCCAATGAGGTTGAAGATGAGCCTTCGGCAAATGAACCACCTACCTACAAGGAAGCTGTTTCGGGCAGTGAGCGTGCCAAGTGGCTCGCTGCAATGGAAGAAGAGATAGAATCACTTTTGAAGAACCTGACTTGGGAATTGGTTCCACGGCCTAAGGGGAGAAAGATTGTTACTTGCAAATGGATTTTCAAGAAGAAGGAAGGCACTACACCAGATGAGGGCATTAGATACAAGGCTCGTCTAGTTGCAAGAGGGTTCACGCAAAAGGAGGGGGTTGACTATAATGAGATATTCTCACCAGTGGTCAGACACACTTCCTTCAAAGTGTTACTTGCGATAGTTGCACATTATGATTTGGAGCTTGAGTAACTAGATGTGAGACGGCTTTCCTACACGGATTGCTTGAGGAGGATATCTACATGACTCAGCCAGAGGGATTTGTGGTCCCGGGCAAGGAGGATTATGTGTGCAAGTTGAAGAAGTCCTTGTATGGACTAAAGCAGTCTCCGAGGTAGTGGTATAAGAGGTTTGACAGTTACATGATCAAGCTGGGATTCAACAGGAGTCCGTATGATTGTTGTGTCTATCACAACAAAGCTGATGATGGTTCTATGGTCTATCTTGTTCTATATGTGGATGATATGCTCATAGCTGCGAAGTCGAAGTCTGAAGTACAGAAGTTGAAAGCTCATCTTAGTGTTGAGTTTGATATGAAGGATATGGGTGTTGCGAAGAAAATTTTGTGTATGGAGATTTCTAGAGATAGAGAAAAGAAGAAGCTTTCTTTGTCACAGAAGAGCTACATTGAGAAGATTTTGTCAAGATTTAGCATGTCTGTATCTAAGGCTATTGATAGTCCAAGTGCCACAAACATTAATTTGTCATCTGATCTTGCACCGAAATCCGAAGTTGGGAGGAGTACATGTCTCGAGTCCCGTACTCTAATGCAGTAGGGAGTTTGATGTACGCCATGGTCTGTACTAGGCCAGATATAGCGATGTTGTCAACGTTGTTAGCAGGTTCATGGGAAATCCTGGAAAGGGGCACTGGCAGTGGCAGTGAAGAGGATCTTTCGTTACTTGAGAGGTACGTCTGATGTTGGTCTCATTTACGGAGGTGATACTCACTATTTAGTGACTGGTTATTCTGATTCTGACTACGCTGGAGATGTCGATAGTAGAAGATCTATGACCGGTTATGTTTTCACTCTCAGTGGTTCTGTTGTTAGCTGGAAAGCAACTTTGCAGGCTGCAGTTACTTTGTTTACTACTGAAGCAGAGTATATGGCGTTGACAAAAGCTGCTAAAGAGGGAATATGGTTGCAAGGGCTAGTTGGTGATCTTGGTTTACATCAGGATCAAGCTGTTTTGTTCTGTGACAGTCAGAGCGCTATTTGTTTAGCCAAGGATCAAGTCCATCATGAGAGGACTAAGCATATTGGTGTGAGGTATCATTTTCTAAGAGATGAAAAGAGAATTGAGGTGAAGAAAGTAGGTACTGCTGATAATCCTGCTGATATGTTCACCAAATTAGTCCCGCAGAGCAAGTTCTAACATTTTTTGGACTTGCTTAATGTCATGAGTTGTTAATTGCCCGTGGAGGGCAAATTTGAGGCAAGAATGGAGAAGTTTGTTCGTCTGGTGTTATGATGATGCGTCTGTAAAGGAGAATTCAAGTCAAGGTGGAGATTTGTTAGTATGCCTTGAATTTGTATAGGATTAGGTTTCCTAATTGGGATAGGATTATGTTTCCTAGGCCCAGTCTGTCTCATGTGTGCCTATATATATGGGAGTAGAGCACATAATTCTGTGATCTGAGATCTGACAGATCCAATCTGTATTTGAAAACCGCAGTCATAATACAATTTGTTCTCCGTTCTTGCCCGTGGACGTATCCAACACAACGTTGGTGAACCACATAAATTCTATGTCTATTTACGTTCTTTTGTTTCTCCATTCACAATTTCCTATTTGTCATAACATCACATACTCCCCTCATCCACAATTAATTGAGTCTATTGTTTGACTCGACTCGCGTTTTAAGAAATATAGTGGAAAATGGGTTGAAAAATTTACTTTTATATATTACTCCCTCCGTCCCGCTTAAGATGACACATTTTCCTTTTTAGTTTGTCCCAATTAAGATGACACATTTCCTATTTTGGAAACTTTCTCTCTCCAATTAATACATCAACAACTTTTTCTTACTCCTATTAATACATTCATCTTTTTTTTTTCTCTCTATTTTAACACTCACCCACTTTTTCTCTCTTCAATTAAACACTTTAACCAATAACTCCTAAAATCCTGTGTCGGCTAAGGAACGTGTCATCTTAGCCGGGACGGAGGGAGTAGTTTTACAATAAAATGCTTGAGATCCACTACCAAGAGTGGTAAGTAAGGGTGTCAATTAATTGTAAATGAATAAAAAAGAAAATTGGCGTCAATTAATCGTGGACCGAGGGAGTGTTAAGGCTCCATGTTCGTGAGCTCGTATTCATCATTGTTAAAGTTTAGGTCAATGATGGAGCCTCGCGTTCCTGGGGTACCCAGATTTTGCTCCTCCATGGTCGGCCGATACATTTTGTCACTATAGTTGGGATCAGTTCCCACAACTTAACAAAATTTGTAGTAGGCGGCCATGCTAGTTGGGGTCATGGCTTCTCACAAATGGGGAACGCTGGGAAAAGAGCCGTCGATGTACATCGGTGTTCCATCGGGATTTGCTGGGAGACTACATGATTCATTTTTTTTGTTTTCTTGATGGCCGTAAATGAGATGAGAAAAGATTGGAGTGAAGAGGTCATAAAATGGGGTGTAGAATGAGGTACTTATAGATTAAAATAATGAGCAAAAAAAATTCAAATCCTAGGACGGATTCCGCGGCAGAACTGCCCCGCAACAGCACCACCAGCACTGTCGACACGGCAAAAATTGCGGGCTCCTCCTCGCAATATGGTCGAGAAACTCGCCACACGCGACGGGCGAGTTTATCGGCCCTATTACCAATTCCTTAAGGCTACAATACTACCTTCATCTTTGAAAAATATAAACTTTTGAAATGATACAGATTTTAATGCACAATTACTGTACTAAAAGAGAGGAAGAGAAAAATGGTTAAAATGAGAGAGAGAAGGAGAAGAAAACCCTAAACCGATAAGTGAGAGAGATACAAGTAGTGAAAATAGTGTTAATGGATTGTGAGACCACTTCATAAAGTAGAAAATTTAGAAAGTTTCTATTTTTAAAGAATGGGTAATACGTTATGCATAGTTTCACCAGTTAGGTTGTAATTTTTGTATACATACTCCAATAATATGATTAATATTAGGCCAAATGACCAAAAAAATCATAAATATTAGTCAAATTCTGGTCTATCATGTAACTTTAAAAATTGATCAATATATCATAACTTTTATATTTTTCTCAATTGTCCCATAGAAAAAAATTCCATCATGCTATGTTTCTAAATTTGTGAATTTAATGTGTATATACGTCAAAATTAAAGACATAATTGACTAAACGTATTAAAATACGTCGATCAAATAGTTTAATATTTTGTTACCATGATATTTTTCGCTTACTAAAACATACTACTACTACTACTACTACTCCATTTGTCTCATAAAAAATGAAACGTTTTCTTTTTGGATTGTCTCATTTATCATAAGAATTTTCGTGAAATGTAAACAACATCTCTGCTTTTTCACATCTCTTACTTTATTATCTCCTTATTAGCTCACAAAACAACACTATATAAAATCTTGTGCCACAAATCAAGTGTTTCATTTCCAATGGGACAGAGAAAATATATGATTTTCCCAAATCTTAAACTGACAATTGAGACTAATATCAAAATTATGATATAATTAACTATTTTTCAAAGTTACTATATAAACCTAACTTTATGATATTTTTGGTCATTTAACCTTTATATTACACTTTAATAAAAAAAAATGGCACTAATATTAAACATGTAACTTTTTACAATAACATTAATTGATTTAGTTAATTTGTAGTTTACTTGTTGCGATTAATGCCAATGGCAACCCCATATGAAATTATACATTGTAAATAGCCAAATACCGTTAATATGAATTGAGAAGATATTATATGTTACATTAGGATGATTTGTGTAGTTAATTATCAAAATTAACATCATAGTTAATTATAGGGATATTGACATCTAATATCACGAAACTTTCAAAAAGTTGAGTTTTTCCCACGAACTTTAAAATTGAAAAATAATATCACGAACTTTACATTGTGTGTATTTTTTCCCACGAATGAAAAAATTTCCACAAATAATATTATGATACAGATTTTTTTTCGTAATTTCTCGACAACAATTTTGACAGCTTCAAGTTTTTCAATCTTTGAAGATAGTTTTTCTTGAAGCACACCTTCCAAAATTATTCTTCAATCTATTAAAATAACATGAATTTTTCATTCGTGGGAAAAAACAAACTCGGGGTAAAGTTCATGATATTATTTGCCAATTTTAAAGTTCGTGGGAAAAACCCAACTTTTTGAAAGTTTCGTGATATTAGATGCCAATTTCCCTTAATTATATTGCGGCTGGTAATTTTTTCTTTTTCCTAAAAGAAGAAATAGTACAGTAACTTAATAAAATTTACATATTTTATTCCTAGGTAGTGATAAAACACAAACTATGTATATTGTATAAATTTCAAACTGTTCAACACAGTGTCAGCATAATGTCAAGATATTGTAAAATTTTAAGATTTTGGTGTCAACAAAGTGTCAACATATTATCAATATAAAATCAACCGTTGATACTGTATTGACATTTTTTATTATTATTTTATTATCTGTTGACATTTTCTAAAGATCCAGATTATAGTTTGAAATTTATAGAATATTTAAAGTTAGCGTTTGATTACATTCTTGCTATGGTAGTATCGCTTAAATTACGAATATATTCTTATTGTGTTATAATTATGGTCGATCACATTATCACCGAATAGATTTTCTCGATAAAAGTAGGAATTAATCAATTTGAAAGATCAAATGTTGTTTAGAGTCAACCATAGATGGCATCGAATTGAATCGTGGAAAACGATGAGCATATGAGATTTCAGGGCAATAATTTGTGGGGTGCATCATGTGTCACAACTTGGTATCGCAACTAATTCTCTTTGAGATTGGTGAACTCTAATTTCCAGGTGCCTACTAAGATAATTTATACGTTACCTTAAATCTTACTATGACATCGATTTTTTTTTTTTTCATTTACAATATAATTAATCTGTACGATATTAAAATCTGAATCTCAGACAATAGCAATTTTATACTTCTTCGGTGTTAATAGGGCTTGTCATAGAGTACAAAATAATACTCCCTCTGTCCCATAGAAATAAGACATTTGGTATTAACACAGGTTTTAATATATAATTGGTTAGTTGAAATTATATAGGGGATAGTGAGACTCATAAATAATAAAGTAAAAGAGAAAGAGAAAAAGGTTGTCATAAATAGATATGGACTATTTGTATGAGACGGACGAAAAAAAAAATATGAATGGGGCGGAGGGAGTAGAAATTTTGTACTTTAAGATCTATTTACTTTATTTTTTTTAAAGTTAGTCTTATACTCCCTCTGTCCTACTAGAAATGAAACATTTTTCTTTTTGGGTTGTCCCATTAAAAATGAAACGTTTTTTAAAATAGAAATAACTTTATCTCTACTTTTTCCTCTCTCTTACTTTACTCTCTCTTCTTTAACCCACAAAACAACACTACATAAAATTTTGTGCCGAAAAGCAAACGTTTCATATTTATTAGGACGGATGGAATACAACACTAAATTATTATACTCATATTTTACTGTACAAACTACTTCCCTTGTCCTATATTTCTTTTTTTTTTCATCCCATATAGTAATTCATATCCATTTAGGACAATTTTTTTTCTCATTCCCTTTTACTTTATCATTTATGGTCCCATCATCCCTTATACAATTTCAATCCTTTTTTTCTTTTTCTTTATTTTACCAATTACGAAATAAAACTCGTGTCACACCCTAAATGGGCTATTCCTTTGGAACTAAGAAAGTAATACTCAAATTTGCATTTCTAATTTTATAAAGTAGCCTATGAATTAATCACATCGGTGAGCCGGGATCATTCTAATAAAACTTCATTTGTGTATGTTATAGTTTTGATCAAGACTCGTTCATGATCAAATCCTCGTAATCAAGTACTTGGATTTTTAATGTAGTCTATTGCCATAACTTGAAATTCCATTCATATTCTTGAGTTTATACCCCTTTGTTTTCCCACTTCTTTAATTTCCCTCGTTATTCATGGGATTCCCACTTTCGCTATCCTAGTAAAATGCGATCATAACATTTATTTAAGTTGTCACTAGAATGACTACACATGTTCTCAGTCATATACTCCATCCGTTCCATAGAAATTGGCCCTTTAGGATTAACACGGGTTTTAATGCGTAATTTGGTAAAGTAAAAGGGAAGGAGAAAAAGTAGTTGAAATTGTTTAGTGGATGATGGGCCCATAAATGAAAAAGTATAAAAGGAGAAAAAAGTTACCATAAATGGATATGTGACTATTTGTATAGGACGAACGAAAAAGGAAATATGGTCAATTTCTATTAGATGGAGGGAGTAGCTAAAATTGATCCCACCACATTGCCTCTCCAAATTCAGGGCTAGCTTGCAACCTACATACTGGAGTGGAGATCATTAACAATATGTGGGATAATTCTTCTTTTGTTCTAGCTTGGTAATAACATTCCATTTTAATGAAGAACAATAGATTTGTTCCCAGTTAGGAAGTGACGCATAAAGGTTATGCGTCTTTATAAGTAAAACGCATATCTATTATGCGTCTTTATTTAATGACGCATAAGGTTATGCGTCGTCGTGTAAAACGAACAAAAAATTAGCGTTTTGGAGTGACGCATAACCATTATGCGTCTTTCATTAGTGACGCATAAGGGTTATGCGTCTTCCAGTCGCGATTTAAACACAGAATCGGCAGAACAGAGGCAGAAACACATTTCGAACGAGCAGGCAATTGGAGTCGCGATTTTCCATCATCTCCGACGCTAGAGCCCATCTTTTCCGACGAATTTCAAACATATTTCGGTATTTGTTCTTCAATTTGGCTACATTCATCATTATTAATGTTTATTTTGCTCTACTTTGTTAGTTTTACCCAATTTATTAAAAATTAGGGCTTATAGAAAAAATGTCCCTCGTTGTTGTTTTTGGAAAATGTTTGTGATGCAGAAATCATGCAAGTATTTGTGAGTTTGTATTGGGGTGGTAGAGTAGTTCAACTACCACATATGGGTATTGGTTATGATCCACCTCGTGCGAGGAGCCCCATCGTATTAAATTCGTATGTTTCCTATTATGAATTGGTAGCAATGATATGTGATGCGATGAGAATAGATGTGAACCAACACACTATAGAATTATTGTGGAGACAATGTATCGTGTTTGCATCCGGGATGAGTTATACATGTTCTGTGATTTGCAATGATGAAAGTGTAATGTTTATGTTCAACAATGCTCAAAATTCAAGTGGGTGTATTGAATTATTTGTTGAGTATTCACCTGTTAGAAGTTCAGAAATCCCACCAGTTGTTGATTTTGGTAGTAGATCATCTGCGAGGGTTGAACTTTTGAGCTCTGATTGTGGTATTGGATCATCTGCGAGGGGTGAACATATGAACTTTGATCATACTATGAATGAGCAGAGAGATGTTGTAGATGCTGTTGATGTTGGTGGTGGATTGAATGATGAGGTAGATGTAGCAGATGTTCTTAATGAGCCAACAACACTCTCTGATACTGAGCCAGAACCCGATCTCTGTGATGGTGATGGTTCTTCTGATGATGGTGATGGTTCTTCTGATGATGAGCTAATACCATGTAAACCTGTTGTACAAGGTGAACAACCACTTTCGGAATACAACACTAGAGGGTTGAAATTCTTTCGCGAATTACCAAGTCGTCCTTCTGGAGTATCTGATGATGGTGTTGATAATGAACACATCAATTTGTATTGGGATGAGAATGAGCCGCATCGGATTGTGTTGGGAACAAAATTTGATTCGAAGCTTCATGTGAAGACTGCTATAACTATGTGGAGTTTATGGCAGGAAAAACAGTTTAAGGTCGTCGAGAGCAAATTAAGAAGGTGGCATGTCGTATGCAAATTTCCAGCAGGAACGACAGCAACAGGTATAGGCATCATCAGCACCACCGACGCTGAAAAAGCGAGGGAATGTAAGTGGGAGGTTTCAGTTACTCAAAGGGCCCATGACGATATGTGGGAAGTTAGAAAGTGGGTGGGGCGACTTACTTGTGTAGGCCATCGTGCTAACAGAGATCATGCTAACTTCTCATCGGCAATGATTGCTTTGTGTATTCGACATCATGTGCGATAATGTGCCGATTTCAAGGTCTTCTCAATAATAGCTGATGTTCAAGATAGATTTGGTGTGTCAATCAGTTACAAGAAGGCATGGTATGCAAAGAGAAAGGCTATAGAGTTTGTATATGGTGGATGGGAGGAATCATTTAGGCAGTTGCCAAGCTACATGTTTGAACTCCAGTCACAGAATCCGGTTACAATTGTTGAGTGGAAGCACAACGAGCTGTTGAGTCAGAGACGTACAAATGTGTTCAACTATGTTTTCTAGGCATTTGGGCCTGCAATACATGCTTTCCAGAAGGCTGCACCGGTGTTAACAATAGACGGGACTCACCTCCGAGGAAGATTTAAAGGTAAGTTGCTTGTTGCTTGTGGTTTTGATGCTAACAAGACATGCTTGCCTATTGCATATGTTGTGGTGGATGAAGAAACCAATGACAGTTGGTCGTGGTTTTTGGATCATGTAAGAACTCATGTGGTGAAATACGGGAGGAAGGTGTGCATTATATCAGATAGGCATAAAGGAATCTTCAAAGCAATGGAGTCTGAAATCATGACAAGGTCCCCGCAGATACACCACAAATTTTGTTTGGTCCATATGAGGGAAAATGTGTTGAAGAAGCACAAGGGCCCCAGTTTGAAGGCCATGATCTGGAAGTTGGGGGTCAGTACTCAGGTACGTAAATTTGACAGAAGAAGTCGAGCACTATCTGATGTCAGCCGTGGTGCGATGCGAATGCTTGATAGAATTACAAAAGAATGTTGGTCACTATGCTACGATGGCACACTTCGATGGGGGGTGGCCACAACAAACATGTTGGTCACAAAGGAATGACTCAAAGGAGCGAAAACATTATGCATAGCCTTCCCAATCTTACTTGATGAACTCTTCACTGTTGGTCGTGATGATCCCTCGGTGGGTGGTCGAGATATTACTACTTCATCATCTTCCTCACTCCCTGATTCCCCACCCTCTTCTTCCTCGCCCTCACCCTCTTCGTCCTCGCCTTCTTCTTCCCTAACCGGATCCACGAATTGATAATTCTGGAAGTATGGATCACGTCCTGCTAGCGCTGCGTTCCAATCAGACCCACCGCCAAAGAATGAGTCACATGATGATCGTGCTCCCCATTGCGAGTGCTCGTGGCTTGCAACACTCAATTGAGACTGTGACCCTGGGTAGACAGCCCAACCTGGTGGATCGTATTCTGGATGCAGTGGCGATGGTACCGTATACTCGGGCTGCGGCTGCGACAACCTATGCTGTAGTGTCCACCCGTGTCCACCCGTCCGAACACCCGACAATCCATGACGAAGAGATGTTGGTGGGCGTGGCGGCATGGCCACATTTCGCCGTTGCGAAGCTGGATACTCCATCACATCAGTGTGGTTCGTCGCACGAAGGGCCTCAGCAGCAATTTCTCGGATCTGCCGTAACCGAGGGTCGTTGTCATGTTCAGAGGTCAAATGCCATATCCCCTGAAGGGCCTCAACCTAGATAATACAAATATATAATCATTACAATCAATCTATACAATCAATCTATACAAACATCAAACTAAATAAATTTTTATATACAAAAACATAACATACCGTCAACTTCAACGAAGAGGCTGACTCGTTCATCCCAACTGTTGACTGCGTCCCAGGTTGAACTAGGTGCGACACTGTGATCCTATTGTACCAAGCCATATAGCCCGGATGACAGGAACCTTCCATGGACGCCGTTGCATGGTGAAAAGTTGATTGGGACCTGGCGTGTCTCAAATCCCATTCATCTATGTAGAATTTATGTATCTTTGCCCAATCAGCACCCTTCCTCCCACGGCGGTGACTTTTAGACAAATGTCCCGCATTACCTAGCATCCTATCACGATACTCAGGAATACCTTGGTAGCGGTTAAATTGTCGGCAAACTCGTCCAGCCTCGTGTGCCTCGACAAATGACCAACACACCAAGTAAGTGTCGCACAAGAAGGATGCAGTCGAATCAATGCAGTAATCAGGCAGGATACAATCTGTATACGGTGTCCACACAAACTACAAAAAAATAATATAAATATCAAAATTAATTTCATAGTTTAGAAAATAGTAAATTCATTAACTAACCCAACAAAAATAAATTTCACCTGACCGGGACGAATCAGTGATAACCGATCACGATAATGAGCTACTGAATATCGGGGAGCATTTCCAATTTCAGTAACTCCGTGCCACCTATACAAAACATTTATGTCAAAAGTTAACAAAGAAACATAGTTAAGTGAGTTAATGTAAAAAAATTCATTACTTGGCTCCAGACGGGGTATACGGCGTGTGCATAGGCGATATCAAAAAGGATGGCCTCAATGTGGGCATTCTTTCCCACGCCCATAGCTGCAAAAGAACCATAGGTCCACCCACATCTCTTTTCTGTCTGCCTATAGATGCCTCGCATAAATAATGATACAGAAACGCTAAGGCAGCGCTACCCCAACTGATACTAGACACGTCAAAGGCATCGTCAAAGGCATTCAACCACATAAAGGGGACCTTGCACCCTATGGTGTCCGGTATAATAAGACCCCCTAACAAGATCAGCGCATGAATACGTGCCCTTTGCATGTATACATAATCATACAACCCATCTTCCAAAGGTATCGTCGTTTGGTGGATAAGAGATGTCATTAACAAACCGCCCTGCTTCGTTTCATTTTCTACGCCAGGTATCCATCCTAACATATCTCGACACTTGCTGGGCCAATCGTCATATCCGATAGGGTAGTCACGGCCAGTGAAAACACGACCGTCTGCTCTCAAGCCCCACAAGCTTTGCACATCCTGTAAGGTTACAGTAACCTCTCCAACTGGTAGGTGGAAACAGTGTGTCTCAGGCCTCCAGCGCTCGATCAAGGCAGTGATAAGCTCGTTGTCTATCCTCATCGGCCTTCCACATTCCAACAAGCCTTTGAAACCCCATACATCAAGCCAATGTTTCACAGTTGGATGTATTTGCACTGTCCAGACCTTACTTTCCGTCCGACGAACTCTAAACACATTTGATGTACCATTCGCCAACAAGGAGGCTGAAATGTGTTCGTTTTGATGAAAGAGTAATGATGGATCCTCAGGTCCATAACATAACTGTTCTTCAGAACTTGAAGATGCCATCTGCTTCAAAATAATAACCCAAATTGAATCAACATTCCAACATAATCATAAACTCTAAACCCAGATTGAATCAACATTCCAACATTCTTAAGTTCAAAATAATCACCCAAAATAATCACCCAACTTAATCAACATTCAATTTTAATCATAAAAACTCAACAATCCAACTTAAATTGCAACTACAACTGAAAAACACACTTCAATTCAACTTAATCAAAAAATTCAACTTCATCAATCCAACTTCATAAAAAATTGAATCACTTCCTAATTATATACATGTGAAACACACAAATAGGCAACAAAACAACAAAAATCGTCCGAAATTTCATCCATTTCATCCTAAACCCTAACTTTGTTAAATTAGGGAAAACATACAAAAATTAAGCAATAAGGGATAAATGTAACCAAATTGAAGAACAAATACCGAAATATGTTTGAAATTCGTCGGAAAAGATGGACAATTGCGCCGGAGAAGATGGAAAATCGCGACTTTGCTCGCTGCCTGCCTCTGTTCTGCCGATTCTGTGTTTAAATCGCGACTGGAAGACGCATAACCCTTATGTGTCACTAATGAAAGACGCATAATGGTTATGCGTCACTAACTATAGACGCATAATGCTTATGCGTCACTAAATAAAGACGCATAATTGTTGTGTGTCACTCCAAAACGCTAATTTTTTGTGCGTTTTTACTCGACGACGCATAGCCCTTATGCGTCATTAAATAAAGACGCATAACAGATATGCGTTTTACTTATAAAGACGCATAACCTTTATGCGTCACTCCCTAACTGGGAACAAATCTATTGTTCTTCATTAAAATGGAATGCTATTACCAAGCTAGAACAAAAGAAGAATTATCCCAACGGTATGCTCTTATCTATCATGTGGTTGTGATTTTAGTAATCTCATTACTCTATTGATACCAATATCTTATTATTAAATACAGTGGAAAACTAAAAGGAGAATATAATAAGTTGAAGCATAAATTGATAGTTTCATTTCTAAGTAGATGAAAAGAGTAATGCATGAAATTTCATGCTAAAAAATAAATGTTTTATTTTCAATAGAACGAAGAGATTATATTTCTTCCATAAAAAGATAGTTTCTAAAATTGAATCTGGACCACACATTTTTGGATTGTTCAGTCCAAATTGAATTAAATGGTTATCTCCCAAATTCTAGTTGTGTTTATACCTCCTATCTTAATTTTTTATTCTTATTTGTTCTTTTATTTTTATACCATAATTCATACTTATTGATTATTTTTATATCTTATTCATAGGTATTTCCTCAGTCCCATAAAAATAAGGACAATGAAGCTACCTCTCGGTTGTGACAGTACAAGTGTGGTGTGTGTGCAGTGTTGCGATATTCAAATAAGGCAGGTTCCCCAGATCCAGCAAGTCCACTAGATCACTTGGTCTAGGAACTCGTAGGTTGCGTGGAATCCCGGTCGTCGGACACACAAGTACTTCCCCGCTTCAAAAACCCTCAACCACTTTACTAAACCTAGTATAGGGAAGTAGGGATCGATCCCACAGAGAAGGATGCGTAAGAATCGTAATCAAGGATTTGGGAGTATTTTTTTGGTGTTGGCTGCTGCCACGCATTTTCTTGGGTTGAGGAAAAATTAAAATTAACTTGACTTGGGAATATTAGAAAGAAACTTAACCTAACAGCTAGACCTAGGAAATAATTCTACGATGGGACCACATCTAAGAAAAAGCAGAGTACGACTGGAAAGTGGCAGAATAACTAACTCTAGTACTAACTGACAGTGACATCGTCTTCTACAACCAAATTCGCATAAAACTTCTTGAGAAAAAACACATAAGCAAATAAAAAACAGAGCTACTAACTTGGAATCAAATCTATGCATAAATAACGAAGAACTTACAGATCTGCATACCTAGACGAAGGGAAATAGAAAACAAGGGAAATAAAACAAGTCTATCCACTACTGTTTCTTTCACACGCCAAAACCAACTTCAGACGCTAAATCCACTCCGGATCCAAGCGTCCGACACGGACTCCAAACAGAAGAAATTCTCCATCACGTCAGATTTACAAATTTAAGCTCCAAACACTCAATCAACCACAGATCTGTCACCCAATTCCACATCAAACACCTCAATAACGAAATAAACAGAGATCGACATAGCAATTTAAGAATTACGCTAACAGTAGAGAGATCTAAGCAAAAGTAACTTGAAATTAAACAGCTAAACTCAGATCCATGAGCGATAAACAATTAAACATCATCAACATCAAAGTCGACTCCCAAAAGTGAAGTTCGACGGTGGAAACTAGCAAAAACAGCTGAAATTAAAACAAATGTATCTTCGCCCTCACTGGGACGGTGTTACCAAACTCGAGATATTTAGAAAGTACCTCCCTATTACGATTATCCCCCAGAATGTTTCCCAAGTGTGTGTAAAATGTATGAGCTAAGAAGAGTGAAAAACTATATCCATTACGCTAGGCACTTTAGTGGGTCCAGCGAGGTATTGATAATGACTTTGTTGCCCTCAGCTGTAGACTCCCCCGTCACGCCAATTTTCCTTGTAAATCCTGCTCATTTCGTCCTTTTCTTTCGCTAGACCATCTCCTTCCTTACTTCCTTGATCTAGCGATTTTCTTCACACACCTGGCTTAGGAAACGTGTTAGACCCAGCAATTTATAACATTTTTTTGCACATTACCGATGCATGAAATTAGCCTTATCAGACAATTTTTCATCATCCCATAAAAATATCTCATTTCCATTTAAAGAAAGGAGTATTACCCATCTGCTAATTTATTTTCTCCCATTTCTTGTCTCTCGATCGCATGTAAACCCTACTGCCATTCTTACATTTACTTTCGACAATGTCAACACCAAAAAATATCCCATAACTATTAACAGAATTTTTGGCCCCCCAACGTCCGATTCCCGGCTTCATCTCTCCAAGCTATAGATCGATGGTTCGAGTCATATTGTGTGCATGAGTATGTAAATACATATAACAAAAAAAGATTAGTGATAAAATGCAAACTTATATATTGTACAAACTCAAAACTCCTCAACATAGATCCAACACAGTTTCAATACAATATCAATATAGTGTAAAATTTCAAGATTTTAATGTCAACACAATATCAACACAACATCAATCATTGACTACCATTGAAATTCTGTTGACATTTTCCTGTTGATGCTTTTTTTTAATCTGTTGACATTTTTCAATGGTCTAGATCATAGTTTTGAGTTTGTACAATATTTAGAGTTTTCATTTGATTACTTCCCTGTATAAAGTATATATATTGGTGGATAAAATGAAATGCAAGAAACAATTAATATGAGTGAGGAGCTTAGCATAAAAATCTATGAGGGAAAATCTTTTTTGGTCCATGAACTTTGCCAAAGTATCATTTTAGGTCCGTAAACTTTGAAAATATCATTTCAGGTCCATCAACTATGGGTTAATATCATTTCAAGTACTTTTTTACTATTTCCAAGTTTTTTTAGACAAAAATACCCTTGATACCTTAAAGGGTATATATTTTTAATAAATTTATCCTATACTCATATTTTTTATAAATATTTTTACTATATATTTTTGATGAATTTTCTAAATATAATTTGACCTTCAATATTATCACTTAATTTTGTGACATGCAAGAATAGATCCTTATTTAATATTTTATTATTAAAGAAAAGTTCTTTATTCAATTTTAAAATTCTTTAATATAAAAAGTTGAAGAAAAACAATTTTACTTGCATGTCACATAATTAAGTGATAATATTGAAGGTCAAATTATATTTAGAAAATTTGTCAAAAATATATTGTAAAGATATTTATAAAAAATATGAGTATATGATAAGTTTATTAAAAATATATACCCTTTAAGTTATCGAGGGTATTTTCATCCTATAAAACTTGGAAGTAGTAAAAAAGTACTTCAAATGATATTAACCCATAGTTGATAGACCTGAAATGATATTTTCAAAGTTCACGGACCTAAAATGATACTTTGGCAAAGTTCGTAGACTAAAAAAGATATTCCCTCAAAATCTATTAGTAAACACAAACTGATGTGCAAGTCCCTTATAATCCACAGACAACATTAGCAAACTGAGTCACACAAAGCTCTACACAAGTGAAGCATTACCACCTTCGTGGTCAGATATCAAGCCACATCACAAGCTATGATTTCTCAGTTTTAACGAATACATCAAAACGCAGACGAAATGAAGTGATATGAACACTTAACCAGCTCCCAACACAAAAAAAAATGACAAACCTACAACACTAAGGGCCCTTCGGACTGCTGATTAAAACAACATGTTAATTCGAAAGAACGAAAAAATAATGAAAAAATGTGGACTGCTGATGATTCTGGATGTTAATCGCGGTGTCAGTCTATGAACAAGTAAACAAACAGATTTCTGGACCTTGGTGTGACAAAAAATAACCTGAAATCAGAATGTACTGCTGCTTTCACTTGCGGATATAGAGGGCCCTTCCGACTTCACATGAGTGCTCCCGTTGCTGATATCAAGACCTTGAAAACGCCCAAGAGGGTCTTGGTGCATTGAGTCGGAAAGCATGGGATGCTGCTGGTGATTTGACATGCCAGCTTGAAGTGTATGAAACTGCTGCATTTGCACGTTCAAGGATTCGTTTGAGCCAGCTTGAGGCTGGTTAGAAAAGAATGTCGTTTGGTTGTAGGGAAGATGCTGTGTAGTTAAATTGAACGTATCAGATGTGGTCGACATTTCTCCAGTTGCCACTCTGAGTCTTTCCACTTCCTGCCTCAGTGCTTCATTGAGTGCTGCATTTTAAAAGACAATTGTTCGAAAGTATTAATGACCGATGGCACAAATAGCTGGAAGGCGTTTGTACGGATTAAAAACTTCCTAAGTCAATGTATCACAGAAGATTTCGATTGTTTTACATTGATGAACCATTTAAGTTACTTGACACTAAAACATACCATCGCGCAGTTGAGCTTGCTGTTCCATGGCTTGCAACCGAAGCTTAAGCTCTGTATTCTCGTTACTGAGTCCAGTTGTGTCTCTCTGAAAGACGCGATATGTGTATCAGAAACATCAGGAGACTATGTTAACATAATTTGCTGGAGAAGTCTCAATGGATATACCTGGAACAGAGTCAGTTGCGCGGAGAGAGTAGTTGCTTCAGTTTGGAGGGTCTGAACTTTTCTCTCCAGTTCAGATATATACCGGGCCTTCCTTTCCTTCGATCGAGCAGCAGACTGCCGATTTGCCAGAATCCTGTATGACATACAGGTTGTGATTGCTAATAAAAGGAAATCACTGCCAAAATGCTGTCATGTCATCACATACTACAAAACAGGATAAGTAACTTCAAGCATACTAGAACATATAAAGAGCAAAAATCGAAAATTTTCAGACGAGCAGAGTAGATGCACGAGAAAATCGCAGAAAAGGCTGTTTATGTCATGGTACCCCCTCCGTTCCACCATAGTTGAGAGTCATTTTTCTATTTTGGGAATTTCCATCATAGTTGAGTCGGTTCCCTATCTGGTAGTAATAATTAACTTACTTTCTTTCCTACTCCATTCACTTTTCTACTTTATTCTGTATACTTTTTTTTCTCTCCGACTTTTCTCTTCCTCCATCACAATAAACATTTTTCTCTTAAATTCCGTGCGAAAAAGAAACGCTTCAACTATAGAGGAAAGAAGGGAGTAATAAGTAAAGCTCATACACAATATAGACATTGGCAGTAATAAGTAAAGCTCATACACAATATAGCCAACACCAAGAAACGATATCCAAAACCGAGAAAAAGTCAGGGAATATGATAAGAGAGTTCATTTAGTCTATATACCACACACCCACCAGTTGTTCTCACATCCGATGTTGGACATTGAGTCCGTAACAAAATATCTCAATCATCAACTAAATCCCAAATCAAGATCTTCACATCACAATGCTTGCCATCAAAGAACAACACAAACTAGTTGTGAATAAATGTCCGAGTTCACAGATCAATCCAGCTCAATCCTTACATAATTTCATCACAAATTCACCCATCAAAACTCAAGATCCATAGAGATGGATCAATCTCAAGATCCAATCTAAAAGTAACCTAGAAAACTCAGATCAAATTTGGAAACACAAGAGTTAAAAAAAGAAAAAGAAAAAAAGTAGTACCTTTTGGCGCGCTTGGGATCAATAGTCCAGAGCTCAGCGAGCTTATCCGGCGGCATAGCCTTCTTAGCTTCGATGGTGTTGTCATTGAAGAAGAAGCTGGAGCTGTCGACGGAATTGCTGTGGCGATGGCGAGGCCTGGTTTTGTCTGAGTCTTCGTCGGGAGGGGCAGATCCAGGGGCGGCGCTGAGCTTCTCTATGTCGATGTAGGTGGAGAAGGGATCGTCTTCCGATCCCATGTCGTCGGCCAGATCTAGGTCGTCGGGGAGGCGGAAATTGACCTCGGAGTGGGCGCGACGGTGGACTGCATTTGCGGTGGAGATTTGGGTGGACTTGGGATCTTGCATCCTGAATCACACACTCTCTCTCGCACACAATTGTTGTTGTGAGTGTGAGTTGAAATTAGAGGAAAGGAGGAGATGAGGGTGTTTGGAGTTGGGAGTGTGGTATATTGCAGTTGGGATGATGGCGAGTGGAATTAACTCTATCTGGTTGACGAGGAAAGAAAAAGGGAAATGTGGGAGGGAGTTGGGTGGACTTTTTACCGTTCAATCATTTCTTGGTGTGGGGTTGTGTGTAAGGGGATCAAGATCCAACACCTTCCATTGCTCATGCACTATATATTTTAGACAAAATTCGGAATAAGGGATTAATTTCACTGATCTTTCGAAATAAGGGATTAATTTCGCTGACCTTTCGTAATTTGGGATCGTGGCATGCATATTTTTCAGAATAAGGGATTTCTATTTTTTTCTTTTTTTTCTATTCTATTTTAGTACTCCCTCCGTCCCAAGATAAGTGACTTACTTCTTTTGGGCACGGGATTTAAGGAATGGTATTTAAATAAGTTAAAGTGGAGAGAGTAAAGTATGAGAGGGGAAAAAGTAGAGGAGAGAAGAGAGAATAAAGTAGGTGGAGAATAAAGTAAGAGAGATGACTTTTTGCTAAAAATGGAAATAGATCACTTATAGTGGAACACCCAAAAAGGAATACAAGTCACTTATCTGGGGACGGAGAGAGTATTATTTCCCTCCAATCATTTATCAATTGCCTAAATCACCCCTTTCAGATATTTTACTCCTAATTTCTACAAAATCACCGACCTTAATCACCCCCCTCTCCGTACGCTCCATCTCTCTTATCACGTCCTCATCTGGCAGTTGACGGCCCAGATGGTGCGGGTGTAGGTGGCGGCACCGAGGTGGGTGGTGTTATAAGCAAAAGTAGTATTTTGAGCAACTACTTGCTCCAATTGCTGAGCACCGTAATAATCAAAGTTTGGAAGAAAGCTAAAGGAAAGGAATAAGCACTTGATTGGAAAGTTTTCTGATGTCCTCCATTAAAGTTACATAAACTACTAACTGACAGAAACTACTTCAAACATAATCCTTTAAGTATGATGGTGTGCGAGTGGAGCGGTTGGACGCGGAGTGGTTGGAGCGATGAGTGGTAGTCTGGTTTTGGGTGGTGATAAGTCGTATTCTAAGCCTTGGTTACTGGTCAGTATGTCGTGAAATGCATGTATTATCTGCAAAACAGTTGCTTAAGTGTGCAGGATTAAAGTATCCAAGTCAGCAGGAGACGATTCAGGTGACGCAAGTGAAAAGGGCGCCAGAAGGGTGCGATACTGACCAGGATGCATGCCAGAGAAAAGGCTCGAGATGGAGAAGGAGGATAGCTGGGATGATCATTGACAAGGGCAAAAAGGTCAAAACGCGGGAGAAGTCTACCCTAAAAGCAAGGGCAAGCCTCCCTATAAAAGAAGCCACTTGGAGAGAGAGAAAGGGTTCGGATAGACGCCTCCTAAGAGTTCAGTTCGTAGTTTGACAATCACACTTAGTAGAATTCTCTCTAGAAGATCGATCCTTCAGCATTATCTTACCTCTCGTTCCTCGCCACAGCCATGGTTACTTGACGTCCAAGAGTCTGCCGGAGAAGTCATCAGTCCGCCGTTCCAGCCAGTTATCGTAGCAGTGTAGTAGTATCATCGCCCGGAGTGGCACAAACAATCTTAATCGCTTTCTTAGTTTAAAGTTTACTTTTGTTCGTCGCTAGTTATTTGCAAACACTCATCGCTGTTGCTCTTTTGAAGTACCTTGTTATTTTCCAACATTTACGTTATGAAGTTTCTATTTCGCATGTCACTTTGGTTTGAGTTCGCTTCATTCTGCCTAGGAAAGTCAGATTTAGTTATTGCATTTAATTTCTGAGTGCTTTCTTATCGGGAGTTGTTGATTCAAAAGTTGTAGCTATGTTTAGTCAAGTTTTCATGCATGAGTTTCCTTTCTGCGCCGTGATTACCACCTTGCATGTCAGTCAGTAGGAGTAAAGTTACAGTTTTACCGTTTAATTTGAGTTTAAGCATTTTAATCGATGGATCTTGAGTTTGAATTCATGAATCTGAAGTTTAGTTATGGTGTCTGTGTTCATATGATTTTTGTCAATACTTGGTGAGGAAGAAAACGTCAAAATCAACTTTATTTGGGCCACTTTTACTTTTAAGTTACTTTTACTTTTGTTCCCTACTTTTCAGATGTACTATCCAGACCTGTCAGAGAGCCCCAGCCAACAGATATACCTTGTAGCCTAAATTTCCTCTTTTAGTAACTGTCCACTTTCCATATGTCTCTGATACACCTTGTCCCCTATTTTCACGAACACTCCCACATGTCTGTTATTTTCCCGCCTACTAGTCAGTAGAGTACCACCTTTATTTCCCGTCTAGGTAAAATCTCAACCCAAGCGTGGTAGCTAACCAAAACACCCAGGAAAGTCACCACAGTTATCAAAACGTGTCCATCCTCGTGGGATTCGACCCTTACCTCCATTATACTAGCCAGTAGAAATGGGTTGAGGAAATTTGTTTGAAGCCAGGTCCCGGTTATCGTACCAACGACTCAGCTGGGTCGGGAATCACTTCCTGATCAGTTGGATACACTCAAATTTACATACGAAAACCACTAGGACAAAGAACCTGCACTTCAAACTGGCGCCGTTGCCGGGGATGGATGGCGTTCATACCTGTTATTGTGTGTGATCTTTTTGGTGTACATACTGTTTATAATTTTTCTTTTCTTTTTGTTTTCAGTTTATGAGAAGTGGCTCGGCTCCTGGCCAGTGGAGACCAAGGATACTTCCCCGAGGAACAATACTCGTTCCCACTCGTTCTGGCCTGTCGACGGCACTGTCTGACCTAGGCACGAGTAGCGACGAAGAGAAAGAGGAGCCAGAATACCAACTCCCGGAGCTTCCACCCCAACCAGTAAGAACACTAGTGAGAATGGCTGACCAAGGTGAGGACGATCCCGAGCTCGCAACGCTTACCGCGCACGCCGACGGAGATCCCCCACAAGCCATAGTAGTCACCCCAGGCCAGACCGCCTGTGATGTGAAACCCCACGTGATCGCAATCTTACCGACGTACTGTGGGAAGAGCTACGAGGGACCATACGAATTCTTAAATGAGTTCTGCAAAATCTGTAAGGCACAGAGGCGGCCAGCAGGAGCGAGCGAGGATGATTACAGATTGAAAGCCCTGCCTTTTGTCCTAAAGGGAGAGGCCAACACTTGGTTCATGCGCCTGCCAGCCGACTCTATCAATACATGGGCCGATTTCAAGTCAGTTTTCCTAGCCGAGTTTTTCCCGTCTTCAAAGACAAGTGCATTGAAGAGTAAAATATCGTGCATAAGGCAAGAATATGATGAAACTTTGAGCGAGTACTGGGAGAAGTACATGAGCCTTCTGGAGTCATGCCCCAACCATCGCATGAAGGAGATAGAGGTGCACCACACCTTCTATGAGGGGATGAACAGGCGAATTCATCATCTGGAGGCGATTTCACCCAGTTGAGAGTAAGTGAAGCCAAGAAGGTGTTACGTAAGCTGTTGAATGCAAAAAAGACATACGACAATGCTAGAGATGGGTACAGCAGAGAAAGGGTAGCGAGTGCTTCGGCTACTGACCAGGAGGAACGGATGGACTTGAAGATGGAGGAATTAAAGAAGGAATTGCTGACTGCAATCAAGCAGAACACTCCAACACCTTCTCCAACTGGAGGCCAAGAAGCCCCAGCACTACCATATGATCAGGCGGACAACTCGCTGGATGTGGAGCAAGCAAATGCCGCAGGATACTACAATTCCAACGGCAATTGGATTCCGGGGAAACAAAGAGATGCACCGTGGAGGGACCACCAAAATTTTCGATGGGGAGATGGAAATCAGAATCATAACCAAAATCAGGCTCCAAATCAACCCAACCCCCAACCTAACCAATATCCCAACCGCGGACCAACAAACCCTGACTACCAATCTAACTGGGTAGGAAGGAACCAGCATCCTCAGAACCAAAACTCTCAAAACCAGAACCCGAACCTTACTTATGTGCCACCCCATCAGCGAAACTCCCAAAACCAAAATCAAACCCAAATTAACCCAGGGCCGCAACATAACACCCACCACCAGAGCCAAAGTCAGTACCAGCACAATCACGACCAGTATAACCCTCCTGCCCAGTATAACCAGTATCCACAAAACCAAAACCAACAAAGTTTCTGAGGCTACCAGTCAAATCCACCACCCCAGTATAACAATCACCAAGGACCGAACCAGTTCCATCACCCGAACAGGCCAAGGAGGTCAATGGAGGACATGATGGGAGAGATGCTTGCCTCGCAGCAAAGCATTAAAAATGACTTGCAGTCCAGTAATGAAACAATGCAAGAAATGCAAAGTGCCCAGAAGGAACATAGGGCAAATATGGATATGATGACCAGGTAGCTGGCCCAGCTCGCTAACTCAGTGGGCGAAATGAAAGGGAACTCAGGAAAACTCCCATCTACAGTCCATGTACCTGAGAAGGCAAATGTGAGCAAGATTACACTGCGGTCCGGGACAGCCTATAATGGACCTCAGCTCAGAACCCTGTTGGGGAGTCTAATAGAGAAAGGGTGCTGAGCGACGTCATTCCAGCAGAAGAGCTCAAGAGGCCTCTGCCTCAGATGGAGGATCCGTTTTTTCTAAACGAGAAGCCTACCGTGGAGGGAAAGGAGGAAGAAACACAACCTGGGAATGAGCAACCGGAAGGAGTAATGCCCACATCGGAACCTCAAGCCCAGGAGGAGCCAAAGGGAATTCCACAAGGACTGACTGGAGAGGCTAAGGGAGAAAAACCGTTCCCATATCGGTTTGTGACGAAGAGGAAGAAAGAAAATCCGGTGGATTTCATGTCGATCTTTGGGAAGCTGGATGTCACTATACCATTCCTCCAAGCCGTGAGACTGCCCCCTCTGGGGAAGTTTATAAAGGAGTTCATAGCCGGGAAGGCCCAGGAAGATGGAAAGATCATGGTGGAGGGAATAGCATCGGCCATTGTACATGAGAAGCTACCACCCAAGAGAGCCGACCCAGGTATGTTTACCCTACCCATAACGATTGGAGATGTGAAAGTCGAGCATGCAATGTGTGATTTAGGAGCATCTATCAATGTTATGCCGTTATCCATTTATAATCGGTTAAAAGGGGTAAAATTGTCAAATACTAGGGTGTTAATCCAACTGGCTGATAGGTCATGTATCAATCCTGAGGGTGTGTTAGAAAATGTGTTGGTTAGGATACAGAACTTTACTTATCCCGCGGATTTTTATGTCATTAAAATGAGTGAACCAGAAGTTAGGGAGTCTAGCGGGATATTGTTAGGAAGACCATTTTTAAGAACGGCTAAGACAATTGTGGATATGGCCGAAGGGACAATATGCATTGACTTTAATGGCGAGAAATTTGTCTTTGACATCAATGAAGCCATGAAAAGACCAATAGATTATGAAAATCTATGTTATGTTGATGTAATTGACCCCCTAGTCCAAGAATTTCTTGAGACCGAATTATTGCAGGAAAAGCTCCAAGCCTTGGATGTGTATGCCCAGGCTGATGTGGAAGCAGCCGCATGGTGTGATCTGATCAGTAGCCGAGGGTTGACTGACGAAGAGATCGAAGAAGCAATTATGGAATTCTGTCAGAAGTCAGAACTAGCAGGATCCGTAGGGGCCGTGGTACCGGCCAGTATGGAGGAAAAATCAGATGCTGAACAAGAACAAGAGGAGGATTCAAAGAGAAACCCTCTACCTACAGACACACTACCCCCGCAAGTGGAGTTGAAAAAGTTACCAGCAACACTTAAGTATGCCTACCTAGGGGAGGAAGACTCATTCCCCGTAATCATCAACAGCGGGTTGACTGAAGAACAAGAGGCAAGACTACTGACCGTGCTGAGCAAAAACAAGAAGGCTATTGGATGGAGCCTTACGGACCTGGTAGGTATAAGCCCGGACGTCTGCATGCACCACATTAGGCTAGAGGATGGAGCCAAGGTGCATAGGGACTCTCAAAGAAAGGTGAACCCAAACATGCGAGAAGAGATACTGAAGGAAATCTTGAAGTTGCTCTCACTGGGCATTATATACTCGGTGCCAGACAGTGAATGGGTTAGCCCAATCCATATGGTCCCCAAGAAGTCAGGGATCCAGGTGATTAAGAATGAGAGGAATGAACTAGTGCCCACCAGACTAGTTACTGGTTGGCGAATGTGTATAGATTACCGAAAGCTGAACGCTGCAACCAGGAAGGACCACTTCCCCCTGCCATTCATCGATCAAATGCTGGAGCGACTGGCTGGGAGGAAGTACTTCTGCTTTTTAGATGGGTACAGTGGATACTTTCAAATTTATGTGAACCCGGAGGACCAGGATAAGACCACGTTCATGTGCCCGTTTGGAACCTATGCGTATAGGCGTATGCCATTTGGCCTATGCAACGCCCCCGGTACTTTCCAACGGTGCATGATGAGCATATTCTCGGACTTGATTGAAGATTGTATAGAGGTCTTTATGGATGATTTCACTGTCTATGGAGACTCTTTCGACTCGTGCTTGCAACATTTGGATATGGTGCTAGGAAGGTGTCAAGCAAAGAGTCTGGTCTTGAACTTTGAGAAATGCCACTTTATGGTTACAGAAGGAATTGTTCTAGGACACGTGGTGTCAGAAAAGGGAATCCAGGTGGATCAAGCTAAAGTGGATGTCATATCCAAACTACCCTTCCCTACTGATCAGAAAGGAATAAGAGGTTTCCTTGGCCATGCTGGATTTTATCGAAGATTTATCAAGGATTTCGCCAAGATTGCCCAACCTCTTACCAGGCTTCTCCAGAACGAAGTGGAGTTCGTCTTCGATGAGCATTGCAAGGCTGCTTTCAACCTCCTTAAGGAAAAATTGATTTCTGCACCGATCATTCAGGCTCCTGACTGGGATCACCCCTTCGAGGTAATGTGCGATGCTAGTGACTATGCAGTGGGGGCCGTACTGGGTCAGAAGATAGATGGGAAAAGGTATGTGATATTCTATGCATCAAAAACCCTGAATCAAGCCCAACGGAATTATGACACCACCGAGAAGGAGATGTTGGCGGTTGTCTATTCATTCGAGAAGTTCAGGCAGTACCTACTGGGATCCAGAGTCATCGTCTATACTGATCATGCGGCGATCAAGTATCTCATTGCGAAGAAGGAGTCAAAGCCCCGACTAATCAGATGGGTGCTGCTTTTACAAGAATTCGTCTGGGAGGTAGAAGACAAGAAGGGAGTTGAGAACAAGGTAGCGGACCACTTGAGCAGAATAATACAAGAAGGGAACAGTGAAGATGTAAGGGATCGATTCCCGGAAGAGCATTTATGTGAAGTAATTTTCTCCGCAAGGAAGATCAATTGGGAAGAAGTGATGAGACTTACTGGTCAGGACGCAACAACCAAGGGTAAGGAGAAAGTGGGACAGGAACCCTAGTATGCGGACTTGGCAAACTACTTAGTGACAGGAGAACTGCCAATGGTGCCAAACGTAACAAAGGCTCAGAGGATGAAGATCAAGAGCGAAGCAAGGTATTATTTCTGGGACGATCCATACTTGTGGAAGGCAGGAGCAGACCAGGTCATTAGAAGATGTGTTCCTGACTGGGAGCAACGGGATGTACTGACGCACTGCCACTCCTTGGCATGTGGAGGACATTTCGGGCCAAGAAAGACTGCCAGGAAGGTGCTAGATAGCGGATTCTACTAGCCAACCCTGAATAGAGATGCATACGAGTTCTGCAAGGGCTGTGACCGTTGCCAACTGACCGGTAGAATCTCCGCAAGAGATGAAATGCCGCAAGTTCCAGTAATAGTTTGTGAGGTGTTCGACATCTGGGGTATGGACTTCACGGGTCCTTTTCCCTCATCTTATGGGAACTCCTACATCTTAGTGGCAGTTGACTACGTGTCGAAATGGATAGAAGCCAAGGCCACAAGCACTTGTGAATCTAAAGAAGTCACCAAGTTCCTCAAGAGTCATATATTCAACCGATTTGGGATACCAAGAGCAATCATCTCCGATCAAGGGACTCACTTCTGCAACCGAACGGTCGAGGCATTGATGAAGAAGTACGGAGTTCATCACCGCCTATCCAGTCCTTACCACCCCCAAGCCAACGGGCAGGCGGAGATCTCAAACAGGGAAATAAAGAGCATTTTAGAGAAAACAGTCAACCCCTCCAGAAAAGATTGGAGCATAAGGTTGGAAGATGCTCTGTGGGCATATCGGACAACATACAAAACTCCTATAGGGATGTCCCCCTATCGCATCGTCTTTGGGAAAATGTGTCACTTGCCAGTGGGAATTGAGCACCGAGCATACTGGGCAGTACAACAGGTTAATGTGGATGCTAAGGCCTGCGAAGAGGAAAGGAAGCTACAACTACAAGAGCTGGAAGAACTCAGATTGGAGTCGTTCGACTCAGCCATGTGGTATAAAGAGAAAACAAAGATGTGGCACGACAAAAATCTGAGAACCAAGAATCTCCAAGTTGGTCAGAAAGTACTACTCTTCCAGTCAAGATTGAAGCTGATGCCTGGGAAGCTCAAATCCAAATGGGCAGGACCTTATATTATCACTGCATTACGTGCTAATGGAGCGGTCGAGATTTCAGGGAGTATCCCTAACTCTGAACCTTTTGTCGTTAATGGACATAGATTTAAAATATATAGGGAAAATGAAGAAGTGTGTGTAGTGTAAGAAATTCCACTACACTTTAAGAGCATCTAAATGACCAGTAGGAAAGGGATTTGAAGTTCCACCTGGTCAACGTCATATGTAATGTACTTACTGACCAGGTAAAACTTCAAATACCCTTAGTAATGATGTAAATATTGTAAATATTTGGTAATTTAATTTAAGTCAAGAAAGAAAAACAACAAAAAGATTAAAGAGCCATTTATTTACTTTTTCTATTTCTAGCTAATTGAGAGGAGGGAGTTGAGTAAAGTTTGAATTTTGGGTGTGTTGCAGCTTTGCAGGCGAGTGCAGAGACTGGGAGGCGCGTGAGGCAAGGACGTGACAAGCAACGTCCAATCGGCTGCCAGCAAGCACAACCACCTCCCACACGAAGCGTCTCAACCGAGCGACCACCTGCAACCGGTCAAAACCCTCAACTGCCCACCTCCCTATAAAACACCCCACCGCCTACTCCCCTTCACTTTACAAACCCTCACCTGCACTCTCTCTCCCACAACCGCAACCCCCACTCCGAAAAAACTACCACGCACTAAAGAAACCGCCGCAAACCACCACCGGTACAGCCATGGCAAAGAAGAAGGCAACCATCGACCGAGCATCTACTGCCGGCGGGGCCTCGTCTGAACCCCAGCCAGCAACCGAATCGAGGCCGCCAAGCCCACAACGATCACAACCACCGCCGACGACACAAATTCCGGCGATGGTTCCTTTAGACACACTGGCGGCGTTTCTAAGCCAACAGGACCCCAATAGAGACTGGACAGCAACCCTAGCCGGATTTGGCTTAACCGGAGGAGTGCCGGCGACATCAAACCCTACCCCAACCACAACCACAGAAAATCCACCCACCACCACCCCAAAAACCTCAATTCCAACGTCCGAAAATATTTCCCCAACAATTGCTGCACAAGCAGAACCCTCCCACCCTTTTCCCATACACCAACAAACAGAGCCGCTGGACGTCAGCCCTCTTTCCGCCTATCAAGATCCCAACTGGGGAGAAACAGAAGATAAGGAAGGTGGAGGGAGAGCAAGCGAGAGCAAGAAGGGTGAAGCAGAGGAGATTAGGGCCACTGAAGCAGAAATCGATGCAGCGGAGGAGGAGATAGATCTGAACGAAACGGCCAGGAAGCAAAGGTTAATGACGGGTGAAGAATTTCAAGCGGTTTTGGGCAAGGGGGATCAAATCGTGGTAAACCCTGAAGGGGTGGCTGAGGTACTGGACCTCGCATCCCAGGCAGTAGGGAATGAGGAAGCAACAAAGAAAGCAGAAAGGTCGGAAGGGGTAGCCCACCAGTCAGTGGAGGAGAAGACAGACGAACAACTAAAAGGGGCCGAACAACTTGAAGAGGAGAGACAAGACCCAGAAACACATCAAGAGGAAGCCTCAGTGATGACTAAACCCAAACCAGTAAAGAGGAGGCTAGTGTTAAAAAACAACCCCAAGGCGGAAAAGCAGAAACCCCAAAGAGTGTCACAGAGATGTTTAGGAAAGTGGACGTCCAACAAGGCAGGAGCAAACACTGCAGCAGATGCAGTGGAGGTTTCGAGTGATGACGAGAAGACTACTCCTACAAAACCTGGGGAGGAGCCCTCGAATGCTAGCCAGGAGGACACCCAATTGGCAACAGGGACAGTATCAGCAACGCCGACTGACCAGGAGGAGAATACTGACAAGGTGGCTGAGGGTCTGGACCTCGCATCAGAGTCAGTAGGTCGGGAGGAGGCAGCAAGAAGTAATACTAGTGCCCGCATGGTGGCCGAGCCTACCGCCCAGGAGGACACTTCAACACAAGCCGACGAGGAAGCAGAGACAATGGATGTCGAAGAGACTAAGTACATTCAAGAAAGGAAGAGGAAGGGGAAAGCCCCTGTCAAGAAGAAATAAGTAAAGAAGAAGCAGCGCACTGCCAATGCAAGCATAGTGATCAGAAAGCCAGAAGAGAAAGAGAGATCAAGTGACACAGACTACACTTCCAACGAGGATTCTGACTCAGAGAGTGATATCTCTCTGGAAGGAGAAGACTATCACGAGCAGCAGCTCCCAGACAACCACTTTGAACTAGTCCACCCTCCGGTAGAAAGGATCGTGTACCGGCGGTGGAGGGTAACGCTCAAAAGCTTCAAGATGCATTTGACGACAAGGATGACAGTAGCAAGCAAGTCAAGTGCGGAAAGGTACTCCATATACCCTCTTTGGATGAGTTGTCTGTTCGTGAATCATTCCTGGCTAGTATGGAAGCATTGGGTTTTGAATGGCTGCTAGAGAATAGGTGACAGGTCCCAAAGAGTGCAGTGCAGGTTTGTACTGTGATATGTGTCACTCGATCTAACAGGTCCAGAGGATTCGACTAGACTTCAGAGGCTAGAAGATCGTGAAACTTATCAGAAAGGGGTCGTTGGGTGCACTCTGTCCTTTCAAAAACCTCAACCCACTATACTATAACTTAGCACAGGGAAGTAAAGGATCGATCCCACGAGGAAGTAGGTGTTACGAAACTGCATTTGAGGATGTTTTGGAAAGGAAAGGGGTTGGCTGCTGCCACGCAATTTTTGTGGGTCGAGAACTTAAAACTACTGGGTCTTAGAGATAAGCGAAATTTTACTCTACCTATTGGGTCTAATAGATCAGAAGAACTTTACTCTACCTACTCGGTCTAACAAAACAAAAGCGTACGGAACATACACGACTCAGAGAAAAATGAGATATTTTAAAGTTCTAAGACAACTGGAGTAAACTTAACTAGAAGACTTTCCTAATTTGGACAGACAAGCATAAAGTGAAAAGCAAGAGACAAAGTAGATCGTACTGACAGGTCTAGCAGATATGCAGAAAAAAGTAAAGTACATGCAGAAAAGTACTGACATAAAGCAGATCTGTTCTAACTACCAACAACTTCATCTTCTTCAGGAATCAAACGAGAATAGCAGATAAAACAGAGTTTTAAAAACCATGAAAACAGAGCAAACTTTAGATCTAGACTTAAAACGAGAAATTAAAGCCTAAACTAACAGATCTACGCTACTGGACCTAAAGGATGCAGAAACAGAAAGTAAATAGCCATAATCATGCATAACGTAAACATCAAGCACCAAATATGCGAAACTCCAACTCCGAAACACCAAGATTCAACAAATCCAAACATCTTCATATGCAAATTCCCAACCTCCAACAACAAACACAGATATCAGCTCCAAACATCCAACAACAAACAAAAACGAGAGCTAAAAAACAAGAGATGAACATAAACTCAGAGATATTTAACCAAAAGCAAACATAAACTTCCATAATAACTTGAAATAGGTCTGAATCCAGTAGATCAAAGTGAGAAACTAGAGTGGTGAAACTTAGAAATCAACAAGTTTTAAACGAAAGCAGATAAGATTGTTTCTTCGCCTCCACAAGGCGGTGTTACACAGCAAAATAACAACGATGATGATGAGAACCACGGTGGCCAGAATCCTCCATGTCCAAGTGCGCAGCAGTCGAAGATAAAAATTTGAAGTAGAGAACTAGAATTAGAGCTAGGAGAGCGTAGAAGTGGCTGTTCACGGATTCCCTTGTTCTTCAAGGTTGAGCTCTTTATATATGTGAGGCTCTGATCACTAGGGTATCCCCTCTGGTGATTTTACGCTCCTGCTCTTGAGTAAGACTCTTTAAAATAATTTGCTCTCGCTCCATTCTGCTCCTGTCGCCAACTTTTGATTCTCCCAGGTTTGAACGACGACTTCTGATTTTTGCTTCAATTTCATCTCTTTTGCATCTGCCAGGTCAGGTAACAACAACTCCTGGGTCCGACAAATTTACTACGCACCTGAACTCAATAACGCACATTAGCGCCCCAAATGCACAGAATTTTAACCCTAAACCGATGCATGAAACGAGCCTTATCAAACTGCTCACACTTAAACCATACTTGCCCTCAAGTATGAAGACAAGAAAAAGGAATAAGGCACGTTTCAATGCATGGTTTCCCTTTAACCGACTCTACCAAAAGAAAAAGACTCAAAATACTAGACCTAGACGCTAAGGACTTAGACAAAGAAAACAGATAAAAACACATATCAACACATAAACATATAATTGCATAAACTGGTTTATTTTCTAGCAGCCATCCCCACAAGATTAAGGTCAATTCAAGAACCTACAGTCTCCGAATCCTCCGAATCTTCCCCTTCCCTTCTTCTATCTAATCGGTTTGTCAGTTTGTCAAGATAGCCCCTAACTTCACTAACTGTTGGATTCGCTCGATCACTCATTCCTCACCAGGGATGTTAGGATCGTTCGCTCTTTATATGCCATACCACTGATGCCTCGGGTCAGATAGTTCCCCTGTCTTAGCTCTTATTATAATTTTCTCCTTCCCTCCTGGACTTCGTCCAGCTTATACCTCCCTGGACTTCGTCCAGCTTATAACTCCAAATATATATATATATATATATATATATATATATATATATATATATATATATATATATATATTTTTATCTGGACCTTGTTCCAGTTTATTCCTCCCTTTTTTGACCCTGGACTTCGTCCAGCTTATACCTCCAGTACCCTTCCCCTAGGCCCGAGAGGTTACTTCTATCACCAAAAATTTTCTCCTTCTAAGTTCTTTCCCTAAGCATCAAGTGGCAGCCCTCTCATTTTGTGTTAGTATGAAGTGTTTAACGCTTATTACTCACTTTTGTGGAGGGCTTCACGGCTAGATTAGTCGAGGCATATTCTTTCGTCCTTACTTCATCCAAACCGATTTTGATTTATTAAGGAAAAGGGCATCAAAGTTGACATGCATTCTCTCTTTAATCACTCTCACTAAGGGGCTTTGCTTTCTATTCACCAGTTATGCATAAACACATAATTTCCTACTAACTGACTACTACTAACTCCTAGACCTAGTAAACAGACACATATAATTGACACTAACTTGCACTAACTCCCTCTCCCCTCCCACTTCACCATGCTTGTCCCCAAGCATTTTTTTGTGAAGTGGAAAACAGGGCTAAGTTAGTGCGACACCTAACAAACTCACAAAACACATATTATAAAAAAAACAAACTTCTCACACTTAGACCGAGCATCGGGCTAAGTGGGAGAAGATAGCTAACACATATATACATAGAGATAACACAAGTATTCACAGACACATAAAAAAACGGCATGCTTTGTAAAAAAAAACGAACTAAAACATAAAAAGATATAAAAAAAAACAGAAATTTAAAATTACTTGGTCTTGGGGGGAGGTCAATTCTGGCTCTGGTCCCCCGTGGCACCAGACTACTTGGGCATCGTCTTTGCTTTCTTCTAGCTGGGCTTGTTCATCATCCTTCTTGGCCTTCTGTTCCCCTGGCCTGGGGGTATCCTTCTTCACTGGTACGCTGGTGGTAGTCTCGCTGTCCTTTCTCTTCTTCTCTGGTGGCATTCCTTGGGTGCTGGGGGCTGGCTTTTCTGGGATAGCTCCTGGGGTCAGCTGCCTAGATTCTGTGGGCAACTTGGGAGGCATGCGCTACTGCTGGGCCCGAAGGATCTTTTGGTCAACCACAGTGACCATTTTCATCATTGTCTCCACGGCCTGGGCCATCTTGTCAGCTTGCGCGGCAATCATCTCCCTCTGAGCCACCGCCTCTTGGTGCAGCTTCAGCAAGATCTCTTGTTGCTAGCCAGGAGGACACCCAATTGGCAACAGGGACAGTATCAGCAACGCCGACTGAGGGTCTGGACCTCGCATCAGAGTCAGTAGGTCGGGAGGAGGCAGCAAGAAGTAATACTAGTGCCCACATGGTGGCCGAGCCTACCGCCCAGGAGGACACTTCAACACAAGCCGACGAGGAAGCAGAGGCAATGGATGTCGAAGAGACTAAGTACATTCAAGAAAGGAAGAGGAAGGGGAAAGCCCCTGTCCAGAAGAAACAAGTAAAGAAGAAGCAGCGCACTGCCAATGCAAGCATAGTGATCAGAGAGCCAGAAGAGAAAGAGAGATCAAGTGACACAGACTACACTTCCAGCGAGGATTCTGACTCAGAGAGTGATATCTCTCTGGAAGGAGAAGACTATCACGAGCAGCAGCTCCCAGACAACCACTTTGAACTAGTCCACCCTCCGGTAGAAAGGATCGTGTACCGGCGGTGGAGGGTAACGCTCAAAAGCTTCAAGATGCATTTGACGACAAGGATGACAGTAGCAAGCAAGTCAAGTGCGGAAAGGTACTCCATATACCCTCTTTGGATGAGTTGTCTGTTCGTGAATCATTCCTGGCTAGTATGGAAGCATTGGGTTTTGAATGGCTGCTAGAGAATAGGTGACAGGTCCCAAAGAGTGCAGTGCAGGTTTGTACTGTGATATGTGTCACTCGATCTAACAGGTCCAGAGGATTCGACTAGACTTCAGAGGCTAGAAGATCGTGAAACTTATCAGAAAGGGGTCGTTGGGTGCACTCTGTCCTTTCAAAAACCTCAACCCACTATACTATAACTTAGCACAGGGAAGTAAAGGATCGATCCCACGAGGAAGTAGGTGTTAGGAAACTGCATTTGAGGATGTTTTGGAAAGGAAAGGGGTTGGCTGCTGCCACGCAATTTTTGTGGGTCGAGAACTTAAAACTACTGGGTCTGAGAGATAAGCGAAATTTTACTCTACCTATTGGGTCTAATAGATCAGAAGAACTTTACTCTACCTACTCGGTCTAAGAAACAAAAGCGTACGGAACATACACGACTCAGAGAAAAATGAGATATTTTAAAGTTCTAAGACAACTGGAGTAAACTTAACTAGAAGACTTTCCTAATTTGGACAGACAAGCATAAAGTGAAAAGCAAGAGACAAAGTAGATCGTACTGACAGGTCTAGCAGATATGCAGAAAAAAGTAAAGTACATGCAGAAAAGTACTGACATAAAGCAGATCTGTTCTAACTACCAACAACTTCATCTTCTTCAGGAATCAAACGAGAATAGCAGATAAAACAGAGTTTTAAACACCATGAAAACAGAGCAAACTTTAGATCTAGACTTAAAATGAGAAATTAAAGCCTAAACTAACAGATCTACGCTACTGGACCTAAAGGATGCAGAAACAGAAAGTAAATAGCCATAATCATGCATAACGTAAACATCAAGCACCAAATATGCGAAACTCCAACTCCGAAACACCAAGATTCAACAAATCCAAACATCTTCATAGGCAGTCCAGTACCCGAGGTGGACCTTCACATTGTTCAGCATGCACCACATGAAATACAGCTCTAGAGTAGTGAGGGTTGCACCCACTTGACCCAAGAGATTGTACCCGATATATACTTGTGCTAATCGGAGTACAGGGTCAGTGATGTTCATCCCCTTCGATGCGCTTGTCTTGAACTTGGCCACCTTCTTGTGGGAAACCATCCTCCAGGCCTCCTCAGCATCGAAGCCAGCTGTATTCTTGGGCGCGCCGATCTCTCTCTCATTCCACGCTCCTTCTTCCTCCTCCTCAGGTGTCAGCAGTCCCAGTCTCAACGACCACTCCCTTATACTCATTTCCATCTCCTCGTTGAATATCCTGAAGGAGATTGTGTCCGCATCGAGATCCGTAGATTGTTTGAACTTGAATGACGTGAAGAACTCCTTGGCCAAAGCCACCGGCACCTCCGCATTGCTGTGGTTGAGAAGCCACTCATACCCGATGCTTTTGAAGTAGGAGATGAACTTCTTCTCCACTCCTAGTTCCTCCAGGTCCGAGAGGCACAACTTCTTTCCGGACTTCGCCGATTTTCCATTCGTGGCTCGGCCATCACATGCCTTCTGCAGCTTTGGGTCCTCAAACTGGACCATGGCTTCCAACAACCTCTTGGTCACAAGGACCTCCATCGTCTCAAATGGGCTCTCATCCACGGCTGGTATCTCAGCCTCCTCTTTGTCTGTTGGATGGGCAAACGACACACGGATCGCCTCTGGCTCGCTAATCACCACAGTGGTGTTCGCGGGGCGAGATTTCTTCTGCTGGGGCTTAGCAGTGTGCTTCCCCTTCCTTTTCCTCTCAGCCTCGTATCTCGTCTCCATAGCCTCTGGAGAGATCTCCTTCTCAGCTGCCACAGTCTCCTGGACCGGGGGAATACCTTCCTCAGTCTCCTCTATGTCTTCCAGCCTCAGGCGCTTGGATCTGCCCGCCTCTGCCTCATCCACTTGCTTTCTGTTCAGACGGAATTGCCTCCTCGTCATCCTCTCATCCGTCGGAGTCACTTGTTCATCAGTAGTCGTATCATCCACCACGACGATGTCAGTCTCGATTTCTTCACAAACATTATCGGCATCTTGCTCATCGCCTTCTCTTCCTTCCTCCTCATTTTCAACTTCCTTTTCGGTCTCCTCAACAGCAACTTCCTCATCAACACCTTCACCTTCTTTCTCAGCCTCCTTGTCAACACCCGTCTCACCTTCTTCACCTACGCTACCTTCACTACCCTTCCCATCATCCTCAGTCTCCTCCATACCCTGTTCTTCACTCGCTTCCACCTCCCCTGTTTCTTCTTGACCCACTTCCTCTGTTCTATCACTCTCCCCACCATCTCTACCCTCCTCCTGTTCCCTTCCATCCCCTGACCCAGCGGCCTCTAAATCCGGTGTATCTTCTTGCTCACCTAGACTACCCCCTCCCTCTTCTTTCTCCGATTCCTCCGTCTCCATCTTATCACCCTCCTCCTTTCCAGTTTCTTCTTTATTTACAGAGGGTTCGGCATGGGGCTCAGTTTCTTTTTGAGGACTTGTATGTGGGGGGTTTGTCTCTTGGGTTAGGGTTTCCGGTAAAATTTGGGGGTCTTCGGTGTGCGTGGGTAAGGCTTGTGCGGTGGGTGCTTCGATTAATGTGTGTGGTCTTGGTGGGATTGTAAGTGGGGTTAGGGCAGGAATTACCTCTTCTTGTTTTTGGCATGCCTCCGACATTTTTGCGAAGAATTTGCTCGCCTTCGGCCCCTTCCCGAACTTCCTCATGAATTCTTCTATAACTTCCTCGGGATCCGGTTCCACTTCTTCGGATTTTGCCTCGGCGGGGTTTTCTTGTCCCGTGTTTTGCTGTGGTTGCACTACAGTCGGTATGGGCTGCGGTGGCAGTTCCGGTGGGGTGGGGTTTTCTTCTGGTGGCGGCGTGGGTGTTTTCTCTACCATGGGAGCCGAACTCGTCGCCTCCGTCACCTTCTTTGTGGTCTTTTTCTTTGGTGGGTTTTTCCCGCGGGCTGTGCGCACCGATGGATTTCCCTGCATCTTTATCTACCGTGGTGGTTTACGGCGGTGTCTTTGTGGTGGTTGCTAACGGCGGTGATTAATGGCGGTGGGTTTGATGTTTCTCGGATCTGCAGAGAGAGAAAAAAAAAATTGGGAATGGTGAGTTATGAGAAAATAATTTTTTGGGGGGGGAAGGTTAATTAGTTTTCTTAGGGAAGTTATTTTAGGAAAAAGAAAATAAAAGGAAAATAAGATAATTAAAAGGAAAAGAAAAGGAAAAGGAAATAAAATAGAAAAAAGGAATATTATGATTGGCTGCAGGCGAACGGTCGCGTCTCTGACGCGAGCAACCGTACGCCTCGCCAGCTTTTTAAAATTCAAAATTCAAACTTCCCCCTGATTTTCCTCACTTCCCTCTGACCTGGTAATCCGAAACACTTAGTAAAAAAATAACGAAATTTGCTGAACGTCTGGGTCAAAGAGACGAGCCTTTCACACTTGTGCATTTCCACAGACGATCAGAATTTTCAAAAATCTTTTTGGGTTTTAGAAGTATATAATTTTTTTTGTATTTTCATAAAAAAAACTTATTCATGTTATTTACACCTAAATGTTTAAATATTCTTGGGAATTAACTGGTCCAGTCAGCTGATCGAAAACTTTACCCTATCTACCTGACCCAGTAATTCCCGAAGAATATTTAAACATGGCTTACTAGGCAATAGTGGAAGGTGTGTGGAGTGGAATTTCTTCCACTTCACACAACTCCGAACTATCCCTAAACACTTTCACTCTATGACCATTAACAAGGAACGGAACAGAGTTAGCATTGACTCCCTGAATTTCCACTGCTCCATGCGGTCGAATGCCAACGATTGTGTAAGGCCCTATCCATTTTGACTTCAGCTTCCCGAGCATGAGCTTGAGCTTTGATTGAAAAAGGAGTACTTTCTGCCCAACCTGCAGCTCCTTGACCCGGAGGTTTTTATCGTGCCAGAGTTTGGTCCTCTCCTTATACCACATGGCTGAGTCATATGACTCCATCCTCAATTCCTCCAGTTCCTGCAGTTGCATCTTCCTCTCTTCCTCACAGGCATGAGCCTTCATGTTCATTTCCTTGAATGCCCAGTATGCTTTGTGCTCTATCTCCACGGGCAGGTGGCACATTTTTCCAAATACCAATCTGTAGGGTGACATTCCTATTGGTGTCTCGTAAGCGGTTTCTGTAGGCCCAGAGAGCATCGTCTAGATGTTTTCTCCAGTCCTTTCTCGAGGTATTCATTGTCTTCTCTAGGATGCCCTTTATTTCTCGATTCGAGATTTCAACCTGCCCATTGGACTGGGGATGATACGGAGTAGATAACCGATGGTGGACTCCATACTTTCTCATCAGCGCTTCAATCGTCCTATTACAGAAGTGAGTCCCTTGATCGCTCGGGGCACGCCATACCGGTTGAATATATTGGCCTTTAGGAATCTTGAGACTTCCTTCGCGTCGCTTGAACTTGTAGCTTTGGCCTCGATCCACTTGGACACATAATCTACAGCAACCAATATGTACGTATTTCCATACGAAGATGGGAATGGGCCCATGAAGTCCATGCCCCAAACATCAAAGATCTCGCAAACTATTATTGGAGTCTGTGGCATCTCATCTCTCATAGAAATCCCTCCGGTCAGTTGGCACCTACTGCAGTTCTGGCAGAACTCATAAACATCTCTATTCAGCGAAGGCCAGTAGAAACCGCTATCCAGAACTTTTCTCGCCGTTTTTCTTGGGCCGAAATGTCCACCACACGCTAGTGCATGGCAATGGTTTAGCACGTCTCTTTGTTCCCACTCTGGAATACACCTTCTTATTACTTGATCTGGACCCATTTTCTAGAGGTATGGGTCATCCCAAAAGTAGTACTTGGAATCGCTTTTAATCTTCATCCTCTGGGCCCTAGTGATTTCTTGTGCGGTAGGTAATTCTCCAGTGACCAAATAATTCGCCAGGTCAGCGAACCAAGGCTCGTCATTCAGCTTGCCTTTCCGTTTCTCTGACTCCTCGGGCCCAGTTAATGCTAACACTGCTACCCATCTGATTGGTCTAGTGGATTCCCCTAAGTAGTACAAGTGCTACTCTGGAAAAGCATCAGGGACGGCTTCCTCATCTTCTCCCTGGGTAATTCTGCTTAAGTGGTCAGCCACTCTATTCTCGGTCCCTCTCTTATCTCTGACTTCCCAGTCGAACTCTTGCAATAGCAGCACCCATCGGATTAGCCTTGGCTTTGATTCCTTCTTGGCTAGAAGATACTTAATGGCTGCATGGTCAGTGAACACTATGGCCCTTGACCCCAGTAGATATGGTCGGAATTTTTCAAATGAGTACACCACAGCCAGCATCTCCTTCTCAGTGGTGTCATAGTTCTTCTGGGCCTGGTTGAGAGTCTTCGAGGCGTAAAATATGACATAACTTTTTCCTTCGATTCTCTGGCCTAAAACTGCTTCTATGGCAAAGTCACTCGCATCGCACATTACCTCAAAGGGGTAATCCCAGTTGGGCGAGCGGATTATCGGGGCTGTGACCAAACGATCCTTGAGTAGCTGGAAGGCTTCTTCACATTTATCATCAAATTTAAACTCCACCCTGCATGTCCCAAGAATCCACGAATTTCCTTCTGATTCGTTGGGTATGGAAGCTTAGAGATTACTTCCACCTTTACTTGATCTACCTCGATTCCCCTCTCTGATACAACATGTCCCAGCACTATCCCCTCCTTGACCATGAAGTGGCACTTCTCGTAGTTTAGCACCAGGTTCTTCTTCCTGCATCTCTCCAAAACAACATCTAGGTGCCCCAGGCAAGCCTCGAAAGAATCTCCATAGACGGTGAAATCATCCATAAAAATTTCTATGCAATCTTCCAGCAAATATGAGAAAATGCTCATCATGCATCTCTGAAATGTCCCAGGTGCGTTGCATAGACCAAAAGGCATTCTCCGGTAGGCATACGTTCCAAAGGGGCAGGTAAATGTGGTCTTCTCCTGATCCTCTGGGTTGACATAGATTTGAAAATACCCACTGTAACCATCTAGAAAGCAGAAGTATTGTTTTCCCGCCAACCTCTCCAGCATTTGGTCGATGAAGGGTAGTGGGAAATGATCCTTGCGTGTGGCTGCATTGAGTTTCCTGTAGTCTATGCACATTCTCCATCCCGTGACTAACCTTGTGGGCACAAGCTCGTTGCAGTCATTCTTGACTACTTGTATTCCTGATTTCTTCGGCACCATGTGGACAGGACTCACCCATTCACTATCGGGAATAGAGTAAATGATCCCCAGGGCTAGCAGCTTCAATATTTGCTTCAAGACTTCCTCCCTCATATTGGGGTTGAGTTTTCTTTGTGGATCTCGGTATGCTTTGGCTCCTTCTTCCAAACGGATGTGATGCATACATAAGTCGGGGCTGATCCCCACTAGGTCAGACAGAGTCCATCCTATTGCTTTCTGGTTCCTCCCCAGCACTTCTAATAGTTTAACTTCCTGCTCCTGGGTCAGAAGGCTGTTGATTATGACAGGCAGAGATTCGCCTTCTCCTAGGTAAGCATACTTCAGACCCGGAGGAAGATTCTTCAATTCCTTCTTTGGAGGGGGTACTTCAGGGGGTAATGGATTTTTCTCCATACCTTTCTTGACCAGCTCGTCCAACTCTGGCAACTTTTCCATACTGGCCAGTTGAACTGATTCCTTTGACCCAGGGGATCTTGCCTCACCACAGAAATCCATTATTGCCTTTGTGATTTCTCCGTCAGATAGCCCTTGTCCCATAATTGCTTCACACCATCCTGCAACTTCTTTCCTCATGGATTCAGTCATTTCCGAGGTGTCCACCTGTTCCTGCAATAGTTCGGTCTCAAGAAACTCCTGGACCAGGGGGTTAATGACATCAACAAAATGGAGGTTTTCCACGTCTAGTGGTTTCCTCATAGCTTCATCAATGCTGAAAGTGAATTTCTCCCCATTGTAATCCAAACAGATGGTGCCATCAAAAACATCGATTATAGTCTTAGCGGTCCTCATAAATGGTCTCCCTAAAAGAACGCCACTAGACTCAGCTGTTTCGTTGTCACTCATCTTTATCACATGAAAATCAGCAGGGTATAAAAAATTATGAACTTTTACTATCACATTTTCTAACACTCCTTCAGGGCTAATGCATGATCTATCAGCTAGTTGGATTACCACTTTCGTATCAGTCATTCTCGCTCCTACCAGTTTTTTGTATATGGAAAGCGGTAACACATTAATAGATGCACCTAAATCACACATTGCATGCTCGATTCTGACACCTCCTATAGTGATAGGTAAGGTAAACATACCTGGGTCAGTTTGCTTTGAAGGCATTATCATTTTCTGAATTACTGCAGATACATTCTCCCCGATCACGATCTTCCCGTCAGATTTTGCCTTGCCTGCAATGAATTCCTTAATGAATTTGCTGAACGGGGGAAGCTTCAAAGCCTCCAGGAACGGGAGGTTGATCTCCAGCTTTCCAAAGATCTCCATGAAATCCACGGGGTTGTCCTTTTTCTTCTTGGCATCTCCTCTGTAGGGAAAAGGTTTCACCCTCTTTATCGTGTTGGTAGGATCTTCCTTAGAGGGTTCTTCCGCCTCTCCTTCTTCTATTTTTTCAATTTCTACCTCAGGCTCTGGGTCTAAAAAAAATGGGTCTGCCATCCGAGGTAATGATCCTCCCAAGTCACCGGCTTGAAGATCATCCTCTGCTTCAACTTCTTCTTTTTGCTGGACCGGGTGGATAACATCCTCGCTCCTTGGCACTGACATTTCATCATTTTCCTTCAGCTTGGGTCCTTCATATGCTTTCCCAGATCTCAGGATAACCTGGCTGATGTTTGCCCTTTCTGGTGGCTTTACTGAGGCTGGAATCCTTCCCTCATTCCCTCGCATGTCGCTCAGGGACGTTGCGATCTGAGATAATTGCTTCGACATCAGATCCATCGCGGCCTTGTGTTCCTGCTGGGCATCCTGGAGTTTGTGAACCACGTCATTGTTTGCCACCAAGTTGTTTTGCATGTGTTGTTAAGAATTCACTAGGTCATGGACCATATCATCCAGATTCCTCTGGGTCCGAGTGTTCTGTTGACTTCCACTTGGCCCTTGACCATGATTTGGTCCACCCCCTTGATGCGGGCGAAAGTTTCCTTGACCTCCTTGGTTATTGTTGTACTGATTCCCTGGCCCTTAATAGTTGTTGTTCCTCTGGTGTGGGGGTACATATGAGCTTCCCTGGTTATTTTGGTTCCTATTGTTCCAGCTGGATTGATTTCCTTGACCTCCTTGGCTCCAATTACCTTGTACTCCTTGATTCCAGTTGCCTTGCCCCTCTTGACTCCTTCCGGACCAGTTGGGTTGGTTCCCTTGGTTTCCTTGGTTTCCTTCCGAGTTAGTAATCTGGAGTTGAGGGTTTTGATTCCCCTCGGACCACCTGAAGCATGGATTGTCCCTCCATGGAGCGTCTTTGATTCTCCACTGGTTCCAATTGTTGCCTTGATTATTTTGGTTCCAATTTCCTACTGCATTTATATGGGCTGGATAATCCATCCCTCCTTGAGGTCCGCAATAATTGTAACCATCCTCTGGACCCAGTGCTTGTTTTTCTTTCTCTGTTGGACCCGGTGAATCGTTCTTCCCCAGGGCAGTTAGGATAGTTTTCTCGAGCTGCTCCATTCTGACATCCATCCTTGCATCCACTCGGGCATCCACCCTTTCTTCATTTTGCACTGTGACTGCATCCGCATTCCCTCTCCTTAGAATGGTACGAGGTGAATCGTATGCCTTTTTTGCATCAATTAATCTTCCCAGTATCTCTCGGGCCTCGCTCACCTTCCTCTTGGTGAAATTTCCTCCACTAGCGGTGTTCATCAGATCTTTGGACTCAGGTTTCGCCCCTTCATAGAATAGATAGTAGGTTTCGGCTTCCATCATCCGGTGGTTTGGGCAAGCGTCGAGCAACCCCTTGAACCTGGACCAATACTGACTCAACGATTCATCATATTCTTGCTTACATTCTTGGATCTCCTTCTTGAGAGCATTCGTTTTGTTAGAAGGGAAGAAGTAATCCAAGAACTCCAACTTGAAGTCTTTCCACGTATTGATTGAGTCGGGTGGCAGCCTTAACAACCACGTGTTAGCCTCCCCCTTTAGCGCGAACGGGATCGCGCGTAATCGATAATCCTCCTCTGTTGCATCGTTGGGCCTCTTCTGAATGCTGCAAAGCTTACTGAATTCATTGAGGAACTCATAGGGGCACTCATTCCTCCGACCCGAGAAAGTGGGGAGAATGCCCAGCACATTAGTTTTGATGTCGATCGCCCTCTGGCGCTGGGTAGAGACGATGGCCTGGGCAGGCTCGCCATCTAAATGGGCAGTGAGCCAGCCGATCTCTGGGTCGTCGTCGCCTGCGTTAGCCATGCTCTCAACGCTTTCCTCCTCTGTTTTTGACTTTGGTTCCTTCTTAACTGACGAAGTTGACTCCTCGTCACTCTCCGAACTCAGGTGAACTGGATCCCCTGTTGTAAGCCCCGATCTGGTGGTAACTGGGAATATAGTTTCCTTGACCCGCCAACTAGTCTGGGCGCTTCTCCAACCAGGTGAGTTGTTCCAGTGTCCGAACCGGTAGCTCCTGTTCATAAACTGAAAAAAGAAATAAAAGAAAACATGTTAAACAAATTATTTACACCAAAACATTCGCAAGCACACTAATAACACCATGCATCCCCGGCAACGGCGCCATTTTGACAGGTCCCAAAGAGTGCAGTGCAGGTTTGTACTGTGATATGTGTCACTCGATCTAACAGGTCCAGAGGATTCGACTAGACTTCAGAGGCTAGAAGATCGTGAAACTTATCAGAAAGGGGTCGTTGGGTGCACTCTGTCCTTACAAAAACCTCAACCCACTATACTATAACTTAGCACAGGGAAGTAAAGGATCGATCCCACGAGGAAGTAGGTGTTACGAAACTGCATTTGAGGATGTTTTGGAAAGGAAAGGGGTTGGCTGCTGCCACGCAATTTTTGTGGGTCGAGAACTTAAAACTACTGGGTCTGAGAGATAAGCGAAATTTTACTCTACCTATTGGGTCTAATAGATCAGAAGAACTTTACTCTACCTACTCGGTCTAAGAAACGAAAGCGTACGGAACATACATGACTCAGAGAAAAATGAGATATTTTAAAGTTCTAAGACAACTGGAGTAAACTTAACTAGAAGACTTTTCTAATTTGGACAGACAAGCATAAAGTGAAAAGCAAGAGACAAAGTAGATCGTACTGACAGGTCTAGCAGATATGCAGAAAAAAGTAAAGTACATGTAGAAAAGTACTGACATAAAGCAGATCTGTTCTAACTACCAACAACTTCATCTTCTTCAGGAATCAAACGAGAATAGCAGATAAAACAGAGTTTTAAACACCATGAAAACAGAGCAAACTTTAGATCTAGACTTAAAACGAGAAATTAAAGCCTAAACTAACAGATCTACGCTACTGGACCTAAAGGATGCAGAAACAGAAAGTAAATAGCCATAATCATGCATAACGTAAACATCAAGCACCAAATATGCGAAACTCCAACTCCGAAACACCAAGATTCCCCTAGGGTATCCCCTCTGGTGATTTTACGCTCCTGCCCTTGAGTAAGACTCTTTAAAATAATTTGCTCTCGCTCCATTCTGCTCCTGTCGCCAACTTTTGATTCTCCCAGGTCTGAACGACGACTTCTGATTTTTGCTTCAATTTCATCTCTTTTGCATCTGCCAGGTCAGGTAACAACAACTCCTGGGTCCGACAGATTTACTACGCACCTGAACTCAATAACGCACATTAGCGCCCCAAATGCACAGAATTTTAACCCTAAACCGATGCATGAAACGAGCCTTATCAATAGGGACCCAGAGATATCTGTGAGATTAGCGAAGGAGTTCTTCACCACATTTAGGTTCCAACTCACTACGGACCTAGACGAGGTGTCAATCTCCTTTAGGATATTCGGTGGAGAACTATCGATGAGTCTGATAGAGTGGACTGTGCGATTGGGTATGTGTAGCCTGGAGGAGGCTATAGGTCCGGACTGGAGAAGCCGTGAGAGGGGGGTACCGAGGCGTCATATAGAATTTGAGCCCCAGGAAGCCTGGGAGGAGTTAACCCACCCCAATGCTGGCCAGTTCGCCTCAACAAAATCCAGATCCACCCACTTCAACAACTCCATGCTACGGTTGGTGCAGCTCTACTTAGGCTATAACCTACTGGGGCAGAGCAACTCCGCTGCAAGAACGTCCATGACCGAATTGTACTTGGTATGGTGCGCTAAGCATGGAAGGAAACTGCACCTAGGGTTTTGGACAGCCTACCAATGCCACCTGATAGCCACCTACCCAGCCAGAAACTTGTCGCTCTGCCACGTACTAGGAGCCTTCGTACGCAACAACATCATCATAACAGAGGCAGAGGACCTGTCTCCAATGTACATGGTCGACGCTCCTGGCCTATTTGATGTACCCTTCTTTGTCCGAACCAACTTGGTATACTACAGAGAAGGAGTACCCCAGTTCTACCCAATGGGAGAAGCCCCTGGGGGAAGGGCACAATAAGGCCAGGAGGTGCAAGCTGCCCCGATCGACCAAGCGCTGAGGCTGAGGCAAGAAAATCTGGAGCGGGCAGTGAATGAGCTGGCTGAGGAGAACAGACAATCGAGGGCAGAGATGGCGAAATTGACAGCCCTAATGGAGAGCGTACTAAAGGAGTTGGCAAGAGGAAAAGCAAGCAATGAAGCTGGACCAAGCGGACATGGAGGACAGGAAGCTAGAACCACCGGACCTGAGGAAGAGGAAGATGATGAGCAAGAGGAGGATGATGACAACCAAACCGGACCTACTGAAGAAGAACCAACGGACCCACCTGCACAGAACCCTGCCCCAAGAAGGAGCAGGAGGAACATCTGACCGAACCACCCCCAACTGACTAGTTAGTTTTCTTTTTAATTTTTTTTTAAGTCTTTCTTTTGTTTATGTTTTCGTACTTTTATTAAATAGGTAGATTTATGTGTTTTAATTGTATGCAAACCTCATTCATAACACTTAGCCCATTTAATAGTCTAAGTGTGAGAAGTAAAGGGTTTGCTACTTTTGGTGCATGTATGTTTAATTGTTTTTCTTTGTGTTTTGTCGTGAGCATGATACCTCACACTTAGCCTACTGCGTAGTCTAAGTGTGAGGAGTTATATGTTTTACTTCATGTTTGTAAATATATTGCTCTGTTTTGTTTATAGATCTAGGTATATATCTGGAACTATCCCACTTAGCCTATTGCATAGTCTAAGTGTGAGAAGTTTTTTAGATATAATATGTGTTTGTTATAAATATGTGACTGTCATACTAGCCATTCCCAATTTTCACTTCACATCCCGTATCTGGGGCAGACACTTGTGAAGTGAGGGGGGGGGGGGCAATGGCCAGTATGACATGTATATATGTGTTATTTGAGTCAGTGCATGTTAGTTTTTTTTTAGGTTTGTTTAGGTCTAGAAATTATGTGTTATGTTTTATGAATGGGCTTAAAACTCAACTGCCTCGAACTGACGGTGAGGGGAATTGAGGGAGATAAGGCATGCCGGAAAACAGAAACCACCCCCTCCAGTAACCCCTAGTCAGTGTAGATGATGCAAGTATGAAGGAAAAACCCATCCCTTAGGTTAGACACGAAAGTCCTCTTAAAAGGTGAGTTAGAAACCCTAAAGTGGAACTACTTTCCACTAAATACTGAAAAAAAAGAAGAGAGGCTACCACATGATGTCGGGGGCAAGGTGACCGCGTGTAGCAAACCCCGAAGGCAATAGGAAACCCCCCCTCCCATAAAAAAAAAAAAAAAAAAAAAAAAAAAAAAAAAAAAACTACCCTTAGAACCCCATTTTCTAGCCTAACTTATACCCCGAAATAACCCATCAGCCACTGGAACTGTGTACGTGCAAGGCATGAGGCAACTGCCCAGGAGGACATACAAAAGGAACCAGCTGAAGAAAAGAAAAACAAGAAAAAAGGAGAAAATCGATCTGAGGTTTCTAGATCCAAAAAAAATAGAAGAATGAATAAGGGTGGCAAAGCCACAAAAAGGAAAATTGAAGAAAATGGTCGCAGATACTTGACCACAAAAAGAGAAAGGAGGAAGAAGGAATAAGGGTGGCGAAGCCACAAAGAAGCTACTGACCAGTTGGAAGCCAATGTCAGAAATTGTCCAGCCGAAGAAGAAGCCCTAGCAAGAAGCCTGAATGCACACAGTTCTCCCTCATCAAATAAGTAGTTATTTTTGGACCTTAGAGCCTTAGAGACAACTACCCCAAACGCTACAAGCCACTAGCCCCATTACAAGCCTTAAAGACCTTCAGGAGCTGCATGTGAGATTTAAGTCCGAAACATCTGTGGTTTAGCATTGAGAGAAAAATCTCAACCCAAGCGTGGTAGCTAACCAAAACACCCAGGAAAGTCACCACAGTTATCAAAACGTGTCCATCCTCGTGGGAGTCGACCCTTACCTCCATTATACTAGCCAGTAGAAATGGGTTGAGGAAATTTGTTTGAAGCCAGGTCCCGGTTATTGTACCAACGACTCAGCTGGGTCGGGAATCACTTCCTGATCAGTTGGATACACTCAAATTTACATACGAAAACCACTAGGACAAAGAACCTGCACTTCAGGTGGTTACATCAGTCGTGGGTGGAGTTGTATCAGGTGGCGTCGGCGGGGGAGCTGCAGCGGTCGAGGGCGGAGGGGGAGAGGATGGAGATGGGAGGGTGAAGAGGATGAGGGAGGTGAGGATGGCGTTGGAGATCCAGCCAAGGATTCGTTTCTAGCTGAAGCATTTATTTTGCTGGCCGTGTTGTAGAGGGCAGGAAACTGTGTCGGTGATTTTGTAGAAATTAGGTAAAATATTTGAGAGGGGTGATTTAGGCAATTGATAAATGATTGGAGTGAAATAATATTAAAATAGAATAGAAAAAAGAGAAAAAATTAGAAATTCCTTATTCTGAAAAATACGCATTCCACGATCCCAAATTACGAAAGGTCGGCGAAATTAATCCCTCATTTCGAAAGGTCAGAAATTAATCCCTTATTCCGAATTCTCTCATATATTTTATGGCTAAAGGTCACAGCTCAGATATCGAACACGGTAAATTGGTTTTTGGGTAGGATTAGAGATGTCAAATGGGTCGGGCTGACCTAGGCCCGGTATGGGCCGGCCTTGGGCTGGGCCGCGTATATTAATTGGGCTCCAATTGGACCTTTTTACCAATCCAGGCCCTGGTCACTCAAATCCCGGTCCAGGCCCAGGACCGGCCCAAGCCCGGCGGAATCTGACTTATGCTGTTAATCCTGTAATGCATTTTGTTTCATATATTAGCTCTTTCAATACTATATTAGCTCTTTCAATAGTTGTTTATGCATGTATTATGTATATATATGAGTGAAGAATGAATACTCCATTATTCATTCTATAACATAATAACATTCGTATCTCATATTAATTTATTAGTATTAGATGTATGATTATACTATACTTATTAATAGTTAATAGCATTATATGTTACGCAAAATATTCGATCAATCAACTTAAATCAAAACATATAATGAATTTATTTCCATAATTATAGAGATTAGTTATTGACTAATTTTTTTTCAAAAATGGAGGATCCTACAATTGATTGTGTTATGATAATTTTGATTTGTATAATTATAGAGATTAGTTATTAAAGATTTATCTCTATCAAATATAGTTCTATAAATATAGTGATTGATTAGATGTGTAATAAGTATGCAGATTGTATTATGCTTAAGTATAGATATGTACTCCCTCCGGTCTATAGTAATGGAGGCAAAACTTTTCGGCACGGAGATTAAGAAAAATTGTGTTAGGTGAGTTAAGTAAAGAGAGAATAAAGTGGAAAATGAAAAAGGTAGAGAGATGAAGAGAGGAAAAAGTAAGAGAGAGTAAAGTAGGTGTGGAAAAATGTGTTGACTTTTACTAAAAAAGGAAATGACTCTATTACTATGGAACGGACGGAAATGGAAAAACGCCCCTATTACTATGGAACGGAGGGAGTATATGAGAATGAAGCTTGAGGGTTGTGCTAGCGTGCTAACTAATTTACAGTAATAACTAATAACTTTCAATTCAGTGTATTAAAATTATCAACACAAAGACATAATTATATCAATACAACATGTAAATTTAAATAATAACACAAAGACATAAGTTTATCAACACAAGAACATTTTAACATACAAAATTGAAATTAGTTATTAGTTATTACCGTAACTTAGTTAGTATTTGATCACACACCTGAAGCTTGATATTATTTCATACATACCTATATCTTTTCTATTAATATATTAATAAATGCATGATAATATTTTATTTATATGTTTCCAAGATAATCGTATCTTTTGTTAATGAAATTATGCAAAAAAATAATAATAAATCAATTCAATTACTCTACCTAAATAAAAGCTTATAACAAATTTGATTTCCTTAATTACATTTGTTTAGGATAATTATTGATATTGATTGTTTATATTTGCATGATTATAGATACCAGTTGTTAATTGATTTGTCTCTATTAAAAATAGTTCCATAATTATAGTATATTATGATTCCTAATTTTGTGGGATTATAAAATAAATATACGTGTGTAATCCATAACTAAAATACACAAATTTTGTGGGAATATATCTTCCCGTCTACAAAATCTTGTTTATACATTATTATACACTATACTATTCCAATATTGATCAATTAATGTTTAATTAGGACAATAAATATTTTGAACTTGGTCCAGGCGCCCTGGCCCGGCCCACTTACCATCTGGGCCCGGGCCCGGGTTGGGCTCATTATTTATGCCAAAACCCAGGCCCGGCCTGGCCCGGCACAGATATGGGTCTGGGCCGGGCTGGGCTCAAATCTCGCCGGGTCTCACTGGGCCCGGGCCCGGGCCCGGGCTGGGCCCATTATTTATGCCAAAACCCAGGCCCGGCCTGGCCCGGCATAGATATGGGTCTGGGCCGGGCTGGGCTCAAATCTCGCCGGGTCTCACTGGCCCGGGCTGGCCCAGGGTTGACACCTCTAGGTAGGATTTTGACACCTCTAGGTAGGATTAATTATAACTAATTACTCCATCTGTCTCTCTTTAGGAGTCTCATTTGATTTCGGCACGAGTTTTAAAAATGTAAATGAAAGTTGATAAAAAAAATAGTAGAATGTGAGTTTCATTTTTATATATTAAATTACTCCTTAAATGGGACGAACTTAAATGGAAAATAGAGACTCCTAAAATAGGACTATGAGAGTAGTAAGTAAAGTTACATGAAATAGTTAACAAAAAGCAAGTAAATAATGGTTTTAGAATTCAGAAGAACAAGAGAATTCTAGTTATATGATTTCATAGCTTAAGTTTATTTATGATATCTAAATAGCGACTACATGGTTAATAAGACAAGTCGCCTAGTTATTCTCATTGATTGGTGAACATAGATTACTAACTTAAGGTCGTCAATCAAAAGATAGTAACTCCAAACTGATTGTAATATGGATCTTCATGTTGAAATTCTTCCGTATTTACCTAAGCTGTACCAATTATGTTGATCTACAATAAACCAATCCATCTCACTTTAAGTGGAGCATTTCTATTTCGGCACGGAATATTATGTAGTCTTGGTTTGTGAGTAAAGTGGAGATAATAAAGTAAGAGAGAGAGAGAGAAAGCAGAGAGGCTAATGTTTCTACTTTTAGAAATGTGTCATTTAGAGCGGGGCATCCCAAACAAGAAAATGGTTCACTTAGGGTGGTATGGAGGGAGTAATAAATAGTACTCATTCGGTCCCACTCTAAGTGGGGCATTTATATTTCAGCACGCGATTTTATGTAGTGTTGTTTTGTTAGTTAAATGAATAGAGTAAAGTAAGTGAGAGAGAAAAAGTAGAGAGAATAATGTTTCTATTTTTAGAATGTCATTTTTAGAGTGGGACATTGAAGAGAGTTTGATTCTGACTAGACTCGTGTGTGAATACTTCCAACTGGCTAGGAGGGTACCTAGACCTAGTTGTGTTGGTTAGGTCTGTGTCTATCTTCTCTATTAAAAGCCTCAACCCACTTCTACTGGCTAGTATAGTAGTGTAAATAACGGTTGTGATGACATTCCGGAAGAGTTGGTTTGCTACCACGCTTTAGGATTGAGTTTTAACTATGCGTAAATTAAATTGGGACCTTGACCTATCCTAACCAGTAAGACACGGAATGATTCATACTGCGGAATGTGTACGTGAAAGTGAACGTTGTACTGCTAATGTGCATGTGAAAAGTGGGAACTTACTTAAAATGGATAGAAAAAAGTAAAGGGAATAACAGACAGGCTAACTAACTACCTAAAACTGCAGAAAGCTGAAAAGGCGGAACGACAAAAGCTTAAAGCAATAAAGTGGTCCCAACTTAGATTGTAACATTGTCTTCTTACCAAGAAATGATGATGGTCAGAAAATCAAAACTCCATTAATGAATAATTGGAATCAAACTCAAACAATTCAGATGTAACACAATTCAAGTCCCGAAATTCAGATTTAAGTTAGAAATTTAACTGCAACAACTAAATTAGGTAGAAAGCAGCAGTTGCCTAACTAACTAACATGCAAAGTGGTGAAATTGAGACAAATGTCAGATCCATGCATCTAAAAGAATGACCGATTGAAACATAGAGAAACTCGAAGGAATTCCAGATCTGAGCATGTAAACAATAGAATCAACGTAAAGCTACTAGATCTATCAACTAGGCGGAATAAAAAATATGATTGAGCTGGAACACGAAATAGAACCAAAACAAACTTCATTACATTCGAGATTATCAACCAAAAGATGCTCATACTAAGATACCTAATGGAATCTAAATCAAATGCAACAAAACAAGCACGCAAACTAGAAATTCTTAAAGACAAATCAAGTAAGATTGTTTGGCTCCTTAGAGCGATGAAACTAATAATACTTCTAAGACTACGGGGGTAAATGGCTGTGACGGACGCCAACTTCCCTTCGGTAGGCGGCCGAAGATTCTTAGTGAAATCTGGACCAAAGAGCGAGCTATGAGAGTGGATGTAGCTAGTGTCCAATTGTTCCTTCCTTCTTCATTTGATCTTCTATTTATATGGTGGATTGCTTAGGGTTTCTCTTCTTCTGAAATAACAGCTCTGCCCTTCCTAATAGTTGATCGTTTCCTAGCAAACCTTTCACTCTCCTGCTCAAGCTCTGTGGCGTCCATATTGGTCAGTATTGCACCCTTCTGACATCATTTTCACTTGAACCTTCTTCGACTCCCTCCTGGCTGACTTGAACCCTAACCTGCACACTTCAACAACTTTCTTGCTCATAATATTCGTTAAAGCGCATCATCCTGACCAGTAACCAAAGCTTAAAACACGACTTATCAGACATCCCAAAAAAAATGATTCACTTAGATTAATCAAAGTCATTAGCAGACTTAATGAATAAATCGAAATTGTAATATTAAACACATGAAATAAATTACACCAGTAAGGAAGCTTAAAGTCCAATAGATGCGCCCAATCTCCTTGAATCTCTGATATGACTCAAAATAAACTTTATAAATACTCCCCCGGTCCCACAATAAGAGTTTGTTTTGTCATTTTAGTTCGTCCCACAATAAGAGTCATATTTCACTTTTACCATAAATGGTAAGTAGGCCCTACACTCCACCAACTTATTCCACTCACATTTTTCTATAAAACCTAATATATATAAGTGGGACTCATTCCACTAACTTATTCAACTCACTTTTCTTTACACTTCTTAAAATCAGTGCCATAACTAAATAGGACTCATATTCTTGGACGGGTGGAGTAAGAGACTAGACAAGACACATATACATAGCCATCATAAAAGGGATTTTAAAAACTCTAGTTCTCCAACAATGAATTTTTAAAACCTCCCTATATACACTCTCAATTTTTGTCTCTTCTCTAGATAAAGTCCTATATGTGTGATCAGTTTTGTCTGCACAAAAGATCATACTATGAGTTTCAGAATATAACTATACAAGAAGATTCATGGTTGAGTACAAAATATTGTCACATGAAGAAACACAAGCAATCGTCGTTTCTCTGAAAAATCAAAACTATAAGTTATCTAGAATTTAAATTTTTTAGGTTGGTTAATTGCGCTCTTAGCATGCAGTTATTTGAATAATCATGAAAGCAGTTAAGTCTTCTGTTGCAAAACATAACGATTCGTTTGAGATACAGATTATTGTTTCATATCATAACCCATCATTGATCAAGCCATTTCAAGAAGTAATAGGATTGAATTCCTACTACTGGCAAGTAGTCCGAAAACTGTTCACGCAGATATTCACTTCGACGGTCAGATCATAGGCACTTGATAGTGCAAGTCTTACCATGAATATTCTCCACAAATGCCCTCAATTTCATAAAGAATTTTGACTAGTGACACATTGAATAGACATATCTAAATTTAGCGGAGTCGTTAATGAAAGAGATAAAGTACACTTTAGCATCTCTAGTTTGAGTTGACATTCGACAACATGCATTAGTATGAATGAACTCTAGTACTTCATTGGCTCTATTCCGCTTTTCCTTAAAAGGTTTCTTGATCATCTTTCCTTCCAAATAGGATTCACATCTATTTCTAGATTGATATTTTAATGAACCGTTTGTAAGCCATATCTCAACTTTAATGATTTCGATAATGAAATCTAATTCTAGATTTGAATTAATTCAACCACAACAATTATACTATAAAGTGGAGATAAAATCACCAACCTCCATCCATGCTTTCTTCATTTTGATGTAGAGGTTGAAATCCACCATTTGATGTTTATCCTGTCTTTCGACTGGATTCTCTAATTGATGTTATCCCCTCTTTCAACTCAAGCTTTAATGATTCTTTTAATGGACAAAGAATCAATAACTATATACATATAAATACCATAAATATATATATGTATATACATGTATTTTACTGCCGAGAACATACAATCTATTATTTTGTGAACGTCTCTTTCAGTTGCATGCATATAGCCTTTTATAGACTAAGAAGTCTGTTCATGAAAGAAGCTGACGGTTCACTTTTAACTAGAAAATAAATCAACCGACTCTACAACCAAAAGATACGTCGATTGGTAAATTAAAATGATGCATTGCTATTATATTATAATAGAAGTTACAACTTCTAATACAAATGCAAATGCCACCATTTCATATTAATTCTCGGCACCTATACACATACATATATAAATCCATTACTAATATATATTTAATGGGATCTATTCATATACTTTTTCTATCTTTTATGCTTTTTCCTTTTTAATCTCCACCATTCAATATTAAGATCTAAGGGCCGAAATTAAGGCCTGATCTAATCAATTTTATTCATTAAAAAAAATAGAAAAGGGCGTTTAAGGGAATTACATTAACGTCGGTTATGGTAAGTCCATGATTCTCTCCTTCACAAAATATTCTAGCGGTTTTATTCAACACATTACAGAATTCTTTCTTCTCTTACACGATTAATCTCTCATCATTCTCCATAGAACAAAATTCTGGTTTAAAAAAATCGTGCGGAAGTTTCATTTCGTAATTATCGTTTATAGAATATTTTTTGGGAGAGTACCGGGAATATTTTCTGTACAAGTAATTACTTCTAAAATGGAAGAAGGTTGTTCTGCAACAATGGACGAATCTTATGCTTCAACTATGGAAGAAGGTAAATTGTTTAGAACATTCTCTGATTATTGTTCTCTGAATATTATCGTTGGGCTTGGATTTTCTGTAACTGTAAATTGTTTAACGCAACCCTTTTCGATTTTCTGTAACTGTTAATTGTTTCTAGTTCTATAACCGACGTTAACAAGGAGCATTAGTTTACTTATGGGCTCGGCTAGGGTTTGGAATTGAGGCCGGCAGGGATGTCTTTATTGGATAAACTTAATGTACAATTTTTAAGTTTATAATGTAAAGTATTAAATAAATAATGCACATTTTATTTTGCATGGGCTAGGGTTTAGAAACGTGGCGGCTAGAGTGTTGTTTTATTTGATAATCTTAATGTACATTCATTAATGGATAATGTACAGTTGTGAATAAATAATTCAAGTTTTATTTTGTCATGGTTAGGGTTTAGACACGTGGCGGCTAGGGCTAGTGCACGTTTTATAATTTATAATGTTTATGTTAGCTGAGATTTTGTTTTTGTGATTGTGTACAATGGTTGTTTTACCTGATTGTTCGAAAGATTTGAAGCCTGTGGTTGGGCAGAAGTTCAAATCACTAGATTTTGATTTCGCGTTCTACGATGTGTATGCTCGTGTTGTTGGTTTTGATACGCGCAAATCACAAATGAGGAAAACCGATGGTGTAATTACTTGGTATAATGTGGTATGCAATAGGGAAGACAGCAAGAAGTCGAGCGAGGATGACCAAGCGAATGCACGGTCTGGTTTTTCGATAAAACGTCGACGGTTATCCAAGCGGTGTGGTTGTAAAACGAGTATCTCATTCAAGTTCTTCTCCGAAGGAGGAGTTTCAGGTTATACTATCGAGGATTTCAATGAGGTTCATAACCATTATATGGTTGAGACAGAGCATCAGCAGTTTATGTCAATCAATCGAAAGTTGGACGATGAACATCACCAATTTATTCTTGATTGTTCGAAGGCTAATATAGGCCCCACGCTTACGTTTAATGCGCTGAAGGAAATTCTCGGTGGTTTTCAGCTCCTTGGTGGCAATGTTGGGGTATAAGGAATGCTTCACGAGACATCAAAGCATACGCACATGGTATTGACGTACAAATGGTTTTGGATGATATGGCTAAGAAGAAGGAGATGTCCGAGGCATTCACATATGAGTACGAGGTTAATGCTAGCAACCAGCTGGTTGCTCTGTTCTGGTGTGATGGTTTGATGAAGAGGAATTACCACATGTTCGGTGATATTGTGGCTTTTGACACCACCTACAACACCAATAGGTATACCTGACGTGCATTATAACATTTTAATATGTGCATTATTGTATGCATTACAATTTACTTTATATGCATTATATCTGTCGTTTGATTGAATTATGTTGGCTTATGCTACGCAGGTATTGTATGATCTTCGCGCCATTCACGGGAAAGGACAATCATAGACGACCAGTAACTTTCGCTGCTCATTTGGTAAGCAACGAGAAGACAGGCGCTTTTGCATGGTTGTTTAGACATTTTGTCCAATGTATGGGGGTTGCTCCGAAGATGATCGTTACAGGTCAAGATTTGGGGATGAGATCGGCTATTGAAGAGATTCTTGTCGGGACTCTCCACAGATGGTGTATGTGGCATATCATGCATAAGTTGGCCAATAAAGTTCCTAGTCGGTTATTGAGGGACGAAGATTTCAAGAAAGAGTTCAATGCATGTGTCTGGTCGGACCTGCTTGAACCCGACGAGTTCGAAGAAGAGTGGAATGGAGTAATTGAGCATTATGGCCTGGATGTACGAGTATAGGCAATTATGGATAACTGCGTACTTCAGAGATTTCCCACTGGGCTCGATGATTAGGACCACCTCGATATCTGAGTCGGAGAACAGCTTCTATAAAAACTTTCTGAAGCCACGCAACAACCTTGTCGAATTCTACTTGAATTTCAAGCAAGCTATGGAATTTCAGCGGAATAGTAGAACAAAGCTGGACTACCAAGACGCTACTGCTCTGCCTATATTGGCCACTACTTTGCCTTTCGAGAAACATGCTTCTACTATGTACACAGATAGTATGTTCAAGAAAATATAAGAGGAGATTGTTGAGGGAAATGACAGATGCCGCGTTTTGGGGTTCTCATCTACAGACAGTGTTGACACCTACAAACTTGGAGACAGCCTTCGCAATTCCTACTTTATGAGACATGATAGGACTGACGAGTCATATTCTTGCGATTGCAAATTATTCAGTAGGTAGGGGTATCTGTGCAGCCATATCTTCTTTTTGTTCCGGAACAATGAAGTTAAAAAGATTCCGGATAGCTACTGCGCAAGTAGATGGATGAAGACTCCGCTAGCTAAGGTTGTCCATAGACATTTTGATGAGACTTTACTTACACAGTCTGTTGTTGATGAAAGGAAAAACGTTTCAAAGCAAGGGATCTCACTGTTCTAAGGTTTTCTTCGTGGATTTGAGACGGACATTGATGTGCTTCGTGCATTCGTAGGTGGACTGGAGGAACTTGGTAATTCAATTCAAGCTAGAACTGCTACAACATCCGCCTCTGAGAAGAGGCGAATGATTGAACAGTTTTATGGAATGGAAAGGCCGGAAGTCGTTGAGGTCCACCCTCCGGATGTGGTAAAGACGAAGGGGCACGCGAGCAGCTCCGCTAGTCATCTGATTTCCAAGAGAGAAAAGGCTATCAAGGATGCTACTAGGCCTCGTGTAAGGCGTGCGACGAGTTGTGACATCACGACTCTAGAAATTGTCCAATGCTTAAAGAGGTTGAAACGAAGAATGAGCTGCGTAAGGAAAAGAGGAAATGTTGATGTATTTTGATTATAACAACATTATTAGTTTTTGTTTTGCGTTTTATGTTGAGTATTGAGGTCGATGTCTTCCCACTGTAAACAAGGTTTTGGAAATAATTGCTCATTTTAAATTGGTTTTTGTGCATTATTGTTATCTATATGTTACATTATTTGTATTTAGTACTTAATACTTTTTCAGAATTATTACAGAAGACGGGCATTTTGGAGAAACAATATTTACCTTAATGTGAATAACCGTGCATTACATACATAGTTTCATACATTATAAATGTGGATTTATTACATTATTTTGTTATACACACTGGTATGTCACTGCATTAGTATCCCGGAAAAATGCATTATAAATGAATTTACTTACATTATTTGTTTACTTACATGCATTGATTATCGAGCTTGTTGTGAAACATTATTATATTCAATGGTTGTGTTCTACATTATCCCTATATATTTTACATTATTAAGCAATAAATTGTCATTATTAAGTTATTTGTAGTCATTATAAGTTTTATGCAGCAAAAATTTAGTACCAACATATCTAAAACATCCCAACCCACAAATTCGATGTTCACCCTTCCAGCATGAGTTATCATAAAAAACCATCTAGTTCATATCCAAATTAAAAAACATCTAGTTCACTCGATCCCATAATTCTCGACCCACTTTTCGAAGCTGAATTTAGGCAGCCAATCCATCCAATGCTTCGTGGCTTGTGTTTGGTTGGTCACAGTCTTCGAGTTATGTGGAGAAGTTAGCAGAGCCGTTGCAAACTTCATTCGCAATATTTCCAGGCTCTTTGTTCCTTTGGCAGTTAGTCCGCAGTCCCAATCTTTCTCCCTCTCTCCAAAGTACGTCTCCATATGCCTCATCACATACACCCCCGTGTCCACGGTGCCACTGTTGTTCCTCCACGGCATTGTCACGACATGCGCATTACATTTTTTGACCTGTGCCGCCATTTTTGAAACCTTGGACTTCGTAAGTGCTGCTGCAAAGAACTCTTTCTACATCCAAAGAAAAGAAAACTTTAACAATTGCATATAATGTACAATTTGTGGTATATAATGCATAATTGATGGAGTTGAATGTATAGTACCAGCACGGAGGGTGTGTCCCCATATTTTTCTCCGAATGACCCGTGTGTTTCAGCCAAGGTGTGGTCAATGATGTTCATCTTGGAATCTGGAAGATCAAAACAGACCACATACTGATGGGTCGTCCCCCAAACTGGGAAGAAGAACTGCACAACGAAAGGAGCATTACAACACATAATATTATGTCCACTACAACTAAAAATCAACTACATTATTTTACTATAACTCACCATTTCATATTTCTCCCACTGATAGCTGCCCGTTCCAATTGTTTACTCCAAAACCCTGGTCCAGAACGTATCAAACTGGAATTCTTCTGTCCATTCACGCATTGACTGAATCTGTAGTTTGTTTGTGTTAGCAGTTACAAACTTTAAGTTATTATAGTAACTTGACAGAAACATGGAGAGAACGGTGTACACTCACGCATGGTCTTGTAGAGAAGAAAAGCCTGGAAATCGTCTCTGGCGCCTTGTTCTTTTATCCTCTCTTTGACCTCAAGCTTTAACGATTCTTTAAATGGACAAAGAATCAATAACTTTATATACATATAAATACCGTAAATATATACATGTATATACATGTATTTTTCTGCCGAGAACATACAATCTATTATTTTGTGAACGTCTCTTTCAGTTGCATGCATATAGCCTTTTATAGACTAAAAAGTCTGTTCATGAAAGAAGCTAACGATTCACTTTTAACTAGAAAATAAATCAACCGACTCTACAACCAAAATATACGTCGATTGGTAAATTAAAATGATGCATTGCTATTATATTATAATAGAAGTTACAACTTCTAATACAAATGCAAATGCCACCATTTCATATTAATTCTCGGCACCTATACACATCCATATATACATCCATTACTAATATATATATTTAATACATACATGCGCCGCTTTACATATGTATATATGCACTGATGCATATATATATATAGAACATGTATTAAACTTATGAGGCAAGAGGGGAGGGTTATCAATACACCCGATTCTAATTCTTTAATCGAAACTGATCCATCACAGTGTCGTCTTTTATATTAGAATCCTTAACATTTAATATGAACTTAATCTTTAATATTAGACCAATAGATACATAGGTCACGTAAGAATAAAATATTCTTACACCGTTCACCAATCCTTTTTGGGTCAGCATAACCAAGTCTAAGGGCATGGTCAGTACATATATTCCTTCTTTCATGGCCACATTATAAGATTTCGTATTGCTATTGATTTAGCATCACGATTTTGCGTTTCAAATAGCTAATCAAGATTCTGTATAATGTTAGTGGCAGTCTGTATAACTTGATGACATTGAAGATAAAATGTAGCACTTTGTCATCTTATTAGTTTTGCTCCACTTGTTATATGAATCATAACCGCATTTGATACATTATTGAGAGTCAAAAAGAGTAGATTTAAATTCATTTTATTTGGGTTTGAGAAGAAATAAATGTAAATATCACGTAACATGCTCAAACCATAGTAAGACCAAAACTATTAAAAATCAATTGCACATCTTTCACATTGGTCAGATAGTCTATAGACCACTTAGTGACATGATTGACATTAACATAATACTCCCTCCGTCCAAAAAAAATAGGGCAATTGATGTATGACACGGGTTTTAATGTAGAATTGGTAAAGTAAGATAGAATGGAAAAAAGTAAGAGAGAAGGAGAAAAAGTAAGTAGAAATAGTGTTAGTGGAATGATGTATAGGGTTATTATTTGTTGAAAACTTTCCATAAATGAATGTGCTTTATTTTTTGTGAATGGCCAAAACTGATAAATGTGTCTTATTTTTTTTGGACGGGGGGAGTATATTTTACTAGTAGAATAATCGACATATAGTCTAGAAATTATTTGGATGACATAGAATACCTTTGAAGTAAAAATTTTATCGAGTTCAAATCTATAGAATATATAAAAGGGGAGTTTTGGGGGAGTTTTAGAGAATTTATTTGCTATTAAATTTAAATAATTATATTAAATTAAAAATGTTGAATTATAAAAGTCTACATGGAGTGAGTGGGAAGTTTTACAATGAAGGTGAGTGAGTGGGAGGTTATAAACATTAGATTAAAAGCTAAAATAAATAAATCTTACTTCAATCCAACTCCACAGAGTAAATAACAATTGTTTCCCCTCCAAACTCAGCCCCAATAAATCAATTGAGAAATATTGATAATATATGATTTTTGTTGTTATAGGTATATTTTATGCGAACTCACGACTTCAGTAAGACAGATGGGGTCGTCATCATCGTTGACGTTGGTGTCCCAATTACCAACTGCTAAGGAATTGAGGTATGAAATCTACTGGTTGTAAAAAATAATTTACTTTGATTTGTGGATCCATTGGAGTCTGAAACCTGCTGGTTGTAAATGATTTTTTACTTTGATTTGTGGATCCATTGGAGTACTTATTGTCAAATAAATATGCAATTGTAGTACTTCAAATTCCTCTCGGAATGACTTGATATTTGCATAATAGGTTGAGGAATCGATTACATGCATAATATTTTAGCCTATAAATATGTCATTTAAAGACTGGATATCCACACATATTCAAACATTCCATTTTTGCTCTTACCATAGGAGGAAAGCTTGACGCCATGAAACCATTCCACACCATGCTCAGTAAGCTCGAGACTTCCTCAATTTCTTTGATTGACTAATTTTATTCTTTTTAATTATGCTTTCGTTCCTTTTCATTTTATTAATTATATTTTTCTTTTTCTTAACATTATATTAATTATATATTTTTTTTTTTTCATTCATTTTTATATATAAAGTTTGATATAACATCGTATTTGTTTTATATATTATATGACTGTATCGGTATTTTTTTTCTTTTTAGTTATATTATTTGTTTCTTTCTGTTCATTTTTATCCATTACTATGTTTTTTTTAGATTGTTGTTGCCACCATTTTCTTTCTTTTGATTAAATTTTTAGTCCATTTATATTCCTGTATAGTTGAGCCATGTTAAAAAAATTATGTTGAAATTATAATTGGCTAATATTTTTTATACATATCTATAAGTATGTTGAGTCATATGAAAGGATTATTCTATAGGTAAATTTAATGTATAATTTAATTTGTCTTTAATTTTATTGAAAATTATAAAAATTGTTAGACGAAAGTAGCTATACATATTGATTATTGATTTTGTGCATTGGAAATTGATTTTGTTCCTTATTTTATTGTAGTTTTAGGTGAGGCGGACAACTTAATGATGACAAACTTTAATGATGACAAACGAGTTATTTTACCTATGAGTTCTGTTGAAGAGTGTGAAAATTGAAGGTTTTAGTTTATAATGATGAGGTTGATTTTAATTTTAAAGTTAATGTAGTGTATAAATTTTTTTTTAAAATGATGAGTTTAATTCTTTATTGTGTTTAATTCTTTATTGTGATAGAATTTTTATCTTCCTACTCCATGATTTAATGTTTAAACAATATATTTTATTATGCTGCAATGTTGATTTGTATAGGATTTTGATTCTCATATAACTAAAGTTTTACTTATATTGTTCATTGTTAATATTGATTATAATTTTGTTTAATTAATTTAAAATTTAAAATTATTATTTTAAAAATATATTGATATGTGCACAGATGTGATACTAGTTTTATTTAAAGTCATAGTTAATTGTCGTATAACATTATTAGAAACAAAATCAACTACTAATTAATTAAAGCTTGACAAGACTATGAATTAAGCTCCATGAAGGTGGAGATCGAGAGATAGAGAAGACGTAATATTTGGGAGAAGACGTAATATTTTGATATTGTTGAAAACGTGTAATATTTGAAAAGGCTTCAAGTTTTTCACCTTCAAGTCCTTTGGCTTTTCATGTTATGTAACCTCCAATTGGTTTATGGTGACCCTTAATGCCAAGACTTTTGAAATGGTCTCTCCTATCCTATAAATAGGTGGGTTTGAGAGATGAGAAACACACCAACAAAATGCATTCTCTCTTCTCTCTAGTTCTCTACATCATAGTAGCATTGCATAGCTCGATTCTCGGAACTTCATCAAGTTCGCCGGTGCCTAGCGGGTTTGAGGTGCTTCTACACGCTAGGAGGAAGTCGTTTTATCTTTGGGGGCAATACGACATTCCATGAGCACTAGCCAGGGCGTAATTTGTCTTGCGGAAAGAGGGCTTCCCTCGACTCGACTTATAGTTCGGTTTGTTTTATTATTTCCGTTGTAATTTTCATTCCACTTGTTGTTATTATTATTATCTTCCTTCGATTGTAATAGTTAGAGTACCGCCTGTAACGGCTTGGGAATTTTATCCCATTATTTCTAACAATCGCAAGACAAATTAGTGTACTCTTCTAAGACATGGTTATACCAATTGAAGTTGGAGGAAACATGAGCTCCAAACCTGGAATGAAGAAACGAACAGTCGCAATGTCGATGCGCACTAAAGTGGTTAATTCCTTGAGATCATTTTTCTTGAGAAATGTGTTTATCGTTTGTCATTTGACAAGCAAGACCAATTTAGACTTGGTAGTAATAATTGAGATGCATGTGGTGTTGAATATACCAATGCACATATGGTTCAATATAATTGTGTACTTATTGTTGGAGACAATATTGTGCAAATTATTTGAACGTGTTGTTATAAACAACAAAGATCACGAGGTGGTCGCAATGGTCTCCGACGTGGACCATGGTAATAATCCAAATGAATGGTTTGTTGATTCGGGCAGAGGCAGACCTATGTGGGGGTATGGGGGTTCCTTGGAACCCCCACCCATTTTGCTATTTACTATATTATGTATAGTTAGAAAATATTATTCAAGTATTTAGTTAGCTCGGTTGGTTGGTGGTCTGGTCATGGAGCTACTTGATTGTGTGTCGAATCCCCCTTGCTTGTATTTCTTTTGAATTCTAAAATGGCTCCTTTAGTTGATTTCTCTCTTTTTAATTGTGATCAATTTTTTCACCTAGACATCCAAAGCAAAAAAACGTAGGCTGGAATAAAAATAAGTAAGAGCATGATAGAAATCAAATAAAAATACTCCCTCTATCCACGAAAAATAATCTCATTTCCAACATAGAAACTTTCTTTCATGCTTTATCCACTTTTTCACCTTTTCTCTCTTATTTTTTTACATCCCTTCTTCTACTTTATTACTTTTTCTCTCATCTCTCTTACTTTCATCCACAGATGAGACTTCTTTTTTTATGGGCGGAGGGAATATAAAATGTATCGGAGAAGAGAAAATGTAATTGATAAATACGAAGCAACACATAAGAGGAGAAAAATGCATCTCAAACTATTCATCTCTCTCGCAACTTCATAATGTCTCGGGTTGTTTCTACAATCGTCGACCCTAAAAAATATGCAACTATCGTTAGTAATTTGGACCCCCCAGTATAAAAATCCTGCGTCCGCCACTGGATACGGGTGCCACATGTCATGTGTGCTCCGAGAGAAACGTTTTTTCTACTTACAAATCTGTTGGAGGTAGAAAAGTACGCATGGGAAACCAAGCCTCTTTTCTGAGGTAGTTGGTGTGGGTAATGTGTTCCTAAAACTAGGATCTGGAAAGGTTCTTACCCTTAAGGATGTGCTGCATGTCCCAGACATCCGAAATAATTTGGTGTCAGGCTCACTTCTAGTAAATCATGGATTTTCACTAGAATTTGAGTGTGAAAAGGTTATATTGACCAAGAATGGAAAATTCATAGGTGAAGGCCACCTAGTGAATGGGCTTTTTGAGCTGAATGTTACGGTAATTCACCGTGGAAAAGGAATATGCAATAAGGAAGATGACACATCCTCTTATTTGCTTGAGAGCTCTGATTTATGGCATAATAGATTGGGACATGTAAATCTAAATGCTATAAAAAGATTAGTAAATCTTAATTTACTAAAAGTTGATAAGTTTAACTCACAAGAAAGATGTGAAGTGTGTGTTGAAGCCAAAATGGCTAAGTTGTCGTTCCATTCGGTAGAGCGGAGTACAAAACCTCTTGAGTTGATCCATACAGACGTATGTGATTTGAAATTTGTGCAAACAAGAGGTGGTAAAAAGTATTTTATCACATTTATAGATGATTGCACAAGGTATTGTTACCTTTACTTATTAAGAAGTAAAGATGAGGCAATTGAAGCGTTTAAAGACTTCAAAAATGAAGCCGAAAATCAACTTAATTGTCGAATTAAGTGTGTTCGAAGTGATAGAGGTGGTGAATATGTGGCGCCTTTTGCAGAATTATGTCATGCAAGTGGTATAATTCACCAAACCACAGCTCCATATTCTCCTCAATCGAATGGTGTTGCTGAACGCAAAAATCGAACACTGAAAGAGATGATGAATGCTCTGTTGATTAATTCAGGTTTACCCCATAACATGTGGGGGGAGGCTGTGTTAACAGCAAATTATATCTTGAATAAGATTCCACTAAAAAGTAGGGATGTGACTCCCTATGAGTTGTGGAAAGGCAAGAAACCTTCGTACTCATACCTCAAAGTGTGGGGGTGCTTAGCGAAGGTAGAAGTACCACCTCCGAAGCAAGTTGCAATAGGACCTAAAACAGTTGATTGCATCTTTATTGGTCATGCACTTAATAGTAGTGCCTATCGTTTCCTAGTCCATAAGTCAGTTGTGCCTGGCGTGGCTGAAGGAACAACGATTGAGTCAAGGAATGCTATATTCTTTGAGAATGTTTACCCTTGCAAGAGGCAGGAGGATCGTTCTAGTGAAAGAATGATGGATGAATCCACTAGTTCCAATCCTCCAAAAAGGACGAGGTCAAGTCCTGAGGATGTAGAACCAAGACGTGGTAAAAGAGTTAAAGTTGCTAAGACATTTGGTCCCGACTTCATAACTTTTATGTTGGATGACGAACCAAAGTCGTTGGCAGAAGCGTTGTCTGGCCTAGATGCGCCATTCTGGCAAGAAGCAATCAATAGTGAAATTGAATCAATTATGAGAAATAACACATGGGTGTTAGTAGACTTGCCAGAAGGTTGTAAGACCTTAGGGTGCAAGTGGATCTTGAGAAGGAAATATAAAACTGATGGTACTATTGAAAAGTACAAAGCTCGTCTAGTTGTGAAAGGCTTTAAGCAGCAAGAAGGATATGACTTCTTCGACACGTATTCACCCGTTATGAGAATCACTTCTATTCGGGTGCTTCTTGCAATTGCTGCTTTGCACAATCTTGAAATTCACCAAATGGATGTGAAAACTGCATTTCTGAATGGTGAATTGGAGGAGGAAATTTATATGGAGCAACCTGAAGGGTTTGTAGTACCTGGCCAAGAAAGGAAGGTATGCAAACTAGTGAGGTCTCTATATGGATTAATACAAGCGTCTTTGCAATGGCACTTGAAGTTTGACAATGTGATGATGTCAAATGGGTTCACTATCAATGAGTGTGATAAGTGTGTTTACATTAAGAACACAAATAATGGGTTCGTTATTGTGTGTCTTTATGTGGATGATATGTTGATTATGGGCAGCAATAGTGTCATTATCAACGAGACCAAAAATATGTTGAGGAGAAATTTCGACATGAAAGATATGGGTCTAGCTAATGTGATTCTCGGAATCAAGATTAAAAGGAATCCTGAGGGAATAGCTTTGACATAATCTCATTACATTGAGAAAGTGCTTAAGAAGTTTCACTCCTTTAATTGTGAGCCAGCTAAGACTCCATTGGAACTCAATGTGCATTTGAATAAGCACACGGGAGAGCCAGTAGCTCAAGAAGAATACGCAAGGATCATAGGGAGTTTGATGTTTATCACAAACTGCACCCGACCAGATCTTGCGTGTACGGTGAATAAGCTGAGCCGATATGCGAGCAACCCAAGCAAGGAACATTGGAAAGCTCTGCGTAGGGTTTTGAGATACATGAAGTATACTCTTAACTTTGAGCTGCAATACACAAACTATCCCCAAGTACTTGAAGGGTACTGTGATGCAAATTGGATCTCTGATTCAAAAGACTCGTTCTCGACGAGTGGGTATGTGTTCACCGTGGGGGGTGGAGTTGTTTCATGGAAGTCAACGAAACATACATGTATAGCTAGATCCACCATGAAATCTGAGTTTATCGCTTTAGACAAAGCAGGGGAAGAAGCCGAGTGGCTTAGAAACTTCCTAGAAGATATTCCATGTTGGAAGAAGCCAGTGCCGACAGTAGTGATACACTGTGATAGCCAAGCGGCTATAGGGAGAGCACATAGTGGCTTATACAATGGTAAGTCTTGACACATTCGTCGGCGACATAATACCGTGAGGCAGTTGATCACAAGTGGTGTTATCGCAGTTGACTATGTAAGGTCAGTGGATAACTTAGCGGATCCGTTAACGAAAAGTTTAAACCGTGATCAAATGCATAAATTGCTAAAAGGAATGGGACTGAAAACCATATTTTAAAAGATGATTATAGTGGTAACCCAACCATACGATTGGAGATCCCATGGGCTTGGTTCAATGGGAAAACAAAGCTATATGACTCTAGTTGTAACACTCGGAAGATATTTTATCTTCGCCCATTCGTTTGAAAGCATTGAGTGTTGTAACCTGCATGTGGTAAGAGGCTAAGTTTTGACTTTTAATGATTCTTAGAAGCTTCGAGGAGGTGGGTATTGCAGGATACCTGGAAAAGAATCACCTATGTAAGTGAAGAAGTGTGGGCCGCTTCAACATGTGAATCACTTATGAATCCAAAGTGGTGTTCCATGGCCAGTAAAGGACACAAACGCGAGAACTGATGAGTTTGTAAATAGTATTGTGTCAATATTATTGTCTCGGTATACACCAAGGAGGAATGGTTCAAGGCATCACGTCCACCAGGCCGCCGGTATGCCCGATAGTATTGACTATGGAAAGTTCAAAGCCCCAAGCTACTATTCCAAATGCAATATTGTTTCTCGAGGATTGAGCGAAGAGTCTGCATGCATGCATACACGTCTTGTGTTGGTTTGAGCTTGCAGTGCTCTAACCAATGTGGGGGATTGTTGAAAACGTGTAATATTTGGAAAGGCTTCAAGCTTTTCACCTTCAAGTCCTTTGGCTTTTCATGTTATGTAACCTCCAATTGGTTTATGGTGACCCTTAATGCCAAGACTTTTGAAGTGGTCTCTCCTATCCTTAAATAGGTGGGTTTGAGAGATGAGAGACACACCAACAAAAAGCATTCTCTCTTCTCTCTAGTTCTCTACATCATAGTAGCATTGCATAGCTCGATTCTCAGAACTTCATCAAGTTCGCCGGTGCCTAGCGGGTTTGAGGTGCTTCTACACGCTAGGAGGAAGTCGTTTTATCTTTGGGGGCAATACGCCATTCCGTGAGCACTAGCCGGGGCGTAATTTGTCTTGCGGAAAGAGGGCTTCCCTCGACTCGACTTATAGTTCGGTTTATTTTATTATTTCCGTTGTAATTTTCATTCCATTTATTGTTATTATCTTCCTTCGATTGTAATAGTTAGAGTACCGCCTGTAACGGCTTGGGAATTTTATCTCATTATTTCTAACAGATATATTGCAAGACAGAGAAAACCATCACCTTATACTATGGGTGTATGGTGTAGGTACATAAAGAGCATACAATAAAAACTCCCAAAAATGACTAACAAATGAAACCTAACTAAGTGACAGCTGGCTCAAGTATCAGCAAGTATATGACTGACTATATTTCATGCCTTATTCTAATAGGCCCTCTCAAGATGGACTATAAACGGTTGTGAAGTCCATCTTGGACAGCAAATTCTAAAAATGAGAAGCAGCCAAGGGCTTAGTGAAGATATCAGCAAGCTGTAGAGTGTTGATAACATGGACTATTCTGATCACACCCTCAAGTATCTTGTCCTGAACTGTATGACAATCAACCTCTATATACTTAGTACGTTCATGGAAAACAGGGTTGGAACTAATATGAATTGCCGCCTGGCTATCACAATATAAAGGAACTGACTTGGTCACCCCCAATCCAAAGTCCTTGAGTAAGGCAACAATCCACACCACTTCACAAGAAGCAAGGGCCATCGCCCTATGTTTTGCCTCCGCTGAAGATCTGGAGACTGTATGCTGCTTCTTCGAACGCCAAGAAATCAGACATGTGCCAAGAAACAAGCAAAAACCAGAGATTGATCTTCTTGTATCAGGGCAAGCTCCCCAATCCGCATCAGAAAAGATGCTCAAATGAGGTTCTCCCTTAGCAGAGTAGAAAAGACCGTGGCCCAAAGTACCATTCAAATATCTTAGAACTCTCTCACCAGCAAGCATGTGCTCCGAGCACGGTTTTGACAGAAATTGACTAAGCTTGTTTACAACAAAGGTGATGTCAGGCCGTGTGATACAAAGATACACAAGGCGGCCTATCAATCTTCTATAAGGAGTGGGATCAGAAAGTGGATCCCTTGCATCTTGATGGAGAGACTTGGTAGAATCCATGGGTGTAGAAGATGGCTTGCAGCCAAGTAGACCAACATCCGAGACCAAATCCAAGGCATATTTGTGCTGAGAAAGAAACACACCAAATTGATTTCTAGAAATCTCAATCCCAAGAAAATACTTACGGGTGCCCAGATCTTTGAGCTTGAAGTGAGCTTGCAGAAAAATCTTGAACTCAGTAATCAGATCATTCTCAATACTAGCCACTAAAATGTCATCAACATAGATAACCACACCAAAGAACTTCTCATCTGCTGAATATTTATAAAAATAGGAATGGTCAGAAGCAGATTGAATCAGACAAAAACCAGCCAAAACCTGAGAGAACTTTAGGTACCACTGTCTTGAAGCCTGCTTAAGGCCATACAAAGACTTCTTGAGTTTACAAACCAGCTGACCAGATCTAACCGGTGGATTTTCAATAACCAAACTAGGAGGCAGAGTCATATATATCTCCTCCTCTAGATCACCATACAAAAAGGCATTGTTGATGTCAAGATGAGCTAATTTCCAAACTTTTATGGCTGCCAATGCTAACATTAATTTCACTGTGGTGAGTTTTGCAACAGGTGAGAAGGTATCATGAAAATAACCCCAGCCTGTTGAGTGAAGTCCTTAGCCACCAAACGAGCTTTATACCTTTCTACAGTAGCATCAGCCTTGAACTTGATCTTGTAAATCCATTTACAAGATATAGGAATCTTTCCAGAAGGTAGGAAAGTGATCAACCATGTAGCAGTCCTTATCAGAGCCTGCAGTTCATCTTGCATACCCAACACCCACTCTGGATGTTGTGCTGCTTGTTTATAGGTGGATGGTTCAGTGAGAATGGAAAGAAGAATGATGAATTTGAGATAAGGTTGTGACAGCTTGGCTAAAGAAAAATAGTTTGAGGTAGAAGTTACTGAATTACAAATGTAATCAGAAAGGTGTGTAGGAGTGTGTATAGTTGTTCCAGATTTTGACTTATACGAAGTAGAGGCGGAATCTGGAGTATCGGAAGTATTTTGAGGAATGAGAGTATGGTTAGTATGAGAGGAAGATGTATTATGGTCAGTATGAGGGGAAGATGTACTTGGAGGATGAGAAATATCAGTAGGAAAGTGAGATGGTGACTGATGTTCAAGAGGAAATTCTGACTCATGAAATGTCACATTTCTACCGATAAAAATTTCATGTGTATCCAAGTTCATGACTTTGTACCCTTTATAGCCAGGAGGGTAACCAAGAAACAAGCAATTTACAACTCTTGGAGTGAACTTGTGCTTGCTTTTATCCAATGTGGAAGCAAAGCAACTATTGCAACTAATCCATGGCTGATAGAGAAGATCTTCAAGGCCAGGACGCAAAATCGAACCATCAACAAACACCAGCTTGTTTTTGGCAAGGAGAGCAGTGGTGAAAGATCGACTCCAAGCAGGATAATTAGAGCCATTGAGCTGCTGCGAAACAAGGATAGCTCCCGGGCTATCACTTGGATGAAGATAGTACGGACTAGATGTGTCCTCAGCTGGTGGAGGACGACCACGATCGCCGCGATTGTTCATCGGAGATCGGGAAGAAGATCGGAAAAATAGAGATGTAAAGGAAGATCAAAGAAAATCAGAGATAAATCGCGGAAAAATTTCCACTAATACCATAACAAGACTATGAATTAAGCTCCATGAAGGTGGAGATCGAGAGATAGAGAAGACGTCATATTTGGTAGAAAAGAATATTATTTTCTGATATATTGCAAGACAGAGAAAACCATCACCTTATATACTAAGGGTGTAGGTACATGAAGAGCATACAATAAAAACTCCCAAAAATGACTAACAAGTTGGCTCAAGTATCAGCCAGTATATGACTGACTATATTTCATGCCTTATTCTAATAAAGCTTGAAGCTCATTTGGATAACTCAGCGGAGAGAGCGGCGGCCAAGGAGGTGACGGTGGTCGGAGACACTCCACGGCTTCCACCCAAGTACCATTTCTGTATCATCTCCGCCACGTTCGCGTTCTTCACCTCCATCTTCGATTCTTCATTTCCATCCGTTGTAAATACAATCTATATATAACCCAAACATCAATTTCCGATTTACAAATAATAATGTAACAAGTTGTATTTGTGAGAATTGTTACCTCGACAGTTTGAGCAGCAGTAGGTGGGAAATAAAATGTTATAACTGAATGATGGTTGAAATATTTGGATTGGAAGAAATGAACAACTTGTTCCAAAGCTTCTTCCTCTTCTTCCTCGTACTTATCCTCTTCAGCCAAACGATCCCTAACAGAACCCTCCAACTGCACTCCATATTGCGACCCTTTTATCTCCTTAATCACAACCACGCGCACTAATTTCTCCACCGGAGCTGCCAATTTTTTGCCATATCCAAATTTATTTAAGATATGTCTACAAAGAATAGTAATCAAATAATAACTCAATCTTCCATGATAACTAATAAATATCCTAATGATAAACTGAATAGGAAAAAATGTTTCATCAATAAAGATCTCATATGAAATGAAAAATAACATTCCATACAAAGTTTGCTTTTGATCTAAAAAAAGAAATTAATGTTATCTTCATTAACTGTAATACTATATCGAATTAAAAATGATATTAAGTTTTGTTATTGATCTATCTTCAGCACTAATGTTTGTATTGATTAGCAAATGATGTTGTAAACTTTATCTCCTATAATAATTACAAATTTGTCTTAGTCGCGAGACCAATTTTCGTCAAGAAAGTGTGCGGGCGGGCGTCGGTTGACTAGCCGAACGCCTGGTCGGGCGATTTTCCTGGGATGGCTTTTTTCTACCAAAACTTGTTTTATTTTACTCTTTAACTTCTAGTATATGTACGCGTATTACAGTTTTTTCATGGCAGCTTTGATTTGAACACTCATATTTATTTTTGAATATTTATTAAAATCTCTTGTGGTTGCATTCCAATCTTTTGTTGGGCTAAGGTTGAATGGTAAGGTATGTTTTATTAGTTCTTGTGTTGCTAGTTTTGTGGAGTATTATGTTATTGTTTAAGTGAAAGTAGTCATTGGATTATTTATTGTTCTATCATCTTCTTCTTCTTTTTCACCATTTTTATTGTTCTATTTCTTGTTTGGTTTGTTGAATTTGTTGAAATATTTGTAAGAACAAATTCGGAACATCATATGTGTCTTGAATCCCTAACGTTCATATTAACAGTTTTACACAAATATTTGCATTAGTGTAATATGTGTTTCATCTTAGAGTATAGTAAAATAGAGTCCTTTTGTCTATCTATCGCTGAGTCATATTCATATTTACTTTATACACTTTTTACATTTATGTTTTAACACAAGTTTCTTAAATCGTATACTCACAAAAAATAGCTTTACAACATAGGGACGAAGGGAGTATTGATCTATTTGATTCATTTGGAATTTAAGTTGAAAAAAGAGACTAGAGAGATGGTTACCGGAAACTAGGGCGTCGAAGAAGTCATCGTCTTCGGCTAAGTCGGCGGGTGACTTGCCTTTCCATTTTTGGAGGTGAGCCCCAATTTGAGGATCAATGTAAACTCCAATTGCTGTAAACTTAATCTGTAGGAAGTGTATCTCTATGTCCGTAATCCCTTATTACATCAAACAAATTCAATTAATTACTTATTCATAATTCAATAAAAAAACGAAGCAAATATAACTTACATTAAATAAAAATAAAAATATAGTTACATAAAATATGTAGCATCATATTATTTTAATACAAATGGAAGTTACTATTCCCTCCGTCACATAAAAATACGGTCAATGTGTATGCACGGGTATAAATTAGTAAAGTAAGAGAGTGGAGGAAAATGATATGATAAAGTGAGAGAGAGGAGGAAAATGACAGTTAAAGTAGTGTTAGCGAATAGTGGACCTACATTATTAAATTGATATAACTTTACAAAAATGGAATGCACATATTTTTATAGGACGGACGAAAATAGAAAGTGCACAGGGGAGTATAAATTTCCAAGACTATTAGTAGTACTATATTCTGTATTATTGCTACCACCTACCATGCACCATTGGAATTTATTTGGAGATGGAAATGCAGTTTTATTTAATATTTTAGTGTTCTTTAATGATTCTACAAACTAAACATCATTTTGGTGTTCAATATTCCATTTAATACGAAGGCACCGATTGGGTTAAGTTTAAAGGAGTGCTTCCAACTGCCCATTCGAACACATTTCCAGATCACTTTACAGTGTGCGTTATCTGTTTAAACTTATCAAATCAAATCAAATCAAATCAAGAAACTAATTACATCCACATAATAGTATTCCATGAAATGCAATCAAAATTAAATATCGCAAATTTAATGTTTGTTTTACTTTGGCATTTCCTATGCACATCATAAATGCAAACATTTCCATCCAAAAAGTAATGATCTTCACATGATAAGTAATCAAGTATACCTAAAATTATAGGCTTAATACCTCAGAAAATATGGTTTTATTAAGTTATATCAAGAAAAAGAATTTTTGAATAGATTTTATAATTGTTTATTTTGTAAGTGATAAATTTTAATAGACCCTCAAAACGAACTCGGGCCTAAGCCTTTTCTATATTATAATAAAGCTTCAAACCAAATATGTCTATAAAAAAATTTATATATACTGTAAAAATAGTTATAAAATCTAACACCATCTTTATAGTCATATCTATCATCCAAAGTAAGCAAACTGAGAAATGAGAAATGATCTGAAAGATTATAGTATAAGAATTAAGGAAAAAAAGTACAATTGAGAATGAATATATGTATTTTATACTTTACTTACCATGAGCCACTAAAGGCAATGGCTTGGTGATGGATATTTGTGGAGGAAATGAAACTTCATCCACCATCACAGCATCATTACTACCCACTGCATAAACAATCCATAATAACTATTATCACCTCAACACAAAGTATTAAATAATAATTAAATAGATAAAAAAATGTTGGAGAGAATTCCTACTCTGTGATATCGGCTCGGATTTTGGGAGAGATTTCTAATCGATTAGATGGAGATAGAGAGAGAGCGTCAAAATTGTATTCTTTATAGCATGTAGGAGCCAAGCATTTAAGCTACCTTCCAACTTGACTTAGAGGGTAGGTAGTTGAGTAATTTAAATAATACGGATGAATTTATTTAGTTTGATATTATCCGCTTTGAAATTAAGCCTGCGCGAATTTGTACTAATTTATTTTTAGGTCATTTGAAAAGGCCTCAAATTAATTGGGTTGGACAACACTTATATACTGCTTTCAACTTCCTCACTTATCCGATGTGAGATGAGTTTGTACACAACAAGTTTTTAGTACTTCCTTCGTCCCGCCATAAGCAAGCCACTTCTTTTGTCACATGATTTAAGAAATTGATATTTAAAGAGTTACGTAGAGAGAGTAAAGTATAAGAAAGACAAAAAGTAGAGGAGTGAAAAGAATGAAGTAGGTGGGAAAATAAAGTAAGAGAGATGATTTTTTGCTTAAAATGAAAATGACTCACTTATGATGGAACATCACAAAAAGGAAAGTGACTCACTTATGATGAGATGGGGGAGTACCTTATATTTATATTACTACATCCGTCTCCAAAGAGTATGAACATTTGATTCGGCACGATTTTTAATATATAATTGAAAAAGTAAGAGAGAGATAGAGAAAATAGTTATTAAAGTATTGTTAGTAGAGAATGAGTCGCACCTTATTAGAGAGAAAAAAGCTTCCAAAATTAGAAATTCACTTTTTAGGGACGAATCAAATAGAAAATAGTTCATAATTTTTAGGAACGGAGAGAGTACTATAATTATTTTAAAGTTTATTAATGTACATATGTTTATTGACTTTTGTTGTAATTAATTTTGTAGCAACTAAATTGCTCTTAATTGGTATGAGGTGTGTTTTTATACTCGAGTAGGAATGGTGTGTAATTTATTTATCTATAAGAAATTAATTAAAAATTAGGTAGGGGAAAAACTAGGAATATTCGTTGGATGACATGGATGCATGAACACCGCTAGATTTACCAAACAAGACCCTGCCCTCGTTGGTCCAAAAATCATCGTTTTCTGAATTTATGCTGCTCTTCTTTTATTGAAATGGTTGGTGCTATAATCAATGTTTAATTTAATGAATTATGCAGCTCTTTTATTGGAATGGTTGATGCTAAAAATCAGTGAATTATGAATTACCTCCGTCCCGCGCTAGGAGCTACGTTTACTTCTCTGCACTCGTTTTATAATAATGATATTCCTTCGTCGTTACAAGAATATGCACTCTTTCTTTTTTAGTTTGTTCCACAAGAATATGTACTTTCTAATTTCGGAACTCTTTTCTCTCTAATAAGGTGGGACCCATTCTCCACTAATAATAATTTATTTACTTTTTCTCTCTATCTCTCTCTTACTTTACCAATTTTGCAATAAAACTCGTGCCGAACACAAAGTGCATATTCTATGGGGACGGAGGGAGGGAGCAGTATATAAGCCCTCATTTCACTTACATGTCATGTAAAACTAATAATCCTAAACATATGAGTTATGACCGAAATATAAATTTGATTCAGAATATTCATTTTTCAAAAATCGAGTCCTAAAACAAATGAAATTGTCGTCAAATTGGTCATTTTTTATAGTTCAATCAAAAACTAACGATTAACGGACGATTAGTAAAATTTTGACTAAATTAAAATATTAATTCATAATTAATAATTAAAGTGAAGTCTCCTCTTCTCGGTTGATGCTCCTTGGCCTGGCCCATTCCCAATCAGAAATCAGTTCCCCACCATCAGAAATCAGTTCCCCACCATCAGAAATCAGATGAGGAAATCTGTTGTGCTCTTTTTGATATGAAACCGCTACAAGCTCCTGGTGTAGACGGACTTCATGCTCAACTTTTCCAGTCTCAATGGAAAATTGTAGGCCCCTCAATTTGTAAGATGATTCGTAATTTTTTTGAAGGGGTTGCGATAGACAAGGCTCTTAACAAGACAACCTTGGTCTTGATCCCTAAAGTGGATAATCTTGAAGTAATAACAGAATTCTGGCATATTAGCTTGTGTTGAGTGGTGTATAAAGTCACTACTAAGATCATCGTCAATCGAATGACGAACCTTATAAATTTGTTGTCTCTCCCAATCAAGTGAGTTTTATCAAAGGAAGGAGCATCACAGACAACATTATTATTGCTCAAGAATGCGTTCACTCGATGAATAATTGTAAAACTAAGGCAGGTTGGATGACTATCAAAGTTGATTTAGAAAAGGCCTATGACAAAATTCGGTGGGAGTTCGTTGAGGATTCACTTAAAGATTTGGAGCTGCCACAAAAAATAATTTTGATAATTATGGAATGAGTGTCTACTACTTCTATGCAAATTTCTTGGAAAGGAGTTTTAACGGAAGAATTTAGACCGAAAAAGAGGGATTAGACAAGGTGACCCTCTCTTTCCATATCTCTTTGTTATAGGCATGGAGAGACTAAGTTACACAATAAACAAGGCGGTCGATGAAGGAAGATGGGTCTAGATGAGATTCAGTAGAGGTGGATCTCCAATCTCTCACCTCTTCTTTGCGGATGACCTCGTTCTTTTCAGTATGGCTGACTGCTCTAATGCGAAGGCTATCAAAGAGCTCCTACATCAATTTAGCTAATACTCAGGTCATCGGGTTAGCATTAACAAAACTCAACTCTACTTTAGATGCTGACACTGCTAAGGAAATTGAGAGCATTTTTCACTTCAAGGTTGTGGATAATCTAGGCATGTATTTGGGTATTCCTTTTCTTCATGGTAGAGTCACATGTGCTAATTTCAAGTATATTATTGACAAGGTCCAAAGAAGGTTAAATGGGTGGTCGGCGGCTTCACTATCCTTGGCAGCGAGAGTCACTTTAGCCAAGGCTGTCCTTTCTGCCATTCCAACCTATTGTATGCATGTAGTCATGTTACCTGCTAATGTAATTGATGAAGTTGATCCGACGATTTGTATGGGGTGGTTCTGAGCAACAACCAAAACTCTCATTGGTTAATTGGAAGACCGTTTGCAAACCTATTAGCTCGGGGGGGTGGGGGGGTAGGTCTACGCGATCTAAAAACACATAACCAGACATTCATGATAAAGCTTGTGGTTCGTCTAGTTTCAGAAGAGAAATCACTATGGGCTCGGATTCTTAGAGATAAATATAATGTTAGCTGTGCATGCCCATCAATGATCAAAAGGAGCTCAAGTTCTTTTGTGTGGCGTTCCTTATCGAAGATTTGGGACCGTGTCTACGACAGCATTTGTTGGGCTATTAGCAATGGTGTTTGTACTAACTTCGTGTGTGATACTTGGATCCCGTCTCTTGGGCCTCTCGTCGCTCATAAAGTTAATGATCTTCCAGCATTTGTGGATGCTTCTGTTTCCAATATGGTAAATGATGATGGGGAGTGAGACTGGTCTATGTTTCAAGATCTACTCCCCCGGGCCTGATGTGTGCACTTGGCGTTGGGCCTCCAATGTTAAATTTTCAGTTGCAGGCGCTTATGAACTTTTATCTGCCGACCTAATGATTTCCACGGAATAGAAATGGGTGGCGGCGTGGAGTTTCAGAGGTCCCCAAAGAGTGAGACTCTTTTTGTGGCTTGTTATGCATGGTCGTCTTCTTACTAATGCTGAGAGATGTCGTAGACATATGGCTGATGATTCATCTTGCAGCAGTTGTGGTGCTTGTGAAGAAAATATGGAACATATCTTCTGTTCCTGTCCCAATGCAGCAGCAGTTTGGGGCTCTCTTGTTCCCCCCAGCATACGCAACAGGTTTTTCTCCCTGCCTTTTGATATTTGGCTCATGGAAAACCTTAGTGATAAGAATAGAACTGTTGACGGTGATTGGGGCTGCTTATTTGGTTTGGTGGTGTGGAAATTATGGTCTTCTAGGAATGATATTGTATTTCAGGATGCGAGCTTCAATGGTTCAACAATTATAGCTCAGTGTCGAGCTTGGGGAAGGGTTGTTAGATCTAATGAGATTAAGAAGCAGACCGTTAAGAATAGATTCGCTAAGCTCATTCATTGGTTTGCTCCCGCCCCGGGCTACAGGAAATTGAACTCTGATGGTGCAGCTCGACAAAAGAAGCATCTGTTGGTGGGGTTATTAGGAACTCAAATGGAGAGTGGTTTTTGGGATATGCCTGACGCCTTGGGAAAAGCTCTGTGTTGACTGCCGAGTTGTGGGCTATATACGATGTGTGACATCCCTAACCCGAAACTTGCATTATTTTGCATATTATCATATTATTTTGTCATTGCATAATAAATTATCATTTATACTATATAGATATTAAGTGTGCCATAAAGGATATATTTATGGTTATGATCGACTCACTATAATCGAATATATAGATAGTTTTCATATACGGAAATCATTAAATAGATGTATATATATATTGTATTATAGTATAAAATACCACGTATATATAAATAATTATGTAAATGTGTGTGCATGTGTACTACATAGTACTACTAATTATGTACGTACAGATATATATTAGTACATAGAAAATGATAGTAATCCTAAATCAATATAATATAAATAATAGTTGTAACATTGCTTGAAATAAAATGTGTTAGTATGTACGTGGCTACTAAGTAATAGTGCCACTAATCTTATAGGACAAATGTCAAATAAATGGACTATAATTTGCATGTTGCTATTTATTTTAATATTTATAATTATTATCAGTAGCTTTAAGTTATTACTTTTCAATAACCACTTTTGCCTACTTATATAATCACACGTATAGTCAGTGAGCAAAGAAAAAAATAAAAAGAGAAAGGGAAACAGAATGATGCATAGTTAGTAGAGGAAAATTAGAAGAAGAAAGGAAATAAGAATTGTGGATCGCAAAACCAGAATCAGAATTTAGTTCAATTATTTATCAGGTGTGTATAAATCACACTTTTAATTTTATATGTGATATTTGAGTGATTGCTAATTGTTGAATTTGATTGAGTAATTGAAGTATATGGTGTGAAATTTACATGGATATGTTTTATATATTATGTTGGAATTATTTGATTGAATATAATATAGATATGTAGTTGATGACATTGATATATGTTACATGTGGTTTTGAAAGTACATGAATCATGTGATTAAAGAGGATCTGTGACAGCCTTGCACTGGATCTGAAATATTAGAGGGACCTATGAGTCCAAATACAGAGGGACCTATGAGTCCAATACAGAGGGACCTTCGGGTCAAATACAGAGGGACCTATGAGTCCAATTACAGAGGGACCTTCGGGTCATAGAGGAATCCCGGGCAGATACCAGACTTGATTTGTCACAGAATAATAAACTGCGCAAAGTGGCATAATGCATATTTATATGAATTATTTTTAATATATGTTGTTTATTGTTAAATATTTTGGCTAGAGAATATGTTTGATTTTCGTGATGTGAAATTAAAGGTATGGTTTATATATACTGAGTTGTGGCTCATATAAACCACTAATATTTTTCAGGAATAAGAGATTAGTGAAGTTTTTGGTTGACGTTGGTCGTAGGAACTGCACGTGTTATCAGGTTCGGCGGCTGACGCGTTTTGACAACCTTCTCCTCCTCATCAGTTTTGCATGTAGATAAATGTATATTCTATAGAGTGGTGAGAAGGTCCTACTATAGTTTAGAAAGTTTAAAATATGTACTTGATCAATAGGGGTTTTGAAACTATATAATATGTGTGCTTTATGTACTCGAAATGTGGTTATTTGTTTTAAAGTTTGAATTTTTTTATAGTAAGTGCATACGTCATAAGAGTTGAGGTTTGACAGTTTAGGTGGTATCAGAGCGGGGATAGAATCCCGATGGGACATAGCATTCATGCATATCATATGATAAGTTTTAGTTATAAGTTGCATCACATTTGAATTATCAGGAACATGGGCATTCATGAACATGTGTCACCGAGGAGAGAAGGGTCAGCCGCCTTGCATCATTCATTAACTGTTCAAGGATCTCATATACCTGCTGCATCATCTGGGGATAACCAGCAAATACCTAGAGTGGTTGAACAAGAAGTACAAGGGCCAATGATGAGGCAAAGAGGTAGAAACTTTAAAGAGCTCCGAAAAATGGGTGCGGTTGACTTTTATGGGACTACTGATCCAGCTGAGGCTGAGATATGGCTGAAGAGGGTAGAACGTGTGTTCAATCAGATGGATTGTATTCTAGAAGAACGTTTTGATTATGCAGTGTCTCTTCTTCAATGCGATGCTTACTATTGGTGGGAGACAGTCCCACAAGCCATGATACAACCTCCCGTACTTAGTTGGGATGACTTTCTTAGAGAATTCAGTAATAAATATATACCGGCGGTGTATTGTGATGAGAAGCAGAAAGAGTTTTTGTCCCTTAAGCAAGGAGCTATGTCTGTTGCTGACTATGAAGTGAAGTTTACTCAGCTTTCTCGATATGCATCTGCATTGTTGCCTACAGAACAAGATAAGTGCAGACGTTTTGAAGATGGACTGATATACGAGATAAGAAGTAAGATTACACCTTCAGATCTTCACACTTATAATGATTTACGGGCAGCAGCTATTCGAGCTGAGAGACTGGTGAAAGAAAGACAAGTTTATCTTCAGAGACAGAAGAGAGGACCACCACCGTATGTTGGCGAGTCATATTCTAGAATTCCAAGGCGACAAGGTTCCTTTTCATCAATGTCGAATTTTAGTAGAGTAAGTCCATCTGCTAAGAGAGGTGGACGTGTACCATCTTTTAATCCCGAGTGGGGATAGGGATCTGCTATGACAGCACATGCACGACCTTTATGCACGCATTGTGGGCGACCACATACAGGGGAGTGTCGAACAGTTACAGGGGCTTGCTATCACTGCGGACAACAAGGACATTATTATAGAGAATGCACACTTCAACCTGACAGAATATTAGGTGGTAGAGCAATGACGGAACCAACAGTACAAAATGGGCGACTAGCAGCATCAAGTAGAGGTTTTGGTCGAGGTCGTGGACAAGGACATGCTATAAATGCTATTATAGGCAGAGGACGATGACAGTCAGAGGCACAAGGATCTACGCTCCAGGGACATGCCCGTGTGTTTGCTATAACTCAAGATGAGGCGTCTAGAGCACCCGAGGTCATTACTGGTACACTTTATTTATTTGACGTCTTGATATATGCATTGATAGATCCGGGATCTACGCATTCATTTATATCACCTGTCATAGCATCGCATATGCATAAAGCATCTGAACCTCTGGAACATAGCTTAGGTGTACACACACCTTTGGGTGAAGTTATTTCAGTATATACAGTTTATCGAGATTGCGTTGTAAAAGTAAATTCAGTGGAACTGCTAGCAGATTTGATTCCCTTGTTTATACATGAGTTTGATATTATACTGGGTATGGATTGGTTGTCGCGCCACAGGGCTAAGGTTGACTTTTATGCTAAAGAAGTGATAATAGAATCTTCAGGACGAGATCGTGTGATATTTTATGGCAATCGACAAATTGTTCCAACTTGTCTTATTTTAGCTACATCGGCTTTTCGATTAATATGTGGTGGATGTGAGGCATACCTTGCTCATGTTATAGAGTGTGCTACAGTTCTTGATAATGTGAAAGATATTCTTGTTGTTAAAGATTTTCCTGATGTTTTTCCGGAAGATTTACCTGGATTGCCACCTGATCGAGAGACAGAGTTTACTATTGAGTTGCTACCTGGAACTGCATCTATTTCGATTCCTCCTTATCGGATGTCTCTATTGGAGTTGCAAGAGTTGAAGAAACAATTACAAGAATTGTTAGATAAGGGATTTGTACGACCTAGTGTTTCACCTTGGGGAGCACCAGTATTATTTGTAAAGAAGAAAGATGGCACATTGCGACTTTGTATAGACTATCGAAAGTTGAATCAAGTGACGGTGAAGAATAAATATCCATTGCCGAGAATAGAAGATCTGTTTGATCAGCTTCAAGGTGCACAAGTGTTTTCAAAGATAGATCTTCGATCAGGATACCATCAGCTGAAGATAGCTAAAGAGGATATTCCGAAGACGGCTTTTCGGACACGATATGGCCATTATGAATTTTTGGTAATGCCTTTCGGACTGACAAATGCACCTGCAGCTTTTATGGCACTAATGAACAAAGTATTTCAACCATTTCTGGATCAGTTTGTGATTGTTTTTATCGATGACATATTGGTTTACTCGCGAAGTAAGGAAGATCATGTCAATCACTTGCAATTAGTATTACAAGTTCTGCGAGATAAACAGCTTTTTGCAAAGTTGAGTAAATGCGAGTTTTGGCTAGATCATGTGTTATTCTTGGGACACGTGGTGTCAGGACGAGGAATAGAAGTGGATCCTCGAAAGATTGAAGCAGTCGTGAACTGGAAAGTGCCAACTACTGTCACAGAGGTTCGAAGTTTCCTAGGTATGGCTGGATATTACAGACATTTTGTGGAAGGATTCTCAATTATTGCAGGACCAATGACGAAGTTGTTACGAAAGAATGCTCCTTTCTCATGGAATACAGAATGTCAGAAGAGTTTTGATGAGTTGAAGCATCGATTGACTACAGCACCTATATTAACTATTCCCACAGGTACAGGAGGATTTGTTGTTTATAGTGACGCTTCTCAACATGGACTCGGTTGTGTTTTAATGCAAAATGGAAAGGTAATCGCTTATGCCTCGCGACAACTATGAGTACATGAAGTTTCTTACCCTGTTCATGATCTAGAGTTGGCTGCTGTTTTTTTTGCTTTGAAGATTTGGCGTCATTACCTTTATGGAGAAACGTTTCGAATTTTGACTGATCATAAGAGTCTGAAATATTTAAGGAGCCAGAAAGAGTTGAATATGAGACAAAGACGCTGGATTGAGTTGCTTAAAGATTATGATTGCACCATTGAATACCATCCGGGGAAGGCGAATGTTGTCGCAGATGCGCTAAGTCGAAAGTCAGGCAGTTTAATAGCACATATGCAGGTAACACCATTACCAGAATTGATTACTCTTCGAAATTTGAATGCAAGATTACAGCTAGACATGAGTGAAGGTTTGATAGCTACTTTGGAGATTCGCCCAGTACTGAGACAACGAATTCAAGATGCTCAACCAAGGGATGAAATATTTGTGGAAATCATAAATGGAGTACGACAAGGTAAAGATACATCGTTTACTCTACAAGATGATATTTTAATGTTTGGCAGTAGACGGTGCGTACCAGATGTTGATAATCTTCGGCAAGAGATTCTAGATGAGGCACATAATGCACCTTATGCAATGCACCCAGGAACGACAAAAATGTATCATACTATGAGACAACATTATTGGTGGCCGAGGATGAAGAAAGAGGTGGCAGAGTTTGTTTCAAAGTGCCTGACGTGTCAACAGGTTAAGGCAGAACATCAGGCACCAGCAGGTTTGCTGAAACCTTTAACGATTCCGGTATGGAAATGGGAACGCATTACGATGGATTTTGTTACAGGGTTACCGAGAACACAAAAGGGGAACGATGCTGTATGGATGGTTGTAGATAGACTAACAAAATCAGCACACTTCTTGCCTATACGATGGGGTTGTTCGTTAGATCAGTTAGTTGAGATGTATGTGAAGGAAGTGGTACGTTTGCATGGTATTCCAGTTTCTATTGTGTCTGATAGAGATCCACGATTTACTTCTCGATTTTGGGAAAGTTTTCAGACAGCTATGGGAACTCGCCTACATTTTAGTACAGCTTTTCATCCTCAAACAGATGGTCAGTCAGAGAGAACTATACAAACGTTGGAAGAAATGCTTCGTGCGTGTGTAATTGAATTTCAGGGCTCATGGGATAAGTATATTCCGCTGATGGAGTTTGCGTATAATAATCAATTTCACAGCAGTATTGGAATGGCACCATATGAAGCATTGTATGGCAGAAAATGTAGAACTCCAGTATATTGGGACAAAGAAGGTTTGGAGATTATAGAAGGACCAGAGATTGTTCAAGAAACTATTTCCAAGATTGACATCATTAAAGGTAGGTTGAAGGCAACACAAGACAGACAGAAGAGTTATTATGACAAGCATCGAAAAGAGATGGAATATGAAGTGGGAGATAAAGTGTTTCTACGAGTTTCACCATGGAAAGGAGTCATGCGATTCGGACAAAAAGGTAAGTTGAGTCCTCGTTACATTGGGCCTTATGATATTGTCGAAAGAGTTGGGCCATTGGCGTACAGGTTAGCACTGTCTCCGGAATTAGCACAGATTCATAATGTTTTTCATGTCAGTATGCTTCGACGTTATCGATCTGATCCTTCTCATGTTCTGAAAGATCCTGATATACAGATTTGTGAAAATTTGAGTTATATAGAAGAACGTGTCAACATAGTAGATTGCCAAATAAAACAACTACGAAGAAAAGATATCCCAATGGTGAAAATTATTTGGAAAAATCACGGAGTTGAAGAAGCGACTTGGGAGACAGAGGAAAAGATGAGAAAGAACTATCCACATCTGTTTACGGGTTAGCAATTTCATTGACTATGTCAACTTAGAAAGAAATGAATTTTGTGGACAAAATTCTTAAAGAGGGGAAGAGTTGTGACATCCCTAACCCGAAACTTGCATTATTTTGCATATTATCATATTATTTTGTCATTGCATAATAAATTATCATTTATACTATATAGATATTAAGTGTGCCATAAAGGATATATTTATGGTTATGATCGACTCACTATAATCGAATATATAGATAGTTTTCATATACGGAAATCATTAAATAGATGTATATATATATTGTATTATAGTATAAAATACCACGTATATATAAATAATTATGTAAATGTGTGTGCATGTGTACTACATAGTACTACTAATTATGTACGTACAGATATATATTAGTACATAGAAAATGATAGTAATCCTAAATCAATATAATATAAATAATAGTTGTAACATTGCTTGAAATAAAATGTGTTAGTATGTACGTGGCTACTAAGTAATAGTGCCACTAATCTTATAGGACAAATGTCAAATAAATGGACTATAATTTGCATGTTGCTATTTATTTTAATATTTATAATTATTATCAGTAGCTTTAAGTTATTACTTTTCAATAACCACTTTTGCCTACTTATATAATCACACGTATAGTCAGTGAGCAAAGAAAAAAATAAAAAGAGAAAGGGAAACAGAATGATGCATAGTTAGTAGAGGAAAATTAGAAGAAGAAAGGAAATAAGAATTGTGGATCGCAAAACCAGAATCAGAATTTAGTTCAATTATTTATCAGGTGTGTATAAATCACACTTTTAATTTTATATGTGATATTTGAGTGATTGCTAATTGTTGAATTTGATTGAGTAATTGAAGTATATGGTGTGAAATTTACATGGATATGTTTTATATATTATGTTGGAATTATTTGATTGAATATAATATAGATATGTAGTTGATGACATTGATATATGTTACATGTGGTTTTGAAAGTACATGAATCATGTGATTAAAAAGGATCTGTGACAGCCTTGCACTGGATCTGAAATTTTAGAGGGACCTATGAGTCCAAATACAGAGGGACCTATGAGTCCAATACAGAGGGACCTTCGGGTCGAATACAGAGGGACCTATGAGTCCAATTACAGAGGGACCTTCGGGTCATAGAGGAATCCCGGGCAGATACCAGACTTGATTTGTCACAGAATAATAAACTGCGCAAAGTGGCATAATGCATATTTATATGAATTATTTTTAATATATGTTGTTTATTGTTAAATATTTTGGCTAGAGAATATGTTTGATTTTCGTGATGTGAAATTAAAGGTATGGTTTATATATACTGAGTTGTGGCTCATATAAACCACTAATATTTTTCAGGAATAAGAGATTAGTGAAGTTTTTGGTTGACGTTGGTCGTAGGAACTGCACGTGTTATCAGGTTCGGCGGCTGACGCGTTTTGACAACCTTCTCCTCCTCCTCATCAGTTTTGCATGTAGATAAATGTATATTCTATAGAGTGGTGAGAAGGTCCTACTACAGTTTAGAAAGTTTAAAATATGTACTTGATCAATAGGGGTTTTGAAACTATATAATATGTGCGCTTTATGTACTCGAAATGTGGTTATTTGTTTTAAAGTTTGAATTTATTTATAGTAAGTGCATACGTCATAAGAGTTGAGGTTTGACACGATGGCTTAAAGCTTGCATGAGAATACAAACTTCAAAATGTTGTTGTGGAATGTGACAATATAACCGTAGTGCTCATGGTTAACTAAAAGAGAAATGAAGGTTGCAACTATAACATTGTTAGACACATTTGGGCTTTGATTGATAAAGAGTGGCATGTAGAGGTTAAGCATGCCTATCGCGAAGCAAACCGGGTGGCAGACTTGATTTATAGCTAACTGGGGTTTGAAGATGCACGGATCTTTCGACTGCTAAACGATCCTCCAGGAGACGTCGGCCATCTACTTCAGCTAAATAAGATAGGTGAGCCCGTCTCATGATCTGTTGCTGCCTAAGCATTTGTATCCCTAGAGCTTTGGCTCTCCTCTTGTAACAAAAAAAAAAGTGAAGTCTTCTCTATATTATTATCTCTCTTACTTTACTATTTCTACATTTTAGTTATTTATTATTATTTTTATAAAACAAGTGCAAAATAATAAATGTGACTATTAATGCGAACACGAAGTAGTATGAATTATGGAGTTCTTTTATTGAAATGGCTGATGCCAATAAAAGATAACAATATAGAAATCCCCAAAAAAATGGGATTAGTTTCCAAAATCTCACCCTCTCGTTAATGTCGATAAAATTAATAAACAAAGTCAACATAGATCTCTATGTTACAAACCCTAGGGTAAATATGTTTGATTCAACTTATTTTAACACGAGTAATACTCATAAGTGTACGGGACTAGTGAACAAATAATAAACAAGAGTATCGTATCTCAAAAGACTAATAGTATCAACTTAACTACCGTAAATCAATTTTAACTTCTATGCTAACGAATATGCTCTCAAATCATGCCTCATGCAATGTCTTTCTCCAAATTTAAATCACTATCTACTTAATTTGATTAAAAAAGGTCTTTTATTTTTATTGTAATGTAAGCTCTTTGTTAAGGTGGAGAAAAATTGGCTAAAAGAATGCCTAAAATCTCAAAGCAAAGATTATTACAAAAATCAACTTTTAGACTATTGCCATCGAACTCGAGGGGACAGCTAACGGATCGTTGGATCTCTGTCGATCACTGACTCGTTCGGCAGCTGTTAACTTAAGCCTGTTTCCTTTGATTTTCAATTTCGGCATCGTTTCCTAATTCTATTTTACATTTTCTCACAAACGATGTCAAAATACCAATTTGTACTCCCCCCGTCCTATTAAATATGCAACATTTGAGAATGAGCATGGATTTTTATGTAGTGTTGTTTTGTGAGTTAATGAAGAGAGAGTAAGGTAAGAGAGATGAAAAAGTAGAGATAGAGATGTTTCCATTTTAGGAAACGTTTCATTTTTAATGAGACAATCTAAAAAGGAAAACATTTCATTTTTAATAGGATAGAGGAAGTATAAAATAAGCAATTAAAGATATATTTTGCATGTATGACATTCAAAACGAGCTAAATCTAGCTCTTAAAAACATTTAAATTTTTTTATCATTAATATTCCCCTCGTCCCACAAAAGATGTTACACTTGTGGAACGACATGTTATATGAGGTTTTGTTTTGTGTGTTGGGTGGAAAAAGAAAAATATAATATTTATTTTATTGTGAGAGAGAACTTTTTCTGAAAATGAAATTGTGACGTCTTTAATGGGACAACTAAAAAGGAGAGCGTGACATCTTTTTATGGGACGGAAGGAGTACACGGTAAGTGTATAAATGCCATTGTCGAGCCGTTAAAAACAATTTATTGGACACACCTGCTCATAGTTCCATATGAATATATGATATGTCTATACTAGTGAATAATACATCCGTTCTAAAATATAGACAAACTTGTAAATGATACACATTTTAATGTGCAATTGGTAAAATAAAAAAAGATAGAAAAAATAGTAAGAGAGAGGAAAAAGATAGTAGAAGTGGTGTTTATGGATTATGATATCCACATTAATATATTATTAAAAACTTTTCATTTTTAAATTTGGTCTAATTTTAACACGAAACAAATCTATGTTTTGAAAATTGGAGTATTTTCTTAGTGTTTATTTAGAAAAACAAATAAAACAAAAAATCGTAATTAATCAATTAGATTCAAGTGCAGTCTGCAAAGCGCTTCTTTTTGTTTTCTCAGCGCGCTTCCTCTGCAATTCAAATCCAATACAGACGAAGAGATACAGTCGTAACCCTGTTGACTTATTTTCAAATTTTCCACTCACATACCTTAATCAACAAATCTTTAATCCATCCATAGCCTTCTTTTTCTCTCATTCCTTTTTCCAATTTTGCAGTCATTTCCCTTGTCCGGCTGATTAAAGCTGAAACCTTTCAGTTTCAATTTGAGGTTTTTCTCAAAAAGAGGCGTCTATCAAAATCTTGCAATTAAACTGACAGATCTTTTCCAAAAAAGTTAAGCATTTCATGGATGGTGAGGATTGGGTTCAGAATCAGTCTCCAAACCACAGATCTGAATCAAAGGTTGGATTTTTCTTTATCTTCGAAATTGATATTTGTTTTAATAGAGCTTTTGGTTTTGATTTGATTGGAACAGAAAAGGGGTAGCGTTGAAATTCAAGAAACATCCGAAACTTCTCAAAAGAGTGTTAAAATGGGCGATCTTGAACCAGTTTTTCGAGCCGAAGGTATATTTGTTGTTGTATTTTCTTCAACTAATTTTACTGTTTTATTTGGATTTGGATATTGTATTACTGATTATGATTAACCTTTTACATTCGATAAAATCAATTACTTCCCCTCTTTTGTTTGTTTGTGTTGATTTAAGTGAACAATATGTTTCGTTCTGTTCTGTTGTATGTACTAGCATCTATTGAACTCTTTGCCATTTGTTGGATTAAATTAAAACTAAAACATGAAATTGATCAATTCAGCAATTCCAGATTCCAGAGAGCTTGATCTGAATGTTCGTGTTGGCTCCACCAGTTATGTGGTTACTGGCGATGATCCAGCACGTGTTGATGAATCAAACAACCTTCCTGCGTCTGAGAAGGAAGATGTCCTAACTAAGGCTAGAGGGTTTGATTTGGACCTAAATGCTGCAGATGTTTCGAGTTCTATCAATGAGTCCATCTATCCTTGTAAAATGAACAAGCATTTGAGGTCGAGGGAGGACTCGGACTGTGTCAGTTCAGTAGGCCCATTGGATACAAAGGATCCAATGAGAGTCTGGAAGGGCTTGAAGCAAAATAATTACTTGTCTGCACCTTATGGGGCTCCACCGGGTACCCTGTCAAAGACGCGTGGAAGGAAGAAATCTAGCAACGATGTAATGAAGAAGAAAATTGAACGTGCAATGAAAGAACAGGTTGATAGATTTGCTAGAGTTGCTGCACCAAGTGGTTTGCTTAATGGGCTTAATCCTGGGATCATTAACCATGTGAGAAACAGTAAACAGGTTCACTCTATTATAGAGGCATTAGTGAGATCAGAAAAGGACGAAAGTCTAATTTCAGGAAGCAAGAGACATAATCAGATCAAGACTGGTGCACATGAACTCTCTGATAGAAGAGAAGCTATAGATGTGCGTGGTTTTGGAAAACAGATCGCTGGGCTTGATCATGGGGATGCTTTACTAGGAAGAAGGCAGATGAGTGATTATGCATTCTTCTCGAAATCTTTATATCCAAATACGGGGATCACAAGAGGCGACGGTGAATCACATATGGGGTACGCAAGAACATCATCCGTAGCAATTGGCATGGAGAATGCCAGTTGCTTGTCAAGTGATGAATCTGCAAACATTAGCAGTGTTACTTCGCTTTCTCTAAAAGGTTGCTTACTTGTGTTCTTCTTTTTGTGGTTTGAGACATGTTAGTTTCGAGGCTCAAGGAGGTGATGCTTTTAGCACGAGCTTGCGTTACACATTCAGTCTTAACTATTTTAGCAAAATACAGAAAGCTCTATAGCTTATGTTGATTTTGTTTCGTTTTCAGCTGCCAATATAGCTTCACAATGGTTGGAACTTCTACATCAAGATATAAGAGGGCGTCTTGCAGGCAGGGTTTTTCTTTTCAATAAAATTAAGTTTCATAGTGGCTGTTTAGGCTTTAGATATATTTTCTAATCGAGATTGGTCTCTCCATGCAGCATTAAGACGAAGTAAAAAAAGAGTTCGTGCAGTTATTACCACGGAATTACCCCTCCTAATATCCAGAGAGTTTTTGTCTGACCAAGAAAATGATTTACAAATGATTAATTCTACTGCTGATGCTCACTCTGATAGATGGAGCACTCTCTTTGGGCAAATGGATAAAGCACTTTCCGAAGAAGAGCGCCATCTGGTGAGGTTTCTTATATGTACTAGAATAATCCATGTTTGGGATCTGTATTTGCAACTGCTTCAGGCATTCCCAACTTTACCGGCTATCATGTCTAAGCTATTAGTTCTTTGTATTTCGGTGATTTGACATATTTGTCGCTCTGTTTGATTGGATGTATATTTGAATGTTGCCTAGTTATCGTGGGTCCTTCTCTGCACTTATATTATGCTATCATTATTTGGTGAATTATAGTTATTTTCCTCCTAATTTTGATGTCCTCCCGTTCGTTGATGCATTTCTTATTTTTTTCCCCTATTTTTTCGAGAGTTTTAAATTCTTTGATAGACTATTTGGCCACCTCTAGACCACCCAGCATGTGTGATCTGAATCATGGCTTTATTTCTTTGGATCGATCGTGTTCTTCACAAATGCACGGCTTTTAATCTTTCATGTATAAAGTTACTGTCTTATATCCTCGTCATAAGAGCTATATATGAATATGATCTCTTATCTCTTCGAATATATTATCAGGAGAATTGGCTGAACCAAGTGAAGGAAATGCAGTCACATTGTGAAATTGGTCTCAGCGCAAATGGTTCGCATCACCCTTCGGAGCAGGCACTTCCTCACAGCAGGTAAGAATATCTGTGTGACCGGCAATGATATCTTTCATGTTAAATCAAAGCCAGAAGCAGTTATTAGCTAAACTGTTGAAAATGCAGATCGGGAGCAGCGGAAGATTCGGAGAAGGATTTAGCTGTAAGGGCTGCTGCTGCTTCGATATATTCGACTTGCAACTTCGTGTTGTCAAGAGAAAACTTGCCTTGTTGCTAGTTACTCATGAGCTTGCTAACTGACATTGATATATTCTTGACTGGACTTGGATAAATATGTTATATGCAGTCCTGTTGAATTTCTTTTAGCATTACTACCATACTAATCTGCAATTTCTAAAATTTTCATTCATGTTTACTAGGATTGTCAAATGAGGTGTTAACAACAACAAATAGCCTACAATAATGTTAATTCACAGCTATTTCTCCCATTACTCAATTTTATCTTCAGGTAAAACCCAGATTCAATCTTGCATACCTCAAAATATTCAAGAGCATGTTGTAGTTTCTCCGTCCCAATTAAGATGAGTCTATTTTTGGGCATGGAAATTAAGAAATTGCATTGAAAAGTGAAAGTGGGGAATAAAATAGGAAAAATAATGAGATTAAAGTACGTGATGGAATAAAATAAGAGAGATTGAATGTTTTGTTGTGTAACAAAAAGGAAATGATTCAATTTAGTTGAGATATTCCAAACAAAATACAATTCAATTTAGTTGGTACCTCTCACCGAGAGGGTATAAAACTGTTTTGAATGGAAATTTATTTACACGAGAAAGACAATGGTATGACTTACAGTATCATATAATCACCATCTTCACTTTTTTTGAGATGTACTCCCTCCGTTCATAGTAATAGGGTCGTTTTTCCATTTCTGTCCGTTCCATAGTAATAGAGTCATTTACCTTTTTAGTAAAAGTCAACACATTTTTCCACATCTACTTTACTTTCTCTTACTTTTTTCTATCTTCATCTCTTTACCTTTTTCATTTTCCACTTTATTCTCTATTTACTTAATTCACCTAACACAATTTTTCTTAATCTCTGTGCCGAAAAGTTTTGCCTCCATTACTATAGAACGGATGGAGTATTTAATTATCACCATCATTATTTTAATTATGCAATTGGTTAGAAATAATTTCCTTGTAACCAAGTTCCGAGTTACAAGCCGATTCAACCATTTGATCTGACATTTCTGTCCGTTCCATAGTAATAGAGTCATTTACCTTTTTAGTAAAAGTCAACACATTTTTCCACATCTACTTTACTTTCTCTTACTTTTTTCTATCTTCATCTCTTTACCTTTTTCATTTTCCACTTTATTCTCTATTTACTTAATTCACCTAACACAATTTTTCTTAATCTCTGTGCCGAAAAGTTTTGCCTCCATTACTATAGAACGGATGGAGTATTTAATTATCACCATCATTATTTTAATTATGCAATTGGTTAGAAATAATTTCCTTGTAACCAAGTTCCGAGTTACAAGCCGATTCAACCATTTGATCTGACATTTTGGAAGAGGTTGAAATCGGTGTAATCACTGAATCACATTTTCACTTCATTTCAATTCGTATAGACTATACTGTTCAGTAAAATTTGAGATTTTCTATATAACATGAAATCTCATATCAACCTCACCAGAACGAGGTTTTATTCTTTTAAAATTGTCACATTTGCCAAAAATTCCAATAAAAATGAACAAATTATTTCTCAAAAATATAAATTAAGAAAACAATTTTGTGGCTGCTGCTGGGATTCGAGCCCAGGTCTCCACGGCCACAACGTGGAATTCTTACCACTAAACTACAGCCACATTATTGGTAAATGTTTCTACCATTATATAATTTAGGCAAAACTGGTGAGGGTTTGTGTTCTCTTTAGTCTTTACAATCTGTCTCTATATTAAAGTGAAGTGGATGACTCACCTAATCTAACTACGTAACACACACACACAGATAGTTATTATTTTTAAATGAAATAAGTGCAAGATCGATTAACATTGTGATCACAGTTGGTTTTGATCGACAAATCCCATTAGCCTCTTAAAACTCAAAGAACATGAATAAAACTGCAGGCCGGACCGCACCCGCCCACAACCTAGCGCATTAGGGGGGGATGTCTGGGCCGCGCCTGGGGACAAGACAACAGCCTAAGGCCGGGCCTGGTTGCGGCCCAGACCGGCGTTACACAATCCCTGGACGGGATGCGTCGCCGTCCGGCCCATTGTTGGAGGGGGTTCGGGCCGGACCCAAGCCGCAATTTTGAAAGTTTTTTTTTTAAATTCAAAATTTTCTTATAAATAACATCTAAATTTCACACCATTTTCATTTCCAATCTACTTCATTTATCTCCCTCTCAAATTAAATCACTCAAATACATCCGTCAAAATGCCTCCTCGACCTGATCAAAGAGTAATCGAAGCTGACATTGCAAGAATGTTAGAGGAGGCGATGCATGGAATCCAAAAGGAAATAAACAATGTGGTTGCTCGCTACCAAGCTGCTATTCAAGCATGGAATGAACAACACGTCCGCGTACCACGGAATGTCGGACTCCGATGTATATCCACCGAGACCATGAACAAGCTCATTTGCGGCTATTCACCGATTATTTCTCTAGAGATCCTCGATGGAGTGGTCAGATGTTCCACCGTCGGTTCCGGATGCGGAAGCCTTTATTCCTGCGGATCATCAACGCAATTGCAGCTCATGACTCCTATTTCAAGCAAACCACCGATGCTGTTGGCCGGCAAAGTATATCGACTTTGCAGAAATGCACATCTGCCATATGTCAACTCTCTTACGAAACTACTTCAGATATGTTCGACGAGTATCTCCATGTAAGCGATCACACTGGACGAGAGTGCCTAGCTAAATTATGTCTGGCAGTCGTCGAAGCATTCAAGGATACGTACTTGAGAAAGCCAACGACCGATGACACCCGGATGATGGTGAACATGCACGAGCTGCAGGTCCACGACTTCCCTGGGATGCTGGGCAGCATCAACTGTTTGCACTGGCAGTGTAAGAATTGCCCAACAACATGGAGAGAACAGTACACTAGCGGGCACAAGGGCTCATATGTTGGAAAAAACGTGTGGTGAAGGCAAGACTTTTGGCCTCTCATATGGCTAAGTCCTTTGGCCTTTCATCTTGTGTAACCCCCAAAATCTTTATGTGGTGTCTTTATGTATTGATCTTTCATGTCTCCATCTCTAGCCTATATAGGGCATGGATTTATATAGATGGAAAACACATCAAGAAATCATTTTCTATTCTCTCTAGTTCTATACTTCATAGTGTGCATCATAAGAGCATTGTCTAGCTCGATTCTCGGAGCTCTATCAAGTTCGCATGTGCCTAGCGGGTTTGAGGTGTTTCTACACGCTAGGAGGAAGTCGTGTTATCTTTGGGGGCAATACGCCATTCCGTGAGCACTAACCAGGGGCGTAATTTGTCTTGCAGAAAGATGGCTTCCCTCGACTCGACTTATTGTTGGATTGTTATATTTTTATTTTCTTTGTAATTTTTATTACTGTTATTGTTGTTAGTTTCCTTTAGCTTGTAATAGTTAGAGTACCGCCTGTACACGGCTTGAGAATTTCATCCCATTATTTTTAACATCACATTCGACGATCGTGTTGGAGGTTGTTGCCTATCAAAGATTGTGTATCTGACATGCCTACTTTAGTATCGCTGGGTCGAACAACGACTTGAATGTGTGAACGAATCTCTACTATTCAACGATTTATGTGTTAGGCGAACGCCAAACGTAGAGTTCATGGCCAACACCGTCAGTACAGTATGGGCTACTATCTGGCTGATGAGATCTACCCACGATGACTCGTGTTCGTGAAGACAACGTCGAAGACACCCAAAAGCAAGAGGCGGCTCGGAAAGATGTAGAGCGTGCATTCAGAGTCCTCCAAGCACGGTGGAGTATAGTGAAAGGAGCTGCCCGTGGATGAAAACGTCATTCAATCGCCGACATCATGTATGCATAACATGATCGTTGAGGAAGAAGGAGACAACGTCACGACATGGTGCGCCGATGAAAGCTCGAGCACCACCAGTTCATTCGTTGTAAACGACCCTCTAGTGCAGGTTGTTTCTCTCGACATGCGCAATGTTGTGGCCCGTTCAACTGAGATGGGTGATGAAGAAGCACACACTCGCCTCCAAGAGGATCTAATTGAAGAAATTTGGATGCGCGCCAACGTTTTTCAACATTGATGTTATGTTTTAATGTTTTTTTTTTTATTTTAAATTTTTATGTTTTTAATTTTCAATTTTTGAATGAATTATGAATTTCCTGTGATATGATTGCTCAACGTTTTCAATTTTTATGAGTAAAATAGGTTGTAGTTGTGGATAGTACAATTTAATAGTTGGTGCCTGGATGAGGCCTGCAGGGTTAGAGCACTCCCAATGGAGTTCCCTAAAAACTCCCTTATTTCTCCCTAACTCCTGCCACATCAGCGCCACATCAGCACCAAAATTTATCCCCAGTTTTTAGCCAAGTGCTACATTGGTTTCTCCCTTATTTCTCCCTTATTTCTCCCTAACTCAACATTTCATTTTTACATCATTATTTTTTATATTATTTAATTTTCCCTACAAATGTATTTAATAAATAGACTAATAATGAACAATTCATCGTTGTATTAATCATTGGAAAATATAATACAACGAGAAAAAAAAAACTACAAATAAAAAACGCAAATAAACAAAGATTTAAAAAAAAAAAATCTAAGACGGAGGGGCCGGAGGGGCGTCGGGATCGAGCCCCAGCGTACTCTGCAGGTGTTGGATGCATTTCCAGAGGGCCGCCTTTTCTTCAGGGGTCCCGCCGCCGGTGAAGTACAGCGTGTACATCTGGGTCAGATTGGCGACATTGCTCGAATAAGTGGCTTTTTCTAAGTCGATGACGGATTCCGACGCGACTTCCGACGTTGCGCCCTTCCCCTTCCGCCTCCCCTTCGCCTTCTTCACTCCCTCCGGGCGCTCGTGCGGACCATCCCCACTCAAGTCGATGTGGGCCGCGCTCCCCTCGCTCTCCGAAACGCTAAGTCGCGAGCGCACCGATTTCCCGTGCAGCGCGTCGTGCATTCCCGTCCGGAATTTGGGGAGATCCTTCAGCTTATCGTAGATGTTCCAATACTTGAAGCCCTTCGTCGACAAGTACTGGCTACTATACATCCGGATGGCCTCATCTCGGACCATGTGCTCGTTCTGGCCACTCGTCATGTGAGTCATCAAGTTAGAATAAATACCGTTGAAGTGCCCGCAGTCCCTCATGAGGCGCTCCCAATGCCGACGGATCGCCTCGCTGCCATGGTCCTTCATTGAGGCAGTCTTGTGGCTCCTGTACTTCGCGGCAATCCGCTCCCAGAATATGATCTCAGTCTGGTAGTTGCTGCGCTCCGCGTCCTGTGACGTGTCCGCCCAGCAGTCGGCTATCAGCTCGGACTCTTGCAGAGTGTAAGTAGTCCTTACCCGCTTCGGCCTCTCATCGGAACCCGTATCAGTCGCAGCCGACGACGCCGGCGCCTTCCCCCTCCCGCTCCTAGAAGGCGGCTCGGTGGGCGTTTCTTCCACCTCGAAGTCCTCCGCGCTCAGTGTCGCGGCCTGAGATTCTTGGTCGCCTGGGGTTGATCCGGGGGTGTCGAACTGGGGCCGATACACATCGTCGGCTGGAAAGGGCATTCTGCCGGCAGAGTTGAAGTACGGAGAAAGTCTCCGCGCCGGAGGAGTCTGCAAAGGAGACGGACCCCCGTATGGAAGTTGGCCGGGAGGAGAACCCATCGCCAACAACGACTGCATCCACTGCTAGTTTGCTTCATCCGTGTTGGGAATTTGTGAACTCGACTCTTTCCCCTTACCCTTATCCTTACCCGATCGGGAACTTTTCTTCCAAAAGCTCATAATTTTGATGAAAATTGAAGATTGGGAGAAGAGATTGAAAATGGAGAGAATGAAGATTGTGGGTGATGAATGGAGGAAGTGGAGGAAATATTTATAGGGGTGGAATGTAAAATAGCCGTTGGGTTCAAAAAAAAAAAAAAAAAATTTTAATTATCGCCGATTATCGCCGAGCGTCGCCACAGTGGCCGGCGATCGCTCGGCGATAATCCGGCGTTAGAACGCCACTCGGCGAAGCAACGGCAACATTATCGCCGAATTATCGCCGACTTCGCCACAATGGCCGGCGATAATTCGGCGATAACCGGCGATTTATCGCCGAGAATTCGCCACCTCCATTGGGAATGCTCTTATGGGAGTTGTAGCCTGACCCTGAAAATTAGGGAAATGATGACGTGGAGGGGACTTGGGGCCTGGATTCGGGCCAGGGTTAATGATGCTATTAGGATCATGATGGGTTTGTAATATAGTTAATTCTTTAACCTTTCACATGTACTCCCTCCGTCCACGATTTAAAGAACCTTTTTGGCTTGTTAACGATTTATAGAAACTATTTGCTTTATTCCACTTTTAGTATGTGGATCTCACATTCTACCAACTTTTTATACTCACAATTCAATATAAAACTAATGCTTTAAATGAGTATCACATTCCACTCACTTTCTCTCTTTACTTTTATTTACAAAGTTAAACAATTTCTTAAAACCTGTGTCGAATCAAAATGACACTTTAAATGGTGGACGGAGGGAGTAAAAAAAAAATTACAGATAGCGTTTTGATTGGATATCATGGATAAATCATTCAAATTAATATGACTACGTTTGGGATAAATATTGATGATTTGTTTAGAAAAATTAAATACTACTCCCTCCGTTTTAGGTAGTAGAGACACTTCTTTTTTGCACGGAGATTAAGAAAAATTGTGTTAAGTGGGTTAAGCAAAGGAAGAATAAAGTAGGAAATGAAAAAAGGCAAAGAGATAGAGATAGAATAAAGAGAGAATAAAGTAAGTGAGAAGAAATGTGTTGACTTTTACTAAAAAAGAAAATAATTCCACTACTATAAAACTAACCAAAATGGTAAAATGACTCCACTATTATAAAACGGAGGAGTACTGTACAAGTGCCACAAATTATATAAAACTAGTATGAGCTGCACAACCCATTAAATTTTCTTCACACAAAATTGAAAAGACCTTATTAGGTCCGACTTGAATATCACCAACTTTTTTTTTGAAAAGTTGAACACTTTCTCGATAAAAGATGCACATCTATTAGTATCATCAACAACATTCATTATAATCTAAGCCTGAATATGACATAAATCAAAATAGTCAAATATAGAATGATATTCCTTTCCGTATGTACAATAAATTGATACTTTCGGTCGGTATAAAAAGATGCTAGTAATTAATAAAATGATATTTTATTTGTATAAAATGATACTCACTCTGTCCCCGATTTAGCCTTACACTTTTCCATTTCGGCCCGTTCCCAATTAAGAGTCACACTTCATTTTTATTATAAATAGTAAATAGGTTCCACATTCCACTAACTCAATTCACTCACATTTTATTATAAAATCAATATAAAAAAATAGGTCCCACATTCCACAAACTTTTTTAACCAATTTTTCTTTTACATTTCTTAAAACCCGTATCCGGTCAAAGTGTGACTCCTAATCGGGGACGGAGGGAGTATATTTTATTTATAGAATGATAGTTTGAAGATGATTTAAATTCAGCATACTATGACATTTTAGCGAAAATGATATATTTTATTTGTAAAATGATAGTTTCAAGATGATATAAATTCAGCATATAATGATATTTTAGTGAAAATAATATATTTCGTCTATAAAATACTAGCTCCGTCCCTCAAATTTTGACATACTTTGACCCGGCACGGGTTTGAAGAAAGTAATGGAAAGTGAGATGAAAAAGTTGATGGGATGTGGGTCCTACTTTTAAAGTATTAGTTTTATAATAAAATGTGAGTAAGAATGAGTTAGTGGAATATAGGGTCCACTACCAAAAATGGTAAAAGTGAAGTGTGTCAAATTTTTAGGGACGGACCGAAATGTTAACTGTGTCAAAATTTGGGGGACAGAGATAGTAATAATTTCGGAAGGATTATTATGGTTATCACCCTAATTAGATTTATCATTCTAATGCACTCATGTTATATCCTGAATTTTTCATTTGAGAATTTTTATTAGCTCTATCATATTAAATTGAGAAACAAATCTTGGTAAAACTATATACAAGTATATGGAATATTATATATATACTATATGAATGACTCTTTCAGTCTTATTAACGTTTATATACCTAATTATAATGGGTTAAAAATCAATTTTCGAATTCCTATTTTTCTTGTTGTTTCTCTTTTTCTTGTAACCTTTTGACTTAGTATTTCTTTTGTCTAGAAAGAGGCGACATATAGTGTCACGTGAAGGTTGAATATTATTTGGAGATGATGAATAATACAAGTTCCAGTACGACAAAAAATTAATACACCATAATAACCCCTCAAACAATTCCCCCTACGCAACAATTAATTTAATAGTAAGTCATTAATTCTAGTAGTAATATTTTTAATATGATATTTTTTCAAGGGCGACCTAGCTAAGTCATGAATTCTCCGATAATGGGCCCAAAAGCGACAATTTCTTAGACTACATGGGCGACCTAGCTAAGCTATTTTCGGGGGCTTCGCTTACCGACAATACCATGACCAGTGTCGTTAAGCTAGGCGATGGGCGAGTCCTATGCTTGACCGAGACCCAAAAAGGCTCTATTCTCATCGACCCTGACACGTTAGACACGTTGGGGAAGTTCGAATACACTGACAATTTGGGGGGCCTCATCCAAGCGGCCCACCCAATTGTCACTGATACCGAGTATATTACTTTGTTACCCGACCTAATCAACCCAGGCCACCAAGTCGTCAGGATGAACCCTGGCACCAATGAGAGGAAACTCATGGGGCGTGTCAATTGTCGGGGCAGGCCATCCCCTGGTTGGGTCCATTCCTTCCCGGTCACCGAGAACTATGTGGTGGTCCCGGAGATGCCACTTAGGTATTGTCCACAGAATTTGCTAAAGGCTGAGCCCACAGAATTGTATAAGTTTCAATGGCTCCCTGACTCCAAAGCCTACATGCATGTTATGTGCAAAGCTACTGGCAAGACTGTAAGCTTTTTTTAATAAATTTTTCCTTTTTTATTTATTAAAAATAGTAATTAATGTTTTCTTGTTTAATTAATTATAAGGTGGCGAGTGTGGAGGTTCCTCCGTTTGTGACGTTTCATTTCATCAATGCTTACGAAGAGACAGATGAAGATGGAAGAGTGACGGCTGTTATTGCTGATTGTTGTGAACATAATGCTGATCCTGCCATTCTTCCAAACCTTTCACTCCATAATCTTCGCTCGTTACACAGCCAAGATGTGTTCCCTGGTGCAAAGTCTGATTAATATCTTTTTATATCTATTTAATTCTTTAATTAATTTGTTGTTTTATGGAGTACTAACTACTACATTAAAATGTGTTGTATATGAAGGGTTGGGAGATTTAGGATTCCAATTGATGGGAGCCCTAATGGGACATTAGAGGCAGCATTGGATCCAAATGAGCATGGGAGAGGCATGGATATGTGTAGCATTAACCCTAACTTTTTGGGGAAGAAATATCGCTATGCATATGCAACTGGTGCAAAAAGGCCTTGCAACTTCCCAAATACCATTACTAAGGTATTCATTCATTAATTAATTTATCCTAATTTCCCATAACACTTCACTTTTGTTTAACATAATTTTGTTTTCTTCATGTATGTAGCTTGATTTAGTGGACAAGAAGGCTAAGAGCTGGTGTGAGGAAGGCTCTATCCCATCCGAGCCCTTCTTCGTTGCTAAGCCGGGTGCCACTGAGGAAGATGATGGTTAGTTTTCTCTTTTTTATGAGAATGCAATCTCATTGTTGTATACTAATAACATATGTACGATTGCAGGTGTTGTGATCTCAATGGTTAGTCAGAAGAATGGTGATGGATTTGCCTTGGTGTTAGATGGAACTACTTTTGAAGAGATTGCTAGAGCTAAATTTCCCTATGGTCTTCCTTATGGGCTGCATGGATGCTGGGTTCCCAAGAATTGATCATTTACCTAATCTACTAGTATTTGGATTTCACAATTATGTATATTGTGAAATTGTTTTTCCTCCATTATATCTGAAATATGAAAAAGAATCTTGAGTTTTGTCATTTGCATTGATTCTGTGTCATTTCTAATTTGATTGTATTGAATAAGTCCAGTAATTTATTATAAACTTTATACTATTAGTAATATATCGATGATAATACTTATGGTTATATTTCTTAGACGATATTATATACCACGTTTAAAGTTGACGGGAAAGACCAGAAAATGCGGAAAGTGTATGATTTTTGGGAAAAAAACACCCTATTTTCAATTAGTTAAAATGAAAATGTTTTGTTTATGCCACATCTTTTAGAGACATTTTTATTTAGTGAAATGTTAGAAGTTAAAACTGTTCTTTCTGTTTAGGAATTACCAAACGGAAAATTGCAACACTACATCGGAGTAATGTTATTTTTAGATATATTATTTATTGAGTTTTATTATATTTCCAATCTGCGTGACATGTTGATTAGAACAATTAAATGAACGACACAAAACCAGCCCAAAATCTGCTACAACATGTTTTTCAGCAAGTAAAAATTCCATAGTACATCAATACCAAGTTAGTATAGTGAATTGGTATACCTCACTAATAAATCATTGACAATTGGAAATAAAGAAATGGTACATATGCCACATTAATTAAACACCAATTCAATAAAAATAATTGCACAAAATAGACATTTATTAATTATAGAAAGGGAGATTATATTACTACTATTAAATATGAAAATTATAATCACAAAATATTAGAATAGGCGTGTAATATATAAGTATATTGACTTTTTAATGTAATACTTAATATTTCACACATAAAATTTTAATCAGACTATATTACATTACTTTTCATGCCAAAGAAAAAAAATTATATTAAAACTCCTTGATAGTACTATTTTGAGATTTTAAAAATAAGACCTTTTTTTCTTGTTTTATAAGTATTTATTTATAAACAAAAACTTTACAAAAATAAAAATTAAGAAATCCATTATAATTTTCAATATTTTTTTATTATCATTTAAAAATTTTCATGAAATTTTTAAAATAAGAAAATAAAAAATCAAACTGAAAAATATTACTCCCTCCGTCCCATTTAATATGCAATATTTTTTTTTCGGCACGAGATTTTATGTAATGTTGTTTTGTGAGTTAATGAAAAGTGAGTAAAGTAAGAGAGAAAAAAAAGTAAAGAAAGTATTGTTTCCAGTTTTAGAAACGTTTCATTTTTAATAAGACAGACTAAAAAGTAAAATGTTTCAATTCTAACGGGACAAAGGGAATATTATTTTATATAGAATAGCTTGATGATTACCGAAAATTTTAGTTACATAAAAAATAGTACTACTATCAAAGAATTGTAATATGATTTTTTTTCTTGGCATGACAAATAATGTAATATGATTACTTTTTATGTTTAAAATATTTAGTACTTACATTAATAGGTCAATATACATATCTATTGTAATTATATTGCACGCCTATTTTATGATGATATTTTCTAATTTAATAGTAGTAATATAATGTCACTTTCCATGAATAATGCATGTCTATTTTGTGCAATTAGATTTATTGAATTTATATTCATTTGATGTGGCACGTGGGCATCCATTTGTCAACTCACTATGCCAACTTGGTATGGAACTATGGATGTACCATGGAATTTCTACTCGTTTTTCAGCTGGCATGTTAACATTCTAAATTTCAAACTGATAAGACTAATTTCATGCATTGGTTATGAGGTTAAATTCTATAATTTTCCGGGTCTGACAAGGTTTTGTAAGCCAGGTGTGTAGAGAAAAGGTCAGATCCAAGAAGAAGAAGAAATCGCCTGGAGCAGGGAGCTGGCAGAGGAAGCGAGCAGAAAAGGGAAGAAATTCACTAGACGGATGAGCATTCTGGACAAGGGCAGAATGGGAAGCACAAGGAAGAATCTAGAAGCTCCGTCCCTTATAAATAAGAGCACACGACCCACATGATCATCATCATTTTCTTAGCTCTTAGCTCAGCCTTTCTCATTCTCTACACACACACTTGGGGGAAATTAGTTGGGGGGTTCACGGTTAGAAAGTTCATCGGAGTTGTGTAACACCGTCACCACGGGAGGCGAAGATACTATCTATTTCCTGCTTTCAGTTTATGTTTCTGAATTTCCCGAGACTTCGCTGTTCGAAGCTCGACTGTATTTTGTTAATTTTCTGTTTGATCCGCATTTGATCGGCTATGGAAGTTGTTATCCTGTTTTCGTTACATGTTATTGCTGCTTTTCCGTTTACTTTTGATGCTTTTTGCAATTGATCTGAGTTTGGAGTCGAATTGTGTAGAGATTGTAGTTGATCGGTTGAATCTGTGTGATTGGAGATGGAATTTGTTGTGGAATGTTGTGGATGGCTTGGATCCGGAGTGGATGAAGCGTTCAGAGTTTGGATCTGTTCATGTTTGCATGGTCTTGATGTTTAAATTCTGTTTCCTTATTTACTTCGTCTAGTGATAGTAGATCTGTTTAAATTTCAGTAGTTAATTGTAGTAATTGGTTTAATTTAGCTTGCTCTGTTTTCATTTCGCGTTTTGCTCTGTATTTCCTCTACACTCCGTGATCAAGGATTTTGGGAAAATGAAGTCATTGTTAGTTAATCCTTTAGTTAGTTAATCTGCAGCTTTACGTTCGTACTTTGCCAATTTGGGAAAATGGTCCCCACGATTTATCTTTCCTCTGTCTAGGTTAGTTTTAGGAAGTCGTTTACCGGGTCTAGTAGTTGTTTCCGCTCTGGTAAATTCGAGTATGTCGTGTTTTTCGTCATGCATGTTCTGTTATTCCTCCCTAGATCTAGCTGTTAGGATAGAGCATTTTGTTTCCCCAGTCTAGTAGTTAAATCTCAACCCCAAAAATGCGTGGCAGCAGCCACAAACAGTACTCAGGTCGCCTTACATGTTTACTTACGCCTCCATCTCTGTGGGATTCGATCCCTACTTCCATGTACTAATCCTTTTTAGCATAGCGGGTTGAAGCTTTTGAAAAGCAAGGGGTAAGATTGTGCGCACCAAAGACCAAGGTTTTGAGGGTTCCTTGAATTCCTCTGGATCTGAGAAGTCTGATTTTATTTTGCCCTACACGTCACTCTCCTACTCACTCTCTTTTCACAAACCCAACAAATGCTATAGCGCTCACCCCAAAATTCAACTTATTTCACCATTTTTCATATTTTGTTTTTTCAATTGTCGATTTAGAAAATAAATAACATAGATTAAAATACCAATACAATAGAAGAATAAAGATATTTAAATACGAACAATGTAAGAATTGAAAAAAGAAAATAGTCTTGCTGGAAAGCCTGCGATAGCATCACGGAACCTGCCGCTTGCGCTCCACCGTTTTCCCACAAGCAATATAGCCCCAAAAACCGCATCACGCGGCTGGCCGATTTTGAGACTCTATTATGGATACTCTCAACTTAAAACTGAGCAATCACACTCTAAAAACATCTAATATTCAAACATTAATTATTCGAAATCTAGTATGCATATGCACGTTTTTAACAAATACTTCATATGTCCCTAAATAAATAAACTCTTTCCTTTTTGAACTGTTCCCTAAAAATAGAAATTTTCTATTTAAGGAAATTTCTTTCTCTAATGAGGTGAGATCCATTTTCGGCTAACACACTTCTCTTTCTATCTCTCTCTTACTTACTAATTTTTTATTAAAACCCGTGCCATTTCAAAAGTTCCTATTTTTAGGAGACGGAGAGAGTAATATACTACTAGTGTATTCTCATTAACTTAATAATTTATTATTATTTAAATATTCTGTGTAAAAGTTCTCTATTCTAAACTTGCGAATTAATGTGTTTAGCTAATAATTTTTTGATAAATGTAATTATATATAAAATGAATTGCATCTGCAATATGATAATTTTCTCATTTTTTTATCATAATTTAAATTTTGTTGACATATTAATTAATTAATTACTTAATTAATTAATAGTATTAAATATATTTTGCAACATATTAATATAATTTAAGAAACTTCAAAGTAAGAAAAAAAAATTTAATTGGAAGAAGACTTTTAATTTAGTCGTTGAATTTTTAATTTTTTTTTAAATAAATTCTGAAAATTTGAAAAAAAGTAAAAAATTATTAAAATTTTCCTACTTCCCCAAATATTACCAGTTTTATCAATTTTTTTTATCATCAACTTATCATAAAATAATCAATAAATACCCATTCATGACATTATTGTTTTTCACACCAAAAATAATTCCTAATACGAATGGAATAATTGGTTGAACAAGGATAATACGAATAGAATAATTGGTCGAACAATCATTTTCACAACTTTTCCTCACTCATTTTTCTCTCAAAATATCAATTCTTAATTGTGCAAATATGTTCGGCCAAGGATAATACGAATGGAATAATTGGTTTAACAATCTCAACATCGACAATGTATCATCGTCAAATAACCCAACGTTCGTCGACGCCCGTCTACCAAAGGCCTGCCCTCCATCTGAGAAGTGGTCTGCCGATCCTCCATGTCGCACTTGCTGCACGGTTCCTACTGGTCTATGCAATGTTATCCCAAATTAGGGAGAAAGAAAATTCGGAGGTCGGTGGCCAATATGATTGTCGGGAACCAATAAACTTGGAATGCTTTTTGGGCGAGGGTTACAGAAAACTACAACAATGCGCACCCGAGAGGAACGTCCCTCGTAGTCTGAAGGTGCTCCATAGTCTGAAAAACTGCGTTGCCAAATCAAAATGAATGCCAACAACATTTTGAGGGCGGCTATGATGCGGGAGGACCTTCAAGTATGTCAATACTTGGAATAGTGTTCGATATCGATAAGTGCGCGGGTGGCACCTAGTCCAACACAGGCTCAAGTTCAATAAAGGCGAAGCACATGACGGGTAGCCAAGTACTTGTTAAGTGGCGGCTGTTGTGGTGGTCGATCCGAGCCCGGCGATGAGGAGGTCGCAAGCTAGTTTGTGGGAGCCAATGCAGGGGCCTCGAGCTCTGGTGCGAGTTTGCGACATAGTGTGATTGGGGCGAAGACGACAAAAGCAGCTAGAGCTAGAGGCAAGGGACAAGGCGAACCAAACCAAGCACCCAACACCGCCCCATCTAAGGGCCGGGATAAACTTTAATGTCCTTGTTGTTCAACGACTGACGTCGCCCGTATGACGTCGTCCCAATTAAGAAAACATTACCAATGAATTCACCTTCTCATCTATACTACTAAAAGGGAGAGTTGGATGGAAAGTCAATATTGTCTTTTTTGGAGGGAAAATGTGAAGCTAGTTTGTTTACCCTTTTGGTCATTTTGAGAATGACAACCATTGGATAGAAAATTGGTCCAATTAAATGATAGCTTCCGTATCAAGATTTGGAACAATTATAAAGGAATATTGAATCTGCAAAATGAAAAATAGAGAGAGAAGGGTGAGAAGAAGAAAGAGGAAGGAGAAAGACTGAAAGAGTGCATCGAGGTGGCTGTGCAGATCCCCAATCATCGCCGGAGCGGCGGCGGACGGCAGCAGCGGCTGTGGCGTGATAATGATAGAGAAAGGTGAGAAGGAGAAAGAGAGAATTGCGGCGACGCAGCACAACCGGGACAACACAGTGGTGCGCTGGGTGAGACAGCGAGAGAGATGCCGGAGATGCGGAGTAGGAGGCGGCGATGCAGCTTTGCAGGAGGGGTGACGACGGGCGTGAAGCACGCGGACTAACAAGCGAGGCACGGCGGAAGGAGCGGCGGGGCGGGCGGTGGTCGTGGCGGCGCTGATTTGGGAGAGAAAAATGGCGGCTAGCGAGGGAGGGAGTAGTAAATTCTTCATTTAGAGTTTATATTTTCTACATATTTATTATATTTTGTATTCATTATTTGAAATTCTTATGTCCTGTGCTATGCATAACACATGTGTTAATACTAGTGGCTCAAATGGGATTCCCGCTGAATACGACCTGCTATTTGCGCCGCAATCGCAAACTCCACAACGATTGAAAGTCGCGCCTCTTTTAATTTGTAGGATTTAATTATGTATATTTCAATTAATTTTTTTTTAATTATGCAATATTTAATTTTTAAGATTTTAATTTTAATTTTCAGTTTTTTAATTAAGTATTTTTGATGAAATATTTTTTTGGTTGCATTTTTAAACTGAAAAAATTAAATTGTGTGTCCCATTAATAGTTAACAGAAGAGATGGTTAAGTGCATCTAAGAAAAATTGGAGTAAAAGGTACTCCCTCCGTTCTATAGTAATAGAGACGTTTCTTTTCGGAACGGAGATTAAGAAAAATTTTATTAGGTGAGTTAAGTAAAGGGAGAATAAAGTGGAAAATGAAAAAGGTAGAGAGATGAAGAGAGAAAAAAGTAAGAGAGAGTAAAGTAGGTATGCAAAAATGTATTGACTTTTACTTAAAAGGGAAATGACTCTATTACTAAGGAACGTACCAAAATGGTAAAATGACTTTATTACTCCTATTATGGAACGGAGAGAGTAGTATAGATCCCTGAATAGCATAGTTAAGTGATGCATAAAAGACATGATTGTTGGTGACCTCAATGTCATCAAAAGATTTTTTACACCTTTTAAGATATTTTTTATTTTTTCTCACCTTTTTTATTCAAGGATATTTTTCTGACAATTTATCTTTATTCTTTTTAGGGGTACTTAAACGGTTCCCAGGTTCTCGGTTAACCAGAATCGGAACCAGAACCGGCCAGTTAATTGAGGAATCGGAAACTAGAAAACCGGTTCCGGTACCAGTTCCAACTTTTTATATAAAACCGGTTCCAGTTGAACCGAAACCGACCTATTCTTAACCGGGAAGCGGATTACAATTCAATTTTATTTTTTTTATAATTTAATTTACTAATAAATCTAACTTAATTGAATAAATATTGAATTGTAATACATTAATCTGAAACATTGAGTGCTTTTAAGATTTAAAAAGTGTTAAATTTGCGAGCTCTGTTTTCTGAAGTATTTAAAATGTTTAAACCGTGATGCTTTGAATCTACAATTATTTCCCCAATCCAATTTTTATGAACTAACTACTATGAGTAGAACATCATAAGTTTGGTTTTAATTTCCTAAATAACTAGCTAAAATAAACTAGTCTGACCTACTATACTAGGCATCACTCTTACTCATATATGAATATTATTGTATTGCTGGTTTGTATTTTTTGTGTATTTATTTAAATTTTTAGATGTTATTTGTTATGTTTCCAGATGTTGGATTATTATTTTATTAGTATTGAATCATTTAAAATTATAAATATATTTGAATTAAAATTACACATCGGTTCTGGTTCCGGTCTAGTTTCGGTTCTAGGATTTATAAAAAATTGAAATCGGTTAGCCAGTCAACAGGTACGATTAGAACCGGAACATGCCGAATATCAGGCCTAATTAAGTGTATGGAATATTCATCTTAAATCGAAGACCACAAAGTACAAATGTTACTTTCTTTCATTTTTGTGTTTTCATTTTTATCCTTGTGTTCCCTATTATTTCTCTATTTTTATGTTTGGTCTTTATATTATTATTAATATTTTCATGTCTAACTATTAACTATTTTTATATCTCTGATAGAATAAAGGACAATTTTGGTACTAAACATATGACCAAAATACAAAGTTAGTCCAAAACATTCACTTTTTAAAAATCGGGTTCGTAACAAATAAAATCGTTGTCGATCCGGTCCCTTTTTACGGTTTCGTCAATTTCTGACAGTCAACCATGGATTATCGATTTTTTGAGCGATTAGGCTTAATCTGGGATTATTAATCACCTAATTACTTTCTAATTAAATTGTTTTCTAATTATTTTTCCATTCCTAACAAAATCAAAATAATAGGCGCAACTTTTAATTGTTAAATGTTCAGGACCTATTTGATCTTGTTTATGAATATGGTGGACTAGTTTGATGTTTATTATGTTGTACTAGTTTGATGTTTAGAATATTTTTTTCTTCTTCTCCAATGAAGTCCCATAATGTAGCAAAATCAAACGCAAAAATTCTGTTTCAAAATCCAGATTCAAAACATACATGCATTTCAACATACATTGTCCAACATTTAAAATTGAAAATTCAGAAATTTCAACAAAAATTAGGAATTTCACTCAAATCCAACAAATTACTTGAATATACAAACAAGTGTTACAACAACAACAATAATAGACAAGACCACACAACATTCATTATTTTTTCAACATTATGCTATATTTCTGATAATTCAAGGCTAAACAATCAAAATCGGAACCGGCCACTAAGGTTGACGAATTGACGGCTTCGTCTTCGTCGATGGGCTCGCACCACTTAAAGAAAAAACATTCCTTTCTCTCACATGCAAACTAAAGCTTCCCCTTATCGGTTTTGCATGGTTGGTGACAATACAAAGCGATGCCACCATCTTGCAATTCCAGAAAGCAAAGCTAAATCGGAGGTCTCAGACGGCGCCAGCGTCGCCGAAACCCCTGCTCTACCTCGACTCGGCCATATCCGACGGGTTTTGTGGTTGTTGCCGTTAGAGTTTGTATACTAGAAATCACCTTTCGAGTGATTGAATACTGTTAAAACTCTTATTTTATTTTCCAAAAGAATAAACAGATTATGTTTGTCATAATGTTGTTATGTTTTACATTTAATGGATGTTTATTACATGTATAAATGTATAAGTAACTTAACAAAGTCTAAGTCTTTGTTTTAGTAGACCGGTTGTGGGCGTCGTTCACTTTAAGGTAACACGGTCAGTTCTAAACAAAGAAAAAGAAGAATTTCACAACCTAGATAGGCTTAGACTACCTATCGTGAAAGGTTGCAATGTCAGTCCGATTATTTCTAAGCCTTACTGAAATAAGATGACATTGGTGTGGTATAGCACTGAATAGATCTAACAGCGAGACAGTCTTTATGCTATCTACAGAAAGACGAGGTCATATTGTTGTTTCTTAATCAATGTACGTTAGCATTGAGCATACGGTATTAATTATGCACTACTTTGACTTACCAAATGGTGTGGGTTTTTCGCAACCCAATAAGCCTGGTATATTGGGTAGTGGTGATTAATATCTAGCGGTGCTAGGATTGCTATTATGTTGAATCGTGCGCGAGGTGAGTCTCGTTTGATAACATCCTCAAGAGAAGCTTGAAATAAGGTTTTATTATTTGGAACCTAGCTAGTTGGAGTTTAATTACTCTATGAATAATAAATAAGATTTTCTTGCTGAGTCCTTTCTTGGAATAAATAAGATATTAATTAATTAAGTCCATAGCAGACAATAATTAATTAATTGATGTTTCAATCTTAAGCGCGGGAAATAAATATCAAGTAATGGAAATCTGAAGTACTTATATTTTCGGATTTGGATGGGGAATGCAATATTACTTCTGTAGTGGCTGCTCGTAATATTCCAATTATAAGCTTATATTAAATTGGGTTTAATTTAATTAGTAAAAAGCTAATTGGAGGAGCCCATATCCAAAGCCTTCCATAGATCCCTGTTTGGGCCCAATATGTGACTTAATATAAATAGAAGAATAAAGGAGACAGAAAATATACTTATTATTTTCTCAAAATTTTCGGCCCTCTCTCTCTCTAGAAAGGGGCGATTTTTCTTCTCCTCCGTGGGAAAGGATTTCTGACTTCTTTATTTAAGTCCTAGTACACTGGTGAGATCATCCCACCCTGATATCAGTTTACAGTCCGCGAACCAGACAGAAGATCCGTGGTTTTGTACTAAAAATCTTCACGTGGAGAAGGCGCTAGCTATCTTCGATTCTTTGGAGAATCATCAAGGTATAATGGCTAAACCGTAGAAAAGCATGTTTTAGGTTTCAATTAAATTAAAGCATGTTTTATTTGAGTTATGAGCATGATGCATGTGATAATTACGCGAATAGAATTTGTCTAAATAATCTACTAAATAGATCAGAATTATTATGTAATTGATTTATGTGAGTGCTTCGGCTGCCAACCCCCTTCAATTGGTATCAGAGCCAGTCTTTGGCTCTGATTATTTAGATTTAAATTTCGTGAAATTCCTGTATGCATGCGTTTTTGTTTTCGAAGCATGTTCTTGTTTTTAGTTCATATATTTTTATGCATGATGAACTCAAGAACAATCGAAACAAAGAACTCAAGTATTTGGAACGCACGAGACGTGCGATTCGTCGGCGCTTGCGCCGAGACGAATCGCGCGACATGCGATCCAATTAGGGTTGTCGAGCGAGTGGGAGTAGGGATGGCGATCGACCGGCGACGCGCGAACGAGGGTGGACTCATGCACGCCGCCGGTGTGACCACCGGTACCGGCGATCTCCGAGCAATCACGCCGAACGAGTGGGAGTATCGAAGCGATCACGCGGCAGCGTGAATATGAGCATGGGCTCGTCCACGCTGCCGGCGAGACCGTGGTTTCGGCTTCTCTCCAGAACATGCGTCGGTCGACGGCGGTGGAACGAGACGGAGCTCGCTGCTCGTCCGAGAGCAGCGGCTGTCTTCTCCGCCGCATGAAACCCTAACCCTAGTCGGATTCCGGGATGTGCGACGCCGAGCCTAGAGCTTCGCCGCCATGAGCGGTCGTTGCTGGCTTAGGGCGCATCGTCGTCGGTGTAAGTATGACGCCGGAGCAGCGCGGTGGACGCCGCGCGATCGGCGACGTCGACCGAGGGAGTTTCGCTGCGCTTAAGCGCCAAAGAGGGAGAAAGAAAGCAGCCGCGATGTTGATCGCGGGATTCCGGCTAGAGTTGGACGGCAAATCGTCGTTCCGGCGAGTCCTACGCCAGAAATTTCGTCGTCGTTGATCGTGCGAACCTCGATCACGAGATAACGATGAAATATTATTTTAATGATTATTTGATTCCATAATTAAAAGATATCATTAAAACATTATTATTTAATGTAAATAAAATATTTAGGGAAGATTTCCCTAGATTTTAGGAATATTTAGATTATTGACTATATCTATGAAAATAAATATATTTATTTCATTCCTAGATGATATGGACAAGAATAATTTAATAGTTTCCTAATTATATTATATATCTAGAATCCTAATAAGGATAAGATATGTAGGATCTCATTAAATAATAAAATATATTATTCTCTTCCCAATCTTAAATAAAGAATTAATTTAAGTTTATTTATTCATGTCAGTCAAAGATATAAATAATTAATTATTTTAAATTTAATCTTATAGAAGACATGAATATGGATTAAACTTTAGTAATTAATATATTATCCTTTAATAAGATGTTTAAAAGATTATAAAAGATTTAATTATCCAGTCAATTAAATACCAACAGAATTTAATTAAGCTTTTAATCTGCACTAAGGCTAAGGATAATTAATGAAACACCATAACTTAAATATCTAAGCAATAATTACGAACTAAGTTTGTATATGGTCTCCATCAATTGGTCCACAACTTATGAAGCTAATTTTTGAATCTTATCGCCACCCATGCTGTGGGGACAATAATCCTAAGAAATAGCGAGTTCATATAGGTGGACTTCTCATATGTGAATAGTATGGACTAGAAAGTAGTTTCCAATATTATCGCCACCCATGCTGTGGGACAATAATCCTAAGAAATTACAAGTTTCAGAAGTCCAAACAGAATTTACGAGATAGCTTGGTCTTGTTATCAACGCATGAGCATTGTTATGGGAGTGCGTTGTAGAAACGAGATTCTGTAATGCTAAATCTGATGGTCATGCTTAGGCAACATTTGGCGGCCATGCCGTGCTGCGGTCTCTGGACTATTCGTCGGTGTTGTGACCAGTTAAAATGTTAAAATTTTAATGCGTATTGACCTCTGCTTGAGGGTACAAAATTTTAATTTTACAGTTGTGAGATTTGAAAAGTTTTATGGTTAATCTCCTCAATTTCATCACATAAGTTTATGACAAATAGTAAATATTCTGTTTTGCAGTGCAAACTAAATCGTCAACATGTCACTCAATCCTCTTTCTGCAATTCTTAAAGAAAACAAACTCGAGGGCCAAAATTACATAGAATGGAAACAAAATTTGGACATCGTTCTCACGGCTGATGAGTACAAGTTTGTGCTCACTACTCCACGGCCCCCAGTGCCGGCGGCTAACGCCGTACAGGCAGTGAGAGATGCGCATAGATGGTGGTATAAGGCGAATGAGATGGCTAAGTGTTATATGTTGGCCTCCATGTCAACAGTGCTTAGACATCAGCATGCCGCCATGACTACTGCCGCCGATATTATGCAAAATCTCACAAATCTCTTTGGTACTCAGAATCGAACGGCTAAGTCTCAGGCCTTTCGGAGTATCATGTGCAAGACTATGAAGGAAGGCTCGTCTGTGAGGGACCATGTCCTCGAGATGATGAGCCACCTCAATCAAATTGAGGTTTTGGGAGGTGTCATTGATGCCGAGTCCCAAGTTACTATCATCCTTCAGAGTCTGCCCCCTAGCTTTCAGCAGTTTAAGCTCAATTTTGAGATGAACAAGAGAAATTACACCTTGGTTGAGTTGTTGACTGAACTTCAGTCGGCAGAAGATCTCATGAACCAAGCTAAGGCTGCGATGGTCAGTTCGTCACATCGTTCCTCTGGCCCTAGGCCTGGCGCAGGAAAGAAGAAAGTGACGAACCAGGTCGCACCTAAGGAAGCTAAGGGAAAGAGAAAGAGGAGGTCGGGAAAGAAACAAACCGGAAAGTGTTTCAAGTGTGGATAGAAGGGGCATTGGAAGCCAGACTTCCCTAAAAAGGGCAAGGCTACAGGTATGCACCAAGCTCTAGTTGTCGAGGTATGTTTGGCTTCGACTTCATCTCATACTTGGGTTATAGACACTGGAGCTACTGATCATATTTGTTTTGATCCTGACTTAATGCAGGTGACAAGACGGCTATATGATGGAGAGATCGACGTCCAGCTGGGCCACGCTACTAAAGTGGCGACCGTTGCAATGGGAGACGTTTATTTGCGTTTTAGTAGTGATAGATTTTTGGTTATGAAGAATGTTTTGTTGATACCTTCTTTTAGAAGAAATTTAATTTCAGTTTCTAAATTGGTTTTTGATGGATATTCGATTTCTTTTAATGACAGTTGTGTTATTAAGAAAGATGGTTCTTGTATCTATCGTGGTATCATTGAAAACAATCTGTACACAATCATATCTACACAATTTAATAATCGCAAATTAGAACTCTATAATGCATCGAAAATTTCAAAGAAAAGAAAGGAACCTTCAAGTTCAATGAACGAAACGTACTTATGGCACCTTAGACTTGGTCATGCCAACCAAAGGAGGATTCAAACTCTCTTGGATCAAGACCTTCTTAAAGGACTAGATACTGAATCATTTTCCACGTGTGAATCCTGCTTGGAAGGCAAGATGACTAAGAAACCTTTTAGGATGAAAGGTAATAGGGCCAAGGAAGTACTAGAACTCGTTCATACTGATGTGTGTGGACCAATGTCAACCGAGGCAAGAGGCGGCTTTCGCTATTTCATCACTTTTATTGATGATTACTCGAAAGTTGGATATGTTTATTTGATGCGCTTTAATTCTGAAGCTTTTGTCAAGTTCAACGAGTTTAAGGCTTATGCTGAGACGCATCATTGAAAAAACGTATCAAAAGCCTGCGATCTGATCGCGGAGGCGAATACCTCGGTGCCGAGTTTTTGGACTACTTATCGGTAAAGGGAATTGAATCCCAACTGACTGCGCCGGGCACACCCCAGCAGAATGGCGTAGCTGAAAGAAGGAACATGACCTTGTTAAACATGGTCCGATCGATGATGAGTTATGCACGACTGCCTATTTCGTTTTGGGGACATGCCTTGCTTTCCGCGAGCCATATTTTAGACAATTTACCGTCAAAATCTGTTCCTGCCACTCCATATGAGTTGTGGAATGGGCGCAAGCCCAATTTTGAGCATCTCAAGATATGGGGGTGTCCAGCTCATGTTTTGGAAAAGGATCCAACTGAGTTGGACTTAAGGACAAAGGTATGTTTGTTTATAGGATACCCCAAAGGATCGAAAGCTTATGAATTCTATAGTCTCCGAGACAAGAAAGTCATTGTGAGTACACACGCGACATTCTTAGAGGAAGACTTTGTTATGAATCATAAACCCAGCAGTGAGGTGGCTCTTGAAGAGCTCACTTCAGTCACAAGTTCCATTAACCAAGAACAAGTACCAATAGTACAACCAATTCCCGAACCTTCAACTTCTACACCTAATGTTGTAGTACCGCGCCGCAGTGGGAGGGTCTCTCATGAGCCCGAAAGGTACATTGGTTTGGGAGAATCTATGGATCACTCTTCGGACAACAATGTACTAGATCCCTGAAATTTTGCAGAGGCGCGGACGGATGTCGATCATTGCCAATGGGTAAGTGTAATGGATTCGGAACTACAATCTATGATAGACAAAGACGTCTACGATTTATCTGTCCTACCTGAAGGCTGTACTGCCATTGGAGTAAGTGGATATACAAACGTAAACGTGGACCCGATGGACGAGTTAAAGTCTTTAAAGCAAGACTAGTGGCTAAGGGGCATACCCAAAAGGAAGGTGTCGATTACGACAAGACCTTCTCCCCGGTGGTCATGCTCAAATCGATCTGGATACTATTGTCGATAGCAACTTACATGGATTGGGATGTGTGGCAGATGGACGTTAAGACTGCGTTCTTGAACGGTAGTCTTGAGGAGACCATCTACATGGAACAACCCGAGGGTTATGCCGTCAAGGGCAAAGAGCACATGGTTTGGAAGCTTAAGAAGGTCATTTATGGTCTCAAGCAAGTATCTTGATCACAGAATCAGTGTTTCGATCAGACTGTTCATAAGTTTGGATTCGAAAAATGCCCTAACAAAAGCTGCGTGTACAAGAAGGTTGAGAAGGAGAATGTGGTGTTCTTAGTTTTATATGTAGATGACATTCTTCTAATTGGAAACAATAAAAAGATGTTGTCATCAGTATGAAAGTGAAATAAATTGGTTGAATGTAAGATCTACTTATCATTTATAAGGAAAATGAAATAAGACTCTTAATAGGGACATATAGAAATGATAAAAAATACTACATCCGTTCACCAAAATTTGTCTCATTTTTCCATTTCTGTCCGTCCCCCAAAATTTGCCTCATTTCACTTTTACCATTTTTCGTAGTGAACCTCATATTCCACTAACTCATTCCTACTCACATTTTATTATAAAATTAATAGGACCCACAATCCACTAACTTTTTCTAACTCACTTTTCATTACATTTCTTAAAACTCGTGCCGGATTAAAATGAGACAAATTTTGGTGGACGGAGGTAGTACGACTTTAGGGGACTGAGGAGTAAAACTTACTGACATATATTTTGTGTTGGATGTATAGCTTCATTTCCATTTATAATCACAATCCATAAAAATATGTAAATGCTCCTACCAAGTCAACTCGAGAAGAATTTAACAAAAAGCTAAATTCTACATTATGTATATTGGTAGGTACAATACATTAAATATGCAAAGAAATATAGTAGAAAAGAAGAGAACGAACACCTAAGCAAATAAAGCAATACAGTAGAAAACATAATCAACTAAAGAGAAAAAAATATCAGTAACAATGGTGGTGGTGGTGGTGGTGGTTGTGTCTGTGGTCATCAAAACCGAAGCACTGCAACAAAGGATAGCCGGCGACAAACACGCACTGTCCGATCATTCTGAACACCGACGAAACAAGAATGCAAGGGCAACAACAACAAGCCAACAATGGATCATCATATGGCCCTCCGCTGTGGTGGTGCTGATGGTGGTGATGATGCCCCATTTCTTCTTCAAATCAACTAATCGATCATCACAAACAATAGCAATTAGCTCAATTTCTTATCACTAAAACATGATTGGGAGGATAGATAAGTACCTAGCCCAGATAAATGGAAGTGGAGCTTTTTTCCTTGGAGATCTAAATCAAGTAAATGGACAGCCAAAAAATTATTTTAAAGATATTTCGAGGCGTGTGATAGGCGCGTCATGCTCGTGGCCCCCTCATTATTCATCAGGTTAAGTAATCCCTCTGTCTCAAGGAAGATGACCCATTTCTTGGGTGGCACGAGATTTTATACAGTTATATTTTGTGTGGTAAGAGAGAGAGAATAAAGTAGAGATAAAGGTGTTTCCATTTTAAGTAATGGGTCATCTTGATTGGGACAAATTAAAAAGAAAAGTAGGTCATCTTCAATGGGACGGAGGGAGTAACATGTATGAATTTTTTAGAGACAACCAATCTATTTTAATTTGCAAAGTGGGCATCTTTATTAAATTAAGGTTGCCTTTTATTTGATAAAAGGATTTTCTCCTTCGATTATATTTATTTTGTTCTTTTATATAATAATCTAGATCCAGAATGAAATTTTATGGGTGCCAAGTTGCAATTTCTTAACCATTAAGATACTCATTTCGTTTCTTGTTAATAGAGGCATTTGTTACACAGAGAATAATAATATTGAATTAAGTGGATGGTGAACAAAGTAAGAGACATGAAGAGAGAATAAAGTAAAAGAGAATGTGATTTTTTTCCAAAAATAGAAATAACTCAATTATCTTCAAACTTCCCATAATAGAAAAATGACTTAATTAACATGAAACGGAGGAAATACAATGAAGGAAGACAAAGATTTTTTTTTTAGCAAGATGTGAATTAGTAATTTTATTGTTGACGCGAACCCAAGTGTTTATTGGGTTCTGAAGAGAGGGCAAAGGCATGACAAGGAGTCAAGTCAGAGTTAGGGTATGGTTCAAACAGTAATTGGCCTATTAAGATGATTTCCAAATGCTGTTTTTAGACCACTATTGTCTTAATCTTCGAAGAGCTTCACGTGAGTACCTTGTATGCATCAATCAGAGTTCGGATGAGAGAGTCGAGCGGTTTACAAAGACTACGTAGAGTAGTGCCAAACCAGCGACTTGCTGGCTCAGAACTGACTCCAGGACGGTCCTAGCGAGTCGTTGCGACTCGCCGGCAAGTCCAGACTCGTTTTAGCCTCTAGTTGACTCTAGGGGTGAGCATTCAGGTTTCGGTTCGGGTTTTTGCCAAAACCGAACCAAACCCGAAAAAACCGAATTTAGTTCAAAATTCGAACCGAAAAATCAAAAAATCGAAAACCGAAAACCAAACTTCAAAACCGAACAAAACCGAAAAACTGAAATTTAAAAAAAAAACCGAAAAACCGGAAAAAAATAGTATATACTCCCTCCGTCCCGCTTAAGATGACACGTTTTCCTTTTTAGTTTGTCCCAACTAAGATGACACATTTCCTTTTTTGGTAACTTTCTCTCTCCAATTAATACACTCAACCACTTTTTCTCACTCCTATTAAAATATTCATCTTCCTTTATCTCTCTACTTTAATACTTACACCCACCTTTTCTCTCTCCAATTAAACACTTTAACCAATTACTCCTAAAATCCCGTGCCGGCTAAGCAATGTGTCATCTTAGCCGGGACGGAGGGAGTATTAATATATACTCCCTCTGTCCAATTAAAAATGAAACGTTTTCTTTTTTAGTTTGTCCTATTAAAATGAAACGTTTCCTAAAATGGAAACATCTCTATCTCTACTTTTTCATCCCTCTTACTTTACTCTCTCTACATTAACTCACAAAACAACACTACATAAAAACACGTGCCGATTCCCAAATGTTGCATATTTAATGGGACGGAGGGAGTATAATTTAATTTATTTTATATATACTAATAGAATATAAATATATATAATATAAAATTAATAGAATATATATAATACATATTATATAAAAATATATTAAAAGAATATATATATATGATATAATATATTAAATTTATAGAATAAATATATATAATTTTATATTTAAAATATAATTCAATTTTTTGGTTATTTTTTCGCCCGAACCGAACCGAACCGAACCGAAAAACCAAAATTTTTGTATTTTTAAAACCGAACCGAACCGAAAAACCGAAAAACCAAAAAAATCGAACCGAATTTCAAAATTTCAATTTGGTTCAGTTCGGATATTCGATTTTCAGTTTTTTTGCTCACCCCTAGTTTACTCGAACTACTTTTACCTCAAGAAATTAACCGCAAGCGTACGGGCCTAAGTATAGTTGATGGCAACTGAAGTTATCGTATCCACAAGGACTAGATTGCCGGCTTAAGTGTCATGACTTGATTTCAAACACTATTTAGACTACGAAAGGTTGTTTTTTGGTTTTCATCTAATTAAAGTACTCCCTCCGTTCCATAGTAATAGGAGCGTTTTTCCATTTCCGTCCGTTCCATAGTAATAGAGTCATTTCCCTTTTTAGTAAAAGTCAACACATTTTTCTACACCTACTATACTCTCTCTTACTTTTTTCTATCTTCATCTCTCTACCTTTTTCATTTTCCACTTTATTCCCTCTTTACTTAACTCACCTAACACATTTTTCCACACCTACTTTACTCTCTCTTACTTTTTTCTATCTTCATCTCTCTACCTTTTTCATTTTCCACTTTATTCTCTCTTTACTTAACTCACCTAACACAATTTTTCTTAATCACCTTGCCGAAAAGTTTTGCCTCCATTACTATGAACCGGAGGGAGTAATAAAGTAAGTACAGGTACATATTCTCATTTTGGTGTCATCTTCTCCACATTTTGGTGCTCCATACATTCATTTCATCGCAAATCCACCCTCAACAGTATCCTCCGAGTGAAGTTGCTTCGACGGCTTCAAAAGGAAAGCCTCTGTGGCATGGACCTGCTGAGATTGTAGCTCAAAAATGGCTTTCCCTTCCTCATAGCTTCTCCCAAAAGTAGCTCTTGTGATCACATCCTCAACCAAATTCTGGAACCAATCAGAAACATCCACCTCCACTTCCCCACCATTGCACATTTCCTCACTCCATTTCATCACCGCTGCTTCCATGCTCTTTTCCATCATTGGCATCATCAACTACCATATTCCACATTCCAAATTAAAGGTTTGATTTTTAGGCAGTGGAGATTCAATTGCTTCGAAGGCTTCGATGGTCCATCCCTCTCCACCCTCACCTTCTCCAACTGCCCCGTCTCCCCCATCCGTCGACCTCTCCGCTAATCACATCAAGGGCAAGATTCCCGTCTCCCTCACCCTCCTCGAGAACATCGCCCATCTCAATCTCTCCTCCAATTCCCTCAACGAAACGATCCCGCCCACCATCGGCAACTTGACCTCTCTCCAGAATCTCTCCCTCGCCTCCAATTCGCTAACCGGCCCGATTCTGGAATCCCTAGCGGCATTGCCTTCGCTGACGCATCTTGACTTGAGCAGCTTCATCTGAAGCCTGTTTTCAGATAAGAGACGCCGGTACCGACATACCTGTGGTGGTTGGAAACCTGGGTTCGCCGCTGCCAATGGGTGTCTGGTGATGGGTATGTGCTTCTAAAGGTCGAAAACTGGGAGGGCAATTTGGGCATAAAGCTCCAAAACACGAAGTCGGAGAAGCGGAGAAAAATTTATACCACAACTTTTCTCCGATAGTGAAATGCAAGAATCGTCATTTCTATTGTGTATTTCACCGAGATCCAGGAAATCTGTCCCGGGTCCACCGACAAAATGGAGCTCTACCAAACGGTAGAGAAGATGGGATAACGAGCCATTTTATGGGCTTTTACAAGTTTTTATGGCTACCAATCACACCCTAGGTGTATTGTATTTTTAACAACACATGCATTTCAATTTGCACTACCAAATCTAAGTTAGTCTTGCATGTAAATGACAAACGATAAACACAATTATTAAGAGAATAAATCATAAAGAATTTTAACCATTTCGTAGCACAAGAACATTTCTACTATTCGTTGCTTCATTCCAGCTTCAGAGTTAATGTTTCTTTGATTGACATAATAGTGTCTTAAAATAACACAACAATTTGGCTTGAGATTGTTAGAAATATTGGAAAAATTTCCCAAGCCGTTTACAATTGGTACTCTAACTATACAATCAAATGAAAAATAATAGCAATAAGTGGAAAGGAAATTACAACAGAAATAATAAAACAAACCAACAAAAGTCGAGTTGGGGAAAGCCCTATTTCCACAAGATAAATTACGCTCTGACTAGTGGTCACAAATTGATGTATTGTCCCCAAATATTAAACAACTTCCTCCTAACGTGTATAAGTACCTCAAACCCGCTAGACAATGACGAACTTGACGGAGTTCCTAGAATTGAGCCAACAATGCTCTAAAATGCAAACTAAGATGCTAGAGAACAAAAGAGAGAATATAGGGAAATACTTTGAATTGTGGTTTATTTTTCTCTTAACAACTTATGCCTTTTATTGGCACAAAATGTGGAATTGAAAGGCCATGGAACTAAAACACCATACACCACAACTTTAAAACAATGGAGGTTACAAGAGGTAAAAAGCCCAAAAGCCTTAAGAATAAAAAAGGCCAAAGGCCTCTGTTTGATTACCACGTTTCCAACAATCTTACCTTTTTTTTCTTGCAAATGAAGTACAACATTCTGTAGGATTCAAGTCTTGGAGCACCCACTACAACCATTTCTTCTTTCACATGGATAATTAATCGAGGTGCTCAACATATTCACGTGTGATCCAACTCTTCAAAAACTAGGACAAAATATGGAGGAAGAAGAAGAAGAAAGTTTAGGGGAAAAAATGGGAAGAAGCATGTCATTTTTAAAGGAAAAACACAGAGTATGAAATACAGACAATATAGTGAAAATATGAAGTTGAACAAATGTAAAGAATTGTACTCCCTTCGTTCTATAGTAGTGGAGTAATTTCGCTATTTTAATACGTTCCATAGTAGTGGAGTCGTTTCCCTTTTTTAGTAAAAGTTAACACATTTCTTCTCACTTACTTTAATCTCTCTTACTTTATTCTCTCCCCATCCCTCTATCTTTTTTTTTTCTACTTTATTCTTCCTTTACTTAAATCACTTAACACAATTTGTCTGAATCTCTGTTTTGAAAAGAAATGCATCCACTATTATGAAACGAAGGAAGTAGAGTAAAGAAAAGTACACAAATGCTCTCAACGGCTTGAGGGCATTCAAGTAAAAAAACATAGAGAAAAATGCAAAATACCAAAAACACGAAATTTAAAGAATTTAAGGAATTGATATTTAAAGAGTTAAAATGGATATAGTAAGATATGCGAGAGGACAAAATAGAGGAGTGAAAAGAATAGAGTTAGTGAAAAAATAAAGTAAGAGAGATGGTTTTTTGCTTAAAGATGAAAGGACTCACTTATAGTGGAACATCCCAGAAAGGAAAGTGATTCGCTTATGGTAGAACAGATGGAGTAGTATTTTTGTTCTCTCTCTGTACTAATTAAGTGGAGTAATATTCCTTTTTCAAAAGTTCCAATTAAGTTGAATAATTTTTTTTTTTGACAAAAATAAAAATTAAATCAATGTTACTTTATTTTCTTTTTATCTATCCTAATTTATTAATCCTATCCACTTTTTAACACAATTTTTTAATATTTACGTTAAAAAATTTGCCTAGTTGGAACTTGGAGATCCTATCCACTTTTTAACACAATTTTTTAATATTTACGTTAAAAAATTTGCCTAGTTGGAACTTGGAAGAGTAAGAGTGTCCACTATACAGGAGCCGCGGCCGGGCCAGGGGAGAGCCGCGAGCCGCGGCTCCCTATAGTGAGAGGGGTGGGCAGTCGCGGCGGGGGGGGTGGACGTGGCTCCCCTTTTCCGATTTTTTTTTTTTTTTTAATTTCTTCTACAAATATACCCACTTTTCCCCAATTTTTTACACCATTCCAATCTCCACTCTTTTCATTTTATCACCAATTATACTTTTGAAAAATGAGTTCCGGCGATGAGTTCCAACAATTGGTGGATAGGGAGTTCGATGAACTCGTTCAAGAGGTGCAACGGGAAGCAGAAGAGGAGGAGGCGGCGGCGGCGGCGGCGTTCGTTCGCCCGTTCTATCATCGGCGGACCATCTGGCGTGACCGTGTCGGGGCACACCAGCGGTTGGTAGAAGACTACTTTGGCGATAACCTCAGTTACCCAGCAGAGATTTTCCGTCGCCGCTTCAGAATGTCGCAACGGCTATTCATCCATATAGCGAATACATTGGCGCAGCAGTACAGGTGCTTCACATTGCGCAATGATGCTACCGGCCGACCCGGGTTGTCGACATATCAGAAGTGTACCGCTGCAATTAGGCAGCTTGCCTATGCTGGACCCGCTGATATGTTCGACGAATACCTACAGTTGGGTGAAACAACTGCTCTGACGGCGCTGAGGCAGTTTTGTAATTGTATCCAGACCATCTTCGGTCCGGAGTATGTACGGAAGCCAAATGCCGATGAGTGCCAGAGATTGATAGATATGCACGGGCGAGTGCATAATTTTCCAGGGATGATGGGCAGCATCGATTGCATGCACTGGGAGTGGAGGAACTGCCCGGTTGCTTGGAAGGGGCAGTTCACATCTGGATTCAAAGGAAGACACCCAACAATGATACTGGAAGCTGTTGCTGACTACCGACTGCGAATCTGGCATGCCTCTTTTGGTGTCGCAGGGTCGAACAACGACATCAACGTACTAGATTCGTCCCATCTCTTCAATGATGAGTGTCGGGGTGAGGGTCCGACGGTCAGATTCATGGCCAACGGGACGCAGTACAACAGGGCATACTACTTAGCCGATGGGATATACCTTCGTTGGCCCGTGTTTGTCAAGACGATCCGGCAGCCGGTTGGGCCGAAACAATCCTATTTTGCGGCCAAACAAGAGAGTGCTAGGAAGGACGTTGAGCGTGCTTTTGGTGTCCTCCAATCGCGATGGGCCATTCTTCGGTGCCCGGTTCGACAATGGCACGAAAATGATGTCGCCTCCATCATGTATGAGAACTGGGCACCGGAAGAGGGTGCAAGTACGAGTCACGGTGTTGCAACTTCCCCACTGCAGATGGGTGTACCGCGTAGTGATGCATACTTGATCCAACGGTTCGCCGATATGCGGAGGGAAACATCACATACGACACTGCAGGCTGATATGGTAGAAGAGGTTTGGAATCGTAGGGAAGGAGGGCGTAGAGCGTGATATGCGTTGGGAAAGTAGTTTATTAGAAGTCGAGAATTTTCGTTGTATAATTTTACTCATTTGTATAATACAACGAAGATTTTGTTTTAATTTTAGTTCGTATGCATTTTTTCAATTATTATTATAGTAGAATTAAAATATAAACAAAATGAAAAAAATTAAATTTTTGGTAGCTTGGCCATGTCCACTATAGTGGGAAACATGGGCATTGGTGGTCCGGCCACGATTTTGTGGCTTGGCCCGGCCATGTACAGTGGACACTCTAATTCACATTTGGCAAAGACGGCGAAAGAGAAGGGATTTGTGAGCGGCGGACACGTGGAGTGCAGATATTGGATAAAAGAAGGCACATGAATTCGGTTGAAGAAGTGCAATCAGAAACTGAAAAAAAAGGTGTTGCCGTGCTGCGCTTCAAATGGCTGCTTCACTCTTCGAGCCGCCATTTTCACCCAACAATTCCTTCTCTTCTTTCCCAACAATCAGACCCAATCCCAATAGCTTCTTTCTCCGCCTCCCCACCGCCGCGTCTCCTATCTGTCTCTGCGCCGCCGATGATATCACCGCCGCGGAGGAGCAGAGCCAGAGGAGCACAGACCGAAGAGAGGTGGTACGTGTGGCGTGGGAAAAGCTCCTCCGCTGGTCCCGCTCGTTGCGCTCTAAGGCCAAAACCGATGTTCTTGAACGCACCAATAAGGTCTCCTTTCTCTTTCTTGTAAAATTGGTGCTATTAATTTGTGGAATCAATTTCCTAAAATGGAGAGTTTCTAAATTTAGGAAATGGATTGAAAACAAAAGAATTTCTATTTTTAGGATTAGGAAACGAATGAAGTATTACTTCCTCCGCTCCGCTCCTTGTTAATAGATACCCTTCTTTTTGGCATGAGAATTAACAATAGTATGTCAAGTGAATAGTGAATAAAGTAAAAGAAAACAAAGAGAGAATAAAATAAGCGAGATGGCTATTTTTTTGTCAAAAATAGAAATGTCTCAATTATCTTGGAATTTTCCAAAATAGATGAATTAACATGAAACGGGGGGTGTATATAAATGAATTCCTTTGATTATACTTATTTTCTTGTTTGTTGGTTGCTGCTGTATTTTGGTCTTTTTCCTTGTTTGGCAAAGTTATGTAATAGTAGTAATATGGTTGGTGGGCTTAGGTTGTGGTGCTTGGAGGTGGTTCTTTTGGAACTGCTATGGCAGCTCATGTTGCTGATAGAAAATCTCAGTTGCAAGTTCATTTGCTTGTAAGAGATGCTCAAGTTTGTCAATCCATTAATCAGACTCATCTTAATTGGTATCACTACTACATAATTCTTATTCATTCAGTTTTGTGAAGCTATTGTTATACATATGTATGTGTGTTCCTCTTTTGCTCTAGTAAGTATTTTCCAACACACAAGCTGCCAGAGAATGTTGTTGCCACCACAGATGCTAGAGAAGCTTTACAGGGTGCTGACTTTTGCTTCCATGCTGTGCCTGTCCAGGTTGTTGCATTTCTTCTTCTTTTTGCAATTAGATTGTCTTTCTTCTTATCGAATGTCTCTTGCTGCAGTTCAGTGCCTCGTTCCTTGAGGGCATTGCTGAATTTGTTCATCCAACCCTTCCTTTTATTTCCCTCAGCAAAGGCTTGGAGCTTAATACATATAGAATGATGTCTCAAATAATTCCTCGAGCATTGAGAAATCCTCGCCAGCCCTATGTGGTTCTATCTGGCCCTTCATTTTCACTCGAGCTGATGAACAAGTTGCCCACAGGTGCGTACCTTGCTTTAGGTGCTACATATTACATGATCTCGACTGACTTAAACTTGTGTTCGTGTATGTGCAGCTATGGTGGTGGCATCCAAGGACAAAAATATGGCAAATGCTGTTCAGCAACTTCTTGCTTCTAGGAACATGAGAATCAACACTTCAAGGTTGTAATAGTACTAATGATTTGATCTCACGCGCAAGCTTCAGAGAGTGTGTGAAGCATATGTATGCGCAGCAGTAACACCTGGTGTTACAGTGATGTTACAGGGGTTGAAATTGCAGGTGCTCTTAAGAACGTACTTGCTATAGCTGCTGGGATTGTAGAAGGGCTTAATCTCGGGAATAACTCCATGGCAGCTCTGGTCACACAAGGGTGCTCTGAGATAAGATGGCTGGCAACAAAGGTTTGTTAATATATAAAACTTCACATTCAATGGATTTGTTGAAGGCTTTTGAATCTTGGAGTTCTAGTCCTATGTTCATGTGTTTTTCAATCGATCTCTTGATTCTTATTAATCTCCAATCAGATGGGAGCCAAGTCCACAACACTGACTGGTTTGTCTGGAAATGGAGACATCATGCTCACGTGTTTTGTGAATCTTTCAAGAAACAGAAGGGTTGGTGTTCGTCTTGGATCCGGTGAAAAACTTGATGACATTCTCAGTTCTATGAACCAGGTGCCTTGAGAACTACCACTTGAACTCAAATTTGGAGTGATTTCCTAACAAGTTGAGCAACTGTGGTTTTCAGGTGGCTGAAGGCATATCCACAGCAGGAGCTGTGATTGCATTAGCACAGAAATATAAGGTTAAGCTGCCGGTGTTGACAGCAGTTGCTCGCATTGTTGATAACGAACTGACTCCAACAAAGGCTGTCTATGAACTAATGAATCTGCCACAGGTTGGTTGGTTGGTTGGTTGGTTTATTTAATTGTTGTGAGAGATGGGATTTTTAGGATAATCCTTTGATTTCATGGTGTGTAGGTTGAAGAAGTTTAGGTGTTGGTGAAGATCACACATATACTACATTCACACATTATTTGACATGAGAAGATAGGCTGCAGAGTTTTGGCTTCTTGATGATTACTTGTTTTTTGGGTTGTATAGAAGAAGCAAGTTTTACTGAGAATCATCAATTGGGCATTAAGTTTCGAGATTCCAGATGTTCATAAAGGGATGTTATGTAGTACGACCTTCAGTTGAGCTGGTATCCATGTGGATGTTGTAGAAGTAGTTGTAGTTGTAGTTGTAGGTAATATGCACATAACTAAAGCATCCATCATCATTCTCGTTTGTCTTCCTCAACATCTTCCCCTTAAACAAAAACATGATCCAATTGCCTTCCTTAGTTTCCTTTCCTCTTTTAATACCAACTCTCCAGCAACTACTACTGCGGCACCAGTCACTGATATACCATCCTCACCGTCCTAACCCTTCTCGTATGCATACCTAATATGATCCAATCCTCATCTTGATATCAAATTTTAACTGTTCACTAATTTCCAGCCTTGGCCAACTATTGTGAAATGATCAAATGTGTCAACTCAACATTCAAGTCTATCAATTGCTGCTTATGAGTAAATTCACTACCATCTCATTGACACACCACAATCATAAAAGAAGTGTGAACATGTTCTTGAACTGCATTTTTGGGGCTACAAATTTGAGAGGCCTCTTAACATAAAGACTTTGACATAATGAATGGCGATCAAATAATTTTGGGCCTAATTTCTTATCTCTGTTACTCACATAAGGTTTTTTTGTATTTTTATAGTGCAAATCATGTTCTATTTTTTTGAATGTTTTAAGTTATGCTTACAACTTCTGTGAACTGCTGACCACTTTTTGCATTCTTAAACGCAGACTAATTTTATTTACCAAGTAGGTTGGTTGAAGGTTCAGGCTTTGTAGAAGTATAGCACAAACACATAATAGAGTTAACAAAGAAAAATAGCTGTATTACATTACTTGACAAGTCACCTGAAGCAATGAGCAAAACTTCTCGAGTTGAAAGAATAGTAGCAGTGTTTTTACAAGGTAAAAAGAATATGCTTTTCCTTGAAATGCATTCTATTACAGATGACAAATGGTTAAAAGGAGACAAATACAACACAAAATCGTCTGAATAAAAAAAAAACACACAATTTACAGACTCGTCTAAACCGAGGCACCTAATTTGGATTACCTGATGATGTTCTGTTTATCCTTTGAGCACCTAGCCTTGGGGCAGCAGGTTTAGCCCCTCGGCCTCGTCCGCCTGACACTTGTGCCCGGCTGTAGGTGGAGGCGCAGCAATGGATGCCCAAAGGTCATCGCTGGAAGAACCACTCGATTTCAGATTCAAAGACTTGGAAGATGATTTCGGAACAGGCGCAGCGATTGCTCCCCAAGGATCATCCTCATCCACTACTTTGCTGGATTTTGTATTCGAAGCTACATCATCCCACGAGTCGTCGTCGTCATCTTTACTCTCCTTGAATGTGCTCTTTGGTCTTGAATTTATAGCTGAAAACATACCACACTTCAAAAGTTAACTTCTGTAATGTTCTCAGAAGTTTAACAGGAGAGAAGCGTGGAGAAGGCAGGATAAAGTCGCTATGCCTATTTCGGATTTCTATTAACATAATTCCTGTCTAGGGCACATTGTATGTCATCTCTCATTCGTTATTTTATTTATTTATTTAAAGGCCACACCACGGTGAACGTTAACCCCTCTACCGCTTCGCCAACACACACACACTTATTATTTTCGTTAATGATGGATGTAGAGATGAGGATATTACCTTGTGTTTTTGGTGCGGAAACAGGTCGTTTTTGAGCTGCTTGAATACTTGCAAGAGCTGCTGATGGTCTGGCCTCTTCCAATGGTTCAATGTCATCCCAGCCATCTTTGTCATTATCCTGCTCTCCACGAATCCCATTATCAAGGTCTCCCCAACCATCTGTCGACGTAGGTGATGCAGGTTGAGGGTTATCAGATAAATCAGCTAAATCTGTCCTGGAATTTACTCGGATTTGTGCTATGTTTGCATCATCAGTCACTGTGACATCCAAATACAAGTATCAGCAATGACCATGTCCACCCAAGAAATGCACAAGGACATGCTTAGGTAAAAAAAGAATTTTCCATAATGATCCAAAATCACACGCACCGGAGCTGGCATTGGAGATTGAAGATGAAAGAGGCACGGTTGAGCTTGTTGAAACAAGGGTACTCTGTTCAGAAGGTTTGCCTTTCAGAGTCAAAGAACTCATCGCCCATCTGCATCACCATTTTAAAATAATGACTATAAGGTCCAAGTATAAACACATAAAAACTAAAATACTTAGGTAAAATTTCTGCCAGGGTGGAAGATGAACATGTATTATATGTTTCACTTACTAGCCAAGCATTACTTTATAGTAAGGGCAATCTACGCGAACATGAGAATAAGATCGAGACAGAAAAGCTAATATCTCAATGAAAAAGAAACAGAAGGTGCACAGGTCTTTACTGAACCCAGTGCCAATGGCAACCAGCCATTTGAATTAGAAAATGACATGTGGCTGCATATCTTTAGAAGAGTTGCAGGAGCAACAACTTAAAGGTCATGGATGAGACTACATATTCTAAGTTCAAAACCACTTGCATTTACATATGGCACCAGAGAAATTTTTACAACAAACTAACAAAGCACATCGTTATACCACGAGCATAATAATTTATTTGCCCTAAATTTAAAATGTGCATATAGATATCAAAACTCAATTAACTTTTCCCTTTTCCCATTCTTTATTCATAATTTAGTAACTTTACGGCTCCCCATTTAATTGATTGACGTGATAGTCATCCTTATATCATTCACCATTTGATGTTTTATTTATAGTTATCTGTTATTTCCTTTATATATATATAGTTATTTGGGATTACGTTACTTAGGGCCAGAACAAAGAGATGGATCAGACTTTTGCGTGGGGTTCAAGTGTTTAGGTCTTTAAATAGTTATTAGTTAGCGTTGTGATTGTCCGTTGAGTATTGTTTTGGGACAGCATCAGCTGTAGGCCTCACAAGAGGAATTTGGGGCAGCAGGTCACTGTAGGGCCTCGCAAGATGAGGATTTCTTTCTGTTTCCTCGTTCAATATTCATTTCATTCAATTTCTTTCTGCTTCCTAGTTCCTTATTTTATCGTAATCACCATTTTTACTCCTATTACAACCATAATTGCGCTAAAAAATAAAGATATCATATAATGAGGATTTTTTACTTTTCTTCCACTTCATTGTACTCTGTTTTGTCGTTCCATTTACAAAAGCCAATTATGCAATGTATTAATAAATCCCTGTAACCTTAAGCCTCATAGCTCCGATTAAAATGATTTATCTCTTAGCATATTCATTTCAGGTTCTAATGCTTAATGTAACGATATATAGATGTGCATTATGCACGTCTACAGCTGTAGTTTCAAGAAAAACATAAGAGAAAGGGGCGTTCAATGAGAAATGGTGGAATGAGCTCCAATTGCTATTCGGCACTGATGCTTATCAGACTCAGCAAAGGTGGTTTCAGGATCATTGATATATTAAAACAGAGATTTGGAAAAAGCTCACTAACTCAAGTAAACTAGCATTTGCAGGCAGAGATGAAAGTGTTGCAGCTGCACCTGTGGCATCCCCAGATGTCTGCAAAGAATCATAAGAGTAAATAAATACTCAATAAATACATCTAAAAGAAAAGAGGGGCGAGGAAGGGGGTACAAACCTTCTCATGGAATTGTTTCACTAATTGCAGAAATTGTTCTACAGCTTGGAATGCTTTTAACCGGACATCACTGCAACAAGCAAATGAATAACAGCACATGCAGCTCGATTACATATCGTAATTAAGCAGGACGAAATGAAGAAGACAACAAACAAGTCTATATGAAACTCTTGCTGATATTATTACAAGCCCAAAAGGTATCAGGAATGATGGTGAATCATATAATGTAGAAGACAGAACCATGGAAAATTTTATAAATTCAATTTTTATTAACCTAACATCACTCACATATGTTCAAGGAATTCTGGTAGCATAAAGTATAAATAGAACCCTAAGGCATATCAAGACATGAACCCCAGCAAGGCACGAGGTATGAAATTGATAAAAGAATATAAGCAATATATTGGGGAGAGAGAGAGCGATTGGGTAAATGATACTGATCAAGGATCCAACAAATAGATTAATCAATTAGAAGAGAATAATACTACCTGTCAGGGTCAATTGTCAGCACAACAATGTTAGGTAAAATGCGAGTTGCAATCTCAGTTGCATCGTAATAAGAACTAGTGGCAGACAAGGCCATAATACCTGACAAGAAAAGAGGTACACGAATGTCGTGAATGCAGAGGAGGGGACACGAAAAAAAGAGGGGAACCTTAAGTCCATGGGCATGAACATGCTGAGGAACTTGCCCTAGCCAAAAAGGCTAAAGACAAATACAAGACTGGAAGAGGCTAACTCAAAAGTTGCCTTATTACAGAGCCTGATAATATAAGGTCCAAGTAAAGCTCTACCTGCTCCACGGGCCGGAGAGGATGTATCACGCAAAGCTCGAACTGTGAATGCATTTATCAACACCCTTTTCCTTGTCTGCTTTCCAACAAATCAATGGAATCAAAGAACCAGCAAAATGGTCAAAAAGTAAGGTTTAACTTCTTACTTCTTAGAAGTCTACAAAGGATAATCAGGATGGAAACTTAGTACTGACCCCGTCATTATGGTGACTAGCAATATTACCAAGTATAATGGTAGTATTTGTACGAATGGCAGGTTCTTCATCAACCTGCATCCCAAACAAATACAGAAACTAAAATCCTACCCCAACACTTTAAAGACAATATTATAGGATATAGGCAAAAGTAAGGAAGAAAGTGGTTGTCAAACACAGAGAGTGCAAACCTGTAGCTTCGAAAGAAACTTCAACAATGACCCTGATACTGTTCTTTGCGACAGCTGCATAGAAAGTAGATAGAAGATTAATAAATTAACAGGTGGAAAAAGTCAATGAACCATGGAAAGTAAATAATCCTTGTTTAACTCCTATTATCAGTGCATATTAAATATTGTAATGATTCGAATTGATATGTCTGTGCTACACTTAAATGCAAAACCATTGTACCCTCATATTGGTATGTTAAACTGCTCAGAAATTAAATTACTATATATATATGACAATATCATACTACTCCCTCCGTCCCAAGGTAGTTGAGGCATTTCTTTTGGGCTTGGGATTTAAGAAACTGATGTGTTAAAGGTTAAAGTAGAGAGAGTAAAGTAAAAGATGGAATAAAGTAAGAGAGATAAAGAGAGTAAAGTATGAGAGAGGATAAAGTTTTTGCCAATAAAGGAAATGACTCAACTACCTTGGGACAACCCAAAGGGAATACGAATCAACTACCTTGGGGCGGAGGGAGTATAAGTTCACGGCATAGCAATCAAGCTTCAACAAAAAATCCTTGACAACCAAACAGTATATCATGGACTTCAGGGTATTGTATCTACTCAAGAGTGGAATAGGGGATACAGAAAAAAATTATCAAATAGTAACACTGAATGAGCATGAGAGGGAACATTCATCCACAAGTTTGTGATTAACCTTAAACAGACCCTACAAGTAGCAGGTGCTACTGGACACAATGTAGTTATGTATGAGTTAACCATGTACACAGAAGTTGCACTTACCTTTGGAGCCAGGACAAGCATGGACTTTAGTGTCAGTTCCCTTAGGAAAGCAGATGTATCGGAAAATCCATTCGCAACATGAGGGTAAACCTAGAACAGAAAAACGATCTTCTTCACTTCCTAATCTTCTATATAGCATATTTGAACTGTGCGCATTACACTATTGGGTTGTAGTTTATAAATAATCACATAAAAGCTTACTTGCTCATCGACCATTTGTGCAGATAATGATTCTCCATATTGATCAATGTGTTGAAGAAGACCGACACGAATAGCACGGTCATTTGAAGCAAAAAGTTTGATAATTGTTGGTAATATCTGAAAAGGAATAAAGTGATAATAAATTTAATTACAGGAAATTGTGTACCCCATTTTTAGATAATACAGCTCACACAAACCAAAGCGAGATACAAGAACCTCCCACAGGAGTATTAAGAAATAGAAACCTTAGCACCATATTCTTCTGGTGAAAGGCAAGAGCCCATTTTTAACAATGCCGTCAAAGCGGGTGCAGTAGCTGAACCAAACTCTAACGCTGATGCTAGCAACGGAAGCAGCTAGAGAAAACAAAAAATTGCAGTAAGTCACGAGACAGGGACAAGATTAAACATTAAAAGATTTCAGAATTAATAAGATACCTTCTTCTGAACTATCGGGCGGGGCAGCTGGTCCGCAAGATTTGGAAGCTTACGGAAAAAGTTATCCTTTTCTACGCTATCCTTCAAGTTAAGGATTTCCATAAACTGTATCGTGTCCACCAACTTATTTTGGAAATATTCTGTCAATACATAGCCAGACTTCAGTTCATGAAAAAGATTCTACATTACGAAGTAACGAAAGAATATGCAAAGTCATATGCAAGAATATTCTTTGTTGCGGTAATTGGGATTGCTAATCTTGTAAGAGAAGAAAAAAAAAGAATAAGCACCATAAAGGAAACATCATCTATGAACATTCCAAGAATACAAATTTTAAGCTTAGTGGAAAACACAAGAGAAAACAGAATGATCAATATCGATTGTTGGGTTCATAAGAAAAATCTAACTTATATAACATCTCCATTAGCATGTGATGTGATGTCAGCCAAGGCTACTATGTTGATAAAAAGCAGGCTCCAGATGGCATCAAAGGCAAATGTAAAATGTATATCCAGTAATGAAATAAAAGACATTGGAAAAATTGTAGTAGATCTCAAAGAAAACAGAACAGGGTTTACAGGTCAGTCACAAACTTAAAAAGAAAATAAGATGGGGCCCGAGCATAAGAGGGCCCGATGACATTAGAAGGTCCAGGATATGTGGTGGAAGTGCCATTGCTACGCCGGTTTGTAGTATTTTTTGACTTTTTTATCTCCAATTTTGACTTTTTATTCCAATTTTCACTATTCAGCCCAATAGTAACCGGCTCAAATTATCCCTTATAGACCGACCCATAAACCCATACCCAGCCCAATTTTTAATAAAAGAGATAATTAATTAAATTAAAAGTTAAAATCTGAAGTAAACCCTATTTCCAGCCACTTGTCGTCAATGGCCAGCCACTTGGCGCCATCACCCAGCAACGCCCCCGCCCTTCTGCCTTCGCCCAGCACCGCAACGCATACCATATTGATGAGGGTGAAGATGACTATGTTGGGAATGATAATTAATGACTATTGAGTATTGATGACATTTTAATGTAGACATTATTATTATTATTAAATATGATGGCTTTATGTTTTGTTGAACTAAAGACTTTAATTACTATTAGACTTGAATGATTAGACTTTTATATAATTGCTTGTGATTTTATTTCTTATTGATTGTTTTAAGAATTTTAGATGTTACTATATTTTTATTATTTTCTAACTTTTTGAATTATATATAAATATATAAAGACTCTATAAGTATTATATTATTTATTTAATTAATAGACCGCCATACCGACACGCCATATCACTATGGCGGTAATAGGGCGGACCGCCATGAGGGATTGACAATTGTCCAGGATCCAATCAACCAGAAAAGGATATCATTTCTATCACTATATAGCTAAAATACTGAATTAAGCATCTAGGAGGTTTTGGCAGGGCAAGTGCCTCCAACCAACTTGTTTGGAAGATAACCTAATATGGTTTCCAGAAGCAAACCCGAACAAGAAATAAACCCATAACATATCAAGTTGCAGAATTTTTTTGTGGAGGGGGCATAGGTTCACAACTTGCAATACTTGGCAAACTATAAGGATAATCAAGCACATTATAGGATCATGATACAAAAAGATTTTCAAAAATTCCAAGCTACATCATATGCTGAAATGATTAAAACAAATAGTAGTAACCTACAAAGCAACAGGTAGAATAAGGAAGATGATATCTCATTTAAGTATAATAAAATTGGTAGGTTCCAAACATTAATATTGCATGCAGGAGTAAGAGAAAAAGTAATGGCTAGAGCTATGATAAACTGCATCCCATGAGATCACAAAATATCGGAAAGCAAAAAAATGCATCCATCAACATGCAGAGTACAAAGGCAAAATGAAACAAACTTAATTATAACAGGACTAAACTGAAAGATGAAATCTAGATCTCAAAGGCAAAGGAACTCACCACTATTCTCTAGAAGCTTTGATGGATTCAACCTGCGAGAAAGTATAGAACTCAAGAGACGCTGATAATCTTGAAGTAAGGACTGTCATCAAAGGAAGAATAAACAATTGCTAAATGAAAATCAAACTATCAAATTAAATGGATGCTAAAACAACTAAAATAAGGCTTGCTTTTTCATTAAAGACAAACAATAGCTCAAATAAGTTTCAATATGACACTGAAGTTGGAAGAATGATATGGTAAGGTAATGTAAATAAACAATCTCTCACCTTTGGAATATTAGTTGTATTCCTCAATTCCTCGGTTCTAACCAGTTTTAATCCAGAGAAGAGCTCGTAAATCAGGCAGCCTAAGATACCCAAACAAAGAACATATTTTAAGAATCCATATAGAACCTCAACACTTAGTGTAAAAAGAAAGAAAATGAAAATATAGCTGCATAGTGAACAGGAAAACCATATAACCCAAAAAAACAGTTTTAAATTGTGGAATAGCTTCCAAATAAGGAGGGATCGAAGTGTAACCAGTGGCATACTTCTTGGGATTATTTGCAAACAGACTTTTATACATCCAGCGTTACTAGCACTGAAAATATTTTCACGAGATCTCCCAGAGATGCACTCAAATGAGTTGTACTTGTAGACAGTAGGTTTGCAAATGAGAATATGTTGGTTGTATGACCTTATGTATTGAAAAAAACATTGTGTCTATGTATACTAGAGAATTTTGTTAGGTTCATCCGTTCATGAAAATATTTTAAATGATAGAAGATTGAATTTCGGATAAATGCTTCTTTGACTAGGTTTCTTATATAGACGAATGAGACATAGTTAAATGTAACAAGCACTTCTGATTCAGAGAGATCACTATACTTCTGCAAGAACATATGAGCGCAACTTGGAAGTGCACACACACACACACTACTAATATTTCACTATTTTTTCATAGTTTACAGCCTCTATTTCACATATAATTATAATGCCCATTCAACATTCCGACATACACACTTACCCAAGCCCCAAGAATCAATAGCCCAAGGTGGAGACTTTCTGATAGCTGACCAATCTGATTTTGACAACTCCATTGATTTGTATTGTGAACCAATAAGCCATTCATATTGCTATCTCCCGAATTGTGCAGAAACAGAAAGCAGAAATAGCCATTAGATCATCTAACATAGCCTTCAGTAAAAACTAAAAAATCAGCAAGGCAGCAGTAATGAATTTTTCACTAAGCATATATTAAATTAACAATTATGCATTAGAAGGCACCACATATTTTTGGTCTGTAAAAATACAGAAAGAAAAAAAAACAAGGACAAAATAAAGTTTTGCAATCAATCACATTGTTCCAAACAGGTTCCATTTACAAAATTCTAGAAGTTCCATTTATGAATCTCATTCATATTTATAAAATTATGAACTTCTGTATGAGAACCTCATCATATTTTCCAGTCTGAAATTTTATCAGTTTTGTTTATTTTCAGAAAATATTTCCTGAAGATAATTTTAAAAAGTAATAGATATTTGGAAAAGGTCAATACACTCTTCTTAAATCAGGGATCGCATCAATCTCCACATTACTGATTTTCAACAACTAAACCAAATAGTTTGATTGCAGATCGGAGGTCTAAGTAACCTATAAATTATGTACTAAATCAATGAAACAGTGCACCCTCTCTATTCCAATTTCCAATATGTTTTATAAGTACATTTGGAGTATATCATGTGCTGCTTACGAAAATGTATTGGTCTACTTATATACATATTAGTATGCCTTGAATTTGTATAGGATTAGGTTTCCTAATTGGGATAGGATTATATTTCTCCTAGACCCAGTCTGTCTAATGTGTGCCTATATATATGGGAATAGAGCACATAATCTGTATCTGAAAACTGCAGTCATAATACAATTTGTTCTCCATTTTTGCCCGTGGACGTAGCCAACACAACGTTGGTGAACCACGTAAATTCTGTGCCTATTTACGTTTTTTTGTTTCTCGATTCACAATTGCCCTATTTGTCATAACAAACTGGTATCAGAGCCTTGGTTTTCGAACTAGGGTTTTGAATTCCGCTGCGAGGGTTTTGTCTGGTAAATCGAGATGTCTGCTCTGAACGTGAAGGTTGACAAATTCACCGGGAGAAATAGTTTTGGTTTATGGCAGATCAAGATGCGATCTCTGCTGAAGCAGCAGGGTTTGTGGGAGCCGCTCAAAACAGAGAAGGCTACGGAGGATGATAAGGAGTGGACAACCTAGACGAAAAGGCCCACTCGACCATCATATTGAGCCTGTCTGACGATGTTATCATCGAAGTTGCGGATCAGGAGACGGCTGGTGCTCTTTGGGCGAAGTTGGAGAGTCTATACATGACGAAGTCTCTAACCAACAAGTTGCTCTTGAAGCAACGTTTGTTTCGGTTACGTATGCAGGAAGGTACGCCCCTTCGGGATCATTTGGAAAATTTGAATAAAATTTTGCTAGATTTGCGTAATGTTGAAGTTAAAGTTGTTGAAGTTAAAGTAGAAGACTAGGATGCTGCTTTAATTTTGCTTGTGTCTCTGCCTGAATCTTACGAAAATTTTGTGGAGTCTTTTATGACTGGCAAGGAAACTCTTTCGTTGGAGGATGTTCGATCTGCTCTCCACATCAGAGAGGATCGTCAACAGACAACGAGTTCAGCCACAGAAGATCTGCCATCGGGATTATCTGTTACGGGTAAAGGACAGAAGAAATTCGGACAAAAGAAGCAGAACTCAAAAGGTTCAAAAGGTCCTAAAGGCCCTAAGCCAGATGACCTCTGCAGATATTGTAGAGAACCAGGGCATTGGAAGGCTGATTGTCCAAGGATAAAGAATAAATTGGGCAAGAAGGAAGATGCTAACGGTTCTGCGACTGTGGCAGAAGCTGATGACACAAATTCGGAAGAAGAATTGGCCTTGGTTGTGGATGAACAACCACACTGTAATGATGTGTGGATTTTGGATTCTGGAGCGTCATATCATCTCTGTCCTCACAGGGAGTATTTCAACACTTATGAGCAGATAGATGGAGGCAATGTTACCATGGCCAACAGTGCTGTCTGCAAGGTGGTTGGCATCGGCTCAATCAGGATTAGGACTCATGATGGGGTCTTCTGCACCTTGAACGATGTTAGGCATGTTTCACAGATGACGAAGAATCTGATATCCCTGAGTACATTTGATAGTAAGGGGTTCAGTTTCAAAGGTGAAGTTGGAGTAATGCGTATTTTGAAAGGTTCGAAGGTGGTTCTGACAGCTTTGAAACGGGGTACCTTGTATGTTCTGAGAGGTTCCATCGTAGCAAATTCTGCTGATATTCCATCATCTGAGGTTGCAACCAAGGATATGACCAAGCTGTGGCATATGAGGCTCGGTCATATGGGAGAACGTGGCATGAGAATCATGTCGAATCATGATTTTCTTTTGGGCCATAAGGTGCAGAAACTTGATTTCTGCGAACACTGTGTGTTGGGGAAGCTTCATCGCAGCAAGTTTCCAAGGAAGGGTGTTCATCGAACGAAGGGGACACTTGACTACATTCATATGGGTTGTTGGGGTCCCTCACGTGTTGAGTCTATTGGAGGACACAAGTATTTTGTGTCGATGATTGATGACTACTCGAGAATGATTTGGGTGTTTATGATGAAGCATAAAGGTGAGGCATTCAAGAAGTTCAAAGAGTGGAAGACTCTAATTGAAAACCAGACTGGGAAGAAGATCAAGCGATTGAGAACAGATAACGGTCTGGAATTTTGTTCGTCTGAGTTCGATGAGTTTTGTAGGAGTGAAGGGATCGTTCGCCATCACACCGTTAGACATACACCACAACAGAATGGTGTGGCAGAACGCATGAATCAGACGTTGTTGGAGAGAGCAAGATGCATGCTCTTCCAAGCCGGTTTGACTATGAAATTTTGGGCAAAGGAAGTAAACACGGCTTGTTATCTGATCAACCGTGGACCTCACACTGGCATTGACTGCAAGACACCGTACGAGGTATGGTCTAATTCACCTGCAGATTACTCTATGTTGAGAGTTTTTGGGAGTACTGTTTACTATCATGTGAGTGAAGGTAAATTGGAGCCAAGAGCTAAGAAGGGAATATTTGTTGGTTATGGAGATGGAGTTAAGGGGTACAGAATTTGGTCATCTTCAGAGGGTAGAATTATTCTCAGTCGGAATGTGGTATTTGATGAAAATTCTATGCTTAACTCTACTGTGAAGTCTATTGCTACAGAGGATTTGGATGGTGTTGATGAACAGGTGGAGCTGCAAGTCACTCACGATGTGAGTGAATCACAACTCCAAGGTGGAGAAGATCAACACACTACTGCTGAAGTCGCCGATACTTCTAGTTCGGATGTTCATCCACAAGCTCGTCAGAGAAGCATTGCTATTGACAGAGCTAGGAGGACAAATGTGAAGCCTCCATTGAGGTATGGTTTTGAGGGTATGATGGCATATGCATTGCAGGTTGCCAATGAGGTCGAAGATGAGCCTTCGGCAGATGAACCACCTACCTATAAGGAAGCTATTTCAGGCAGTGAGCGTGCCAAGTGGCTCGCTGCAATGCAAGAAGAGATAGAATCACTTTTGAAGAACCTGACTTGGGAATTGGTTCCGCGGCCTAAGGGGAGAAAGATTGTTACTTGCAAATGGATTTTCAAGAAGAAGGAAGGCACTACATCAGATGAGGGCATTAGATACAAGGCTCGTCTAGTTGCAAGAGGGTTCACGCAAAAGGAGGGGGTTGACTATAATGAGATATTCTCACCAGTGGTCAGACATACTTCCATCAGAGTGTTACTTGCGATAGTTGCACACTATGATTTGGAGCTTGAGCAACTAGATGTGAAGACGGCTTTCCTACATGGATTGCTTGAGGAGGATATCTACATGACTCAGCCAGAGGGATTTGTGGTTCCGGGCAAGGAGGATTATGTGTGCAAGTTGAAGAAGTCCTTGTATGGACTAAAGCAGTCTCCGAGGCAATGGTATAAGAGGTTTGACAGTTACATGATCAAGCTGGGATTCAGCAGGAGTCCGTATGATTGTTGTGTCTATCACAACAAAGCTGACGATGGTTCTATGGTCTATCTTGTTCTATATATGGATGATATGCTCATAGCTGCGAAGTCGAAGTCTGAAGTACAGAAGTTGAAAGCTCAGCTTAGTGTTGAGTTTGATATGAAGGATTTGGGTGTTGCGAAGAAAATTCTGGGCATGGAGATTTCTAGAGATAGAGAAAAGAAAAAGCTTTCTCTGTCACAGAAGAGCTACATTGAGAAGATTTTGTCAAAATTTGGCATGTCTGCATCTAAGGCTATTGATACTCCAAGTGCCACAAACATTCATTTGTCATCTGATCTTGCACCGAAATCCGAAGTTGAGGAGGAGTACATGTCTCGAGTCCCGTACTCTAATGCAGTAGGGAGTTTGATGTACGCCATGGTCTGTACTAGGCCAGATATAGCGCATGCTGTCAGCGTTGTTAGCAGGTTCATGGGAAATCCTGGAAAGGAGCACTGGCAGGCTGTGAAGAGGATTTTTCGTTACTTGAGAGGTACGTCTGATGTTGGTCTCATTTATGGAGGTGATACTCACTGTTTAGTGACTGGTTATTTTGATTCTGACTACGCTGGAGATGTCGATAGTAGAAGATCTACGACCGGTTATGTTTTCACTCTTAGTGGTTCTGTTGTTAGTTGGAAAGCAACTTTGCAGGCTGCAGTTACTGTGTACTACTGAAGCAGAGTATATGGCATTGACAGAAGCTGCTAAAGAGGGAATATGGTTGCAAGGGCTAGTTGGTGATCTTGGTTTACATCAAGATCAAGCTGTTGTGTTCTATGACAGTCAGAGCGCTATTTGTTTAGCCAAGGATCAAGTCCATCATGAAAGGACTAAGCATATTGATGTGAGGTATCATTTTCTAAGAGATGAGAAGAGAATTGAGGTGAAGAAAGTAGGTACTGCTGATAATCCTGCTGATATGTTCACCAAGTCAGTCCTGCAGAGCAAGTTCCAACATTGTTTGGACTTGCTTAATGTCATGAGTTGTTAGTTGCCCGTGGAGGGCAAATCTGAGGCAAGAATGAAGAAGTTTGTTCGTCTGGTGTTATGATGATGCGTCTGCAAGGGAGAATTCAAGTCAAGGTGCAGATTTGTTAGTACGCCTTGAATTTGTATAGGATTAGGTTTCCTAATTGGGATAGGATTATATTTCCTAGGCCCAGTCTGTCTAATGTGTGCCTATATATATGAGAGTAGAGCACATAATATGTATCTGAAAACTGCAGTCATAATACAATTTGTTCTCCGTTTTTGCCCGTGGACGTAGCCAACACAACGTTGGTGAACCACGTAAATTCTGTGTCTATTTACGTTCTTTTGTTTCTCGATTCACAATTGCCCTATTTGTTATAACAATACATGAACTAGATGTTCAACAATGACAGGAAAGTGATTGGAGAAAATGTCAGAAAGGACTTCTTCAAGTTCAGTAATAATATTTATGACATTATCAATTCCACGAAATGCAAAACCAAAAGGAAAATGGGGCCAACTAAAGCTAATGCCTTCAGGAATAATTTTCACATGTTTCACCAAATGCATATGCCTGCAAGGGTCAGTTTTTCCTCCTGCAATCTTAGATATGGAAATCTTACACTGATTCTGAAACAGCAGATTAAGACATATTTAAACTAAACAATAAAGAAGGGTGACAGTAAAGCCCTTATTAACAAATTTACAGATACAGAATGCAAATTCTTTTGATAAGATGGTGTTATGAGTTGTCATAATATCATTCATATCTACCAATCAGTTCTATTTTTCTCTTGACTAGGCCAAGAAAAATTTTAATGTCCCAACATATTGCAGATGAAGAATGGCAAAAGAAGAGTAATTAAACTGAGAACTCACAAGCATTGATCCCTGTTGCAGCTTCATTGTTCCCATCATACTCAGATAAAACATCAAATGCATGGAGTTTCCAGTCCAAAGTTTGGGTGACGACAACACTAGCCATGCAAACATTACCATGAACCTGATGCAACCAATACACCAAAATATCATGCTTGATATAAATTAAATATTTCCAATAACTGGAATTGATCACCACCAAATAGTTTTTGTCTGTAATGCTAAACCATATATACTTCAACAATTCTACAAAGGAAAATTTGTAAACAAATATGCTAAGGTTTGAATTTTAAGATGCATACCAATTTACAGTCATTATTCAGGAAGCTCACAGCTTTAGATATCCGGTGCAATCCCCATGCGTAATATTCATCCCTGACAAAGGCAGGAGTAACTCAATCAACTTTTAATTCCAGAAAACATGAGGAGAGAACCCAAGGATAAGTTCAACTTAAATATCTTTTATTGGAAATAGGTTCTCAGCTATTCTTAAATGTTATAATAAGGCCAGTGATTTAAACAATTAACAAAAAAAACGTTAACCATCTATCTGACTACAGTTTTCCACTTTCCCAAAATCATGGCACAAGGTACATCAGATCAGAGAATACACGATTTATGTATCATCATTTTAAACAAAAGAAATCATGTCAATAAAAAGACTCTTGAAACTGCAACTAACAAGAATGATTCAATTCACCTTTGGCTGCCTTCCAGCCCAAGTTCCTTAATCTTTTCCGAAAGTGGCATAACAGGTTCAGTCACAATATAAATGGTCACCTTAGTAGTAGAACCATCTAAAGATTCAGCCTCAGTACTGTGTAGAAATGACAAAATATTTGGATGTCTAACCTGAAAGAAAATTTACATAAACTGTGAGAATAGTAGAAAGTCAGATTAGTGCCTGAGGAAACCAGATTGCATTCCAATCTCAGAACAGGAATGATATTGTAGAAAACGAAGGCAGTGTTGTCAAGAAAAAAATGTGAGCAGTTGCATGATGCTCTGTTGAGAAACATCATCATAAGTAAAGGCTCCAAATTCAAAGTATACCAAGTATAGGTATTTAAGGTATCTTTTTATCATGGGTTTCATTTATGAGAGGTTGTTTGGCCAAGCTTATATTAGACATCTTATAAGTTATAAGATATTTCAAGATCTCATATGATGTAATATCTCAAGAGCTTATAAGTTGTCTTAGTGTTTGGATAATGGAGCTTATATGTTAGACACGGGGGGGGGGGGGGGGAGAGGGATAGATAAAATGGGAGGGTATATGTTTGAAGAAACAAAACATAATAGGGTTATTTTTAAGTTCTTGTAAATTAATTGCGGCTTATAAGATCACAAAAAAATAAGATAGGGATTAGGGACTTGTTTTATATGGGAGCGTATGCGCTGTTGGAACTTAATTTTAGATCTTATAAGTTGCCTAGTAGCTTATTTTGCCAAACACTTTTCAAGACATTATGAGCTCCTAGTTTCAAAGAGCTTATAAGCTCAGCTAAATACCTCCTTTTTGTTCTATTTGGAAAGGTCTCAGCAATCTGGGTTAAATAATATACTGTATATCATTAACAAAGGAAGATAAAATTTCAAGCAGAAGATCATCTATCTTTCATTTGTAATTAAGATTTTTGCATACATCATAAAATTATCATCCAAACTGACCACATCCATTTAATCTTAGCTCTTAGTTACTTGAATATATTGCCCGTGGCAAATTTACAGCAAGTTATGAAATCAGCAGTGTTTTACACACTAGTACTAGGTCATTTTGAGAGGCTGGCAATGTATAATAAGTAGCAAAAGAATTTAGTTAAATCAAACTACAAAAGTATTAAATTTCGAATAGGAATTTAAGTAAATGATTACAAAGACACCTGCTATGGATCATGGATTCACACTTGAACAATAAACGAAGGTAGTCAAACCACAATAGTGCAAAAAGAAGAAACATCAAATAGAAACCACCCACCAGAAGCTTACCGTTTGCAAGCGTTTAACACCATTACGGCCAGCAACCAAATGTCCATCGTTTGCACTGCTCCCTGAAAGAGAAAATATTGAGACAGGTGCTCCATCATCCTGTAAAATAAATAGAATAGAAAAAGAAAACAAAAAAAGAGAAAAGAAAAGAAAATAGTAAGAGATGATCTGAATAGTTAATGCAAATGCTAATTAAGAAGTGCCAACAAATTTTCAACAAGAATATGCACGAATTCCGAAACAAAGGCACAAATCAACGTTAAAATTTGTTTAGTCATTTACATCTGCTGTACTGGAGAAAGCAAAGTAGTTTCTGAAGCAAGTGATTATCATAATCAAGATAATAACGTTTGATCAGCAAAGTGATAACTTTTGGTCATTTTCTGTCATCTTCAGAAAAAAAAATACTCCCTTCGTCGATCATTTAAAGAGCCATTTTGACTCGGCACGTGTTTTAAGAAATTGTTTGACTTTGTGAAGAAAAGTAAAGGGAGAAAGTGAGTGAAATGGGGGACCCGTTTAAAGTATTAGTTTTATATTGGATTGTGAGTGTAAAAAGTTGGTAGGTAGTGGGGTCCGCATAATAAAAGTGGAATAAAGTAAATGGTTCTATAAATCGTGGATAAACCAAAATGGCAAAAGGGTTCTTTAAATGGTGGATGGAGGGAGTATTTTCCAACATATATTCTTTTTGTTCATTTTGTATGTGTATGTGTGTCCGTGTCCTCACCAAGGAAAAGCACACGCTTCAAGCCTTCAACAACAAGAATCGGAATATAAGATGTGTGGCTCATTTCAGAAATAAAACTGCTCTCACAGCATTTATGCATATAAGCTGACAAGAATTAATCTGACGTACTGGTATCCAATTTGGGTGTATTAAATACGTGGTTGATAAATCGTATTCTAAGCCTTGGTTACTGGTCAGTATGTCGTGAAATACATGTATTATCTGCAAAACAGTTGCTTAAGTGTGCAGGATTGAAGGATCCAAGTCAGTAGGTGACGATTCGTGCGACGCAAGTGAAAATGGCACTAGAAGGGTGCGATACTGACCAGAATGCATGCCAGAGAAAAGGCTCGAGATGGAGAAGGAGGATAGCTGGGATGATTATTTTACAAGGGCAAAAAGGTCAAAGTGCGGGAGAAGTCTACCCTAAAAGCAAGGGCAAGCCTCCCTATAAAAGAAGCCATTTTGGAGAGAGAGAAAGAGTTCGGTTCGGAGTTTGACAATCACACTTAGTAGAATTCTCTCTAGAAGATACATCCTTCAGCATTATCTTACCTCTCGTTCCTCGCCACAACTATGGTCACTTGACGTCCAAGAGTCTGCCGGAGAAGTCATCAGTTCGCCTTTCCAGCCAGTTATCGCAGTAGTATAGTAGTATCATCACCCGGAGTGGCACAAACAATCTTAATCGCTTTCTTAGTTTAAAGTTTACTTTTGTTCATTTCTAGTTATTTGCAAACACCCATCGTTGTTGCTCTTTTGAAGTACCTTGTTAATTTCCAGCTTTTACATTATGAAGTTTCTATTTCGCATGTCACTCTGGTTTGAGTTTGCTTCATTCTGCCTAGGGAAGTTAGATTTAGTTATTGCTTTCAATTTCTAAGTGTTTTCTATTCGGGAGTTGTTGATTTGAAGTTGTAGCTAAGTTAGTCAAGTTTTCGTGCATAAGTTTCTTTTCTGCGCCGTGATTACCACCTTGCATGTCAGTCAGTAGAAGTAAAAGTTGCAATTTACCGTTTAATTCAAGTTTAAGCATTTTAATCGATGGATCTCGAGTTTGAATTCATGAATCTGAAGTTTAGTTATGGTGTCTGTGTTCCTATGATTTTTGTCAATACTTGGTGAAGAAGAAAACGTCAAAATCAACTTTAGTTTGAACCACTTTTACTTTTAAGTTACTTTTTACTTTTGTTCCCTACTTTTCAGATGTACTATCCAGATTTGTCAGAAAGCCCCCAGCCATCAGATACACCTTGTTTTCTAACTTTCCTCTTTTAGTAACTGTCTACTTTCCATATGTCTCTGATACACCTTGTCCCCTACTTTCACGAACACTCCCATATGTCTGTTATTTTCCGCCTACTAGTCAGTAGAGTACTACCTTATTTCCTGTCTAGGTAAAATCTCAACCCAAGCGTGGTAGCTAACCAAACACCCAGGAAAGTCACCACAGTTATCTAAACGTGTCCATCCTCGTGGGATTTGACCCTTACCTCCGCTATACTAATCAGTAGAAGTGGGTTGAGGAAATTTGTTTGAAGTCAGGTCTCGGTCGTCGTATCAACGACTCAGCTGGGTCGGGAATCTCTTCCTGATCAGTTGGATACACTCCAATTTCACATGCAAAACCATCGAGGACAGAGAACTGACACCTTCAGTGGTGCAAGACCAAATAAATTGAATGCAACTCCATTGCATCCATCAAGCACCAAGAAACCATCACTGTCACCCCATCTATATTAAGGTTTCAGATGCAATACCTTCATCAATTGACTACAGTTGGCTCTGATGGAATTAAGAAATCTTTTAACTTATCTACAAGATCTGAATAGGTAAGTAGGTCTGTGTACATTGAGTTTTGCATGTTACACAGTTGGTCCAGACCATATTTTGGTGGTCTTGATTGGGGACCCTAAACTCAGAACACTTTGTCGTCTATTAGTGGGGAGAATCAGCAGGCCTGCCTCCAATTCAGCTCTTACTAAGTTTTAGGCAGAATCATGAGCCCGGATGACAAGTGCTGACTAGGATGTTGAAATATTGTTGTGCATGAAAATGTCAATGAAGTCAGATATACATACCAATTCAGGTTTTTTTTCTACACACCAAATCAGTTTCGCCCCAAAACCGCAACACTTAATATAGAATTTTAACTATCTATATTCTATCATGATAATAGAATTCTAACCAGATATCACAGCTACGGTCGCTTTCTCCTATTCTTCAATCAACACTTGCACCACAATTCAGTAGAGAATGAACATTACAAAAAAGACAATTCTAAAGGTTGTGGCATATCACATGTGTGTAATGTGTGTAGTCATGTAGTGGTGAGTGGACTGGAGTACAATTTGTGGAGCCAGGAATAATCCTTAGTCACAAGCGTACCTTAAACAACAACCACTTTCACTATTAATTTCAAGGGACATGGTTTTAATTTGGTTTCCATCTTCTTTTTTAGTTGTATTCGGAAGATGATTATTAAGAATGCTACAGTGACATGTAAAAATTTACATTCAAAATAGATAAAAGTATGTGAAGGTGCAAACATTTGACAGGTAGTTCAGCAGAAGGTGTGAGGGAACTATTGAACCCCTCTAAATCGCAAAGATAAGGATATTACTATCACTAATCTCATTTACTTAGACACTCTATGGTGGTTTTTTGGTCTAAGCTGACATACGCCATTGATTTTTAAGGGAAATTGTATTTATCTAGCCTCAACATTATTTTTCGTCCTTGATAAACTATGGTACAACAAAAAGGGGAATTCTATTGTATCAAGCTACTCTAGTTTCATCAGAGACCGCAAACTTCCAGTTACAGGCATAAGGAAGTTGAACTAATGACATACACTCAAGTGAGCACGCCTTGTACACTTATTGGAGGAACAACAAGTGAACAGCAACAAATTAGAATGATCCAGACAAAATAGGCTGAAGCATTTTCAGATCTTATGGAGCTAAAAATGTACTCAGTCCAAATCTTTATCGTCATGCACGGTGAAGATGAAAATTTCCACAAGAGACTGCTACTCTCTAATATTGTTTTGCAATTTGATCTTAGTACTTCAGAAAAATACAAATATAATCCAGTGCCCTATAGAGAAACCACAAACTTCATTTTATGACAATGCAAATCCGATCTAATCAACGATCAACTTTTTCCATATTTCCAGCTCGACATAAATTTCCACCAAAACAAGTAAAGCCGTCCCTAGAAAAACTATTCAGCTTCGCAGAAGCAACCTTGATCTCGAGGAATGAGAGCATATGAAAAAACAGTGAAAGAGAAGGTAATCCAACTAGCAATTTCAAAGGATGAAATGGGGCACCTTAGAGGTTCCACGAAAGTGCACCTAGGAGCCCCACGCAGAAGAGTAGGGCTCGCCGATGTTATAGGGAAGATCCTTGAGGCCGGCACCCGACCCGACGACGACTTCTTTGAGAAATTTGAACATCCTCCCGGCGCAATCGAGAGAGAGAATTGATCCGAGGGGAGATTTGCGGGAGAAGTGGAAGAGCTGGACACTACGGTGACACTGCGATACCACTCCACAGGGGATAAACTTCTTCTTAAACCGCCAATGATATTCATAAATCATAGTATACTTTTATTTCAACGTGTATCAAAATCGTTCTATCTTATAATTTATTTCATAACTCATAATCTTAAAAGATAAAAAGGGTTACTTTTCCGATTTTTTTCTTAAATTTTATCTTTTGAATATAAATAAGAGTCAACTACCTCAAAAGTCCATAACTTTTTGGATTGACCACAGACCCCTAACAAATAAAAAAATAACGTCATAAGATCCTAACGTTAAACATAATCATGAATCATGTTTTCGGACCAAAACACCCTTTGGCCCTAAAAGGGCATTTTTATCACTTCATTATATGTATTGCTGACATGTGATTTATGTCACGTTTCTGTCAGCAACTTATTGTATAATTTTAAGTAATAAGTTTATGTACTTCATACGCAATAAAAATTTTGTCATTATTTATACTTTCTAAATTTTTTAATAATATACAGATTTATCGTTATCTGCATTAATTAATATAAAATAATAAAATGAGACTCTTTCTTCCTTATAAAATTTATTTTCTGGTATTTTTCCGTGTTTCTATTTCCCCTAACTTTTGTTTGTTTTTTACCTTGATTTTGCAGTATTAATTTATAAATATACATTGTCTTAATTTCAAATACTATTACTAATAAAAACATCTCCAAGGATTAAAATAGCTAATATCACATGCTTGAATATTTTCAAAATATAGTTCATGTTTCAATTTTATAATGAATGGAAAGAAAACTATGAAATTTACATCTAAAGATTGAATGTTCATATGATGTTAAAAATTTCAGTTTGAGCTATATTAAAATTCTTGATAAAATATTAATCATAAAGATCATCTAAAAGTTAGAGTAACAAATTAGTTAGATGAGATATAATGAAATAATATTTTAAATGTCAGTGTTTTCAAGAAAATAATTACTATATTATTTAATTAAATGTGAAATATTTTTATTCCATGTATTATTGATTCAGATTTTATTGCATAAATGACTTCACTCTTCCATATTTTTTGTTGTTTCTAAATGAATTTCCTATGATATAACTAGTACTTCCTCCGTTCCATAGTAATGGAGGCGTTTCTTTTCGACACGGAGATTTAGAAAAATTGTGTTAGTTGAATTAAGTAAAGGGAGAATAAAGTGGAAAATGAAAAAGTTAGAGAGATGAAGAGAGAATAAAGTAAGAGAGGGTAAAGAAGGTGTGGAAAAATGTGTTGACTTTAACTAAAGTGGAAAAATGTGTTGACTTTAACTAAAAAAGGAAATGACTCTATTACTATGCAACGTACCAAAATGACAAAATGACTCTATTACTATGGAACGGGGGGAGTATATTGTTACCACTAACTAGAAAGAGTGTTATAAGATTTTTTTTTCTGTACAAATATTAGCAAAATTTTAATCACGTATGAAGTACCAGAACTTATTAGGAAATCATATCAGAATTTGCTGATAGAAATGTGACATAATTCATATGTCAGCGAATTTAGGGATTGCCAAAAATGCCCTTAAAGCTATTTGGGCATTTTCGTCCGAAAGTGGCTAAAAAAACTTCATTCGTGATTATATTTAACGTTAAGGTCTTTTGGCGCTATTTTTTTTTTTTTTTTTATAGGTTTTGTGGTGTCACAACCTAAAAAGTCAGGGACTTTTGTGGCAGTTCACTCTATAAATAAATGCCAAAACTTTATAAGTAGTACTTTTTCTTATTTTTTTTCCCTTAATTAAAAAATCAAAACTTATGTGGTAAATTGAAACTTATATGGCATACAAAACTATTCATTTGATTTATTTAATTAAAAAATTAAAATTAAAATTCCACCTCACCATTGACTCAATTCTTTTTTCTTTCTCTTTCTCTCTCTGGACCTTTTTGATCTTCTTCCGCCACAACTCCATCAGTAGCAGCGAATTTTTGCCTTCCACCACTACTCTAAGTCTCTAACACCAGCTCCCACTTTATTCCTGACCCTACTCTCACTCACTATATAAGGATATCAAATAAGACATGAAAAAAACCTAATCCTAACCCTACTCTCACTCAAAATTGGTGCCTCCTACTTGTGGGAAAGAAGAAGAATTTTTTATCTACATCTATCCTAATTCATAGGAGCATATCTAGGTTTAATTATCAAGTTCTTCATGGTGTATTTCATGGTGTATGATTCGTTGTCTCTAGATTTATCGATACCTTCTAGTATTTTCTAAGATTTTCCCACACAAATTTAAAATATGGAGTTTGGGAATTGGTTAAAGTATTCCAGGTTGAGTACAAACATGACACATGGAGAGGTGCAAGCCACGTCGATTATTTGAAGAATCAAAATGTACACATTCATATCACATTTAATTTGTTTTTGTGTGAATTTATGTGATATATTCATAATCTATGTGTTTTACATGAAAATGGTTTTAATTTCAAAATCACTTAAATAGATCTATTTTGTGATCTGTTTGTTAAATGCGAATTTCCGCTGCGCAACCCCAACAATTGGTATCAGAACCAATTTTTAGGCATTGATTATGTGTTTAATTGATTGAATTTTTCAAAATTGTATGTAAAAACTAGTGTTTCAGAATATATGTAATTTCATATTCCCTATGTCTCAAGCATAAGCGAAGCGCTTCTTTTAGGAACATGAATTGAGGAAGTGTTATTTAGTGGTGTAAGAGAGGTTGCTAATAAATTAGATTAAATGATGTTATGTATTTTTATTTTTGAATTAAAAATAAATAGAATAATTGATTGTTTTTAACATTCCGCATTTAGCTTTACTTATTTTAAATTACGCATATTTCAAATTGGCTTTATTGGTATTTTAAATTAGGCATATTTAATGAAGGCTAAATGAAGGCTAGAAATGGTATTCTTATTATGTGTCTTTCATTGACCATTACTCTAGATTTACCTGGATTTTTCTCCTCAAAAACAAAAGTGACTTAACTGTTGTTTTTAAGAAGTTCAAGGCCTTAACTGAAAATCTCTTGGGGTCAAAAATAAAAATTCTACAATCTGATTGATTGGGGAGGTGAGTTTCAGGGTCTAGTTCCTTTCCTTAAGGAGAGTGGGATTATCCATAGAGTGTTGTGCCCTTACACACCACAACAAAATGGCCTAGCTGAGAGAAAGCATAGGCACATAGTTGAAACTGGTTTGGCTCTTTTAGCTCAATCTTCTATGCCTAAAAAATTTTGGGATGATACTTTCATTAGAGCAGTTCATTTGATTAATCTTATGCCATCTAAGGTCATCAGCAATACTTCTCCTTTTGAAAAACTATTTCATAAGAAGCCTGACTATTCTGCCTTGAGAGTTTTTGGATGTTTGTGTTTTCCCTTCACTAGGCCCTATAATAAACACAAATTACAATTCAGATCCATCAAGGCTACTTTTCTGGGGTATAGCTCCTCTCATAAGGGGTAGAAGGCTCTCCTACCTGATGGAAAATTGATTATCACCAGGGACATTGTTTTTTGATGAGTCAGTTTTCCCTTTTCAAAATGCTTCTGATGCACAACCCAAAGTTGCTGATATTTCTTTCCCATGTCATCACTCATCATCCATTTCCATATCATATGTTCCTACTAATCATCACATACCTTCCCCGGCTTCAAATTCCCAAATCTTCACCCGATATTTCTTTCCCATGTCGTCACTCATCATCCATTTCCATATCATCTGTTCCTACTAATCATCACATACCTTCCCCGGCTTCAAATTCCCAAATCTTCACCCGTCACCTAGTTCTTCTCATTCTGTTTTAGAACCTGCTTCAGATCAGCTTCATCCAAACTCTGACGTGTAAAGTCAAGATGCACTCTCCCCTGATCAACCTCATTCTGATCCTACTCCAGACCCTCCAGTTGCCACCACTCAGCCCACCCATTCCATGATAACCAGATCAAAGTCTGGCACCTTCAAGCCCATAATTTTTACCATTGCCCGCCCAGATCTGCCCTTGAAGCTTTACTTATTCCCATCTGGAAAAATACTATGCTAAGTGGATTTATTGCACTTCTTAAGAATAAAACTTGGATTTTAACAACACTCCCACCAGGCAAGAATCTTATAGGCTGTACTTGGATTTTCAAAATCAAGTTTCATCTTTCTGGAGATATTGCTAGGCATAAAGCTAGATTGGTTGCTCAAGGTTTCTCTTAACAGCCTGGATTTGATTTTAATGAAACTTTTAGTCCTGTTGTTGAGCCTACTACTATCAGAATCATCCTGAGTCTAGCAGTCTCTCTTGGATGGAATGTTACTCATCTTGATGTAAATAATGCCTTTTTAAATGGTGAGTTAAAGGAGGATATCTACATGAAACAACCTCTGGGTTTTGAGCAAGGTTGACCTCATCTCGTCTGTAAACTCAACAAGGCCATTTATGGTCTAAAGCAAGCCTCTAGAGCATGGTTCTATACTGTGCATTCTGTCTTAATCTCTCTTGGTTTTTCTAAGTCAAGGGCAGATGCCTCTATGTTTTTCAGACAGAAGGGTGAAGAGGTGATCTATCTACTAATTTATGTAGATGACATGTTAATAACTGGGAATTCTCCACCTTCAATCCAAAAAGTTATCTCTCAAACTGAATTCTTATTTTTCTTTAAAAGATCTTGGGGAGGTGAGCTTATTCTTAGGTGTTGAAGTGGTTAAAACAATATGACAGGGGCTAAAGGGTGCCCAACTCCCATGGTTTCAAGTTGTGAATTGAGCAAGAATGTAGGGAACTTGTTTCTGATCCAAAGCTTTACATGAGCATTGTTGGAGCATTGCAATATGCAGCAATCACTAGGCCTGATATTAATTTCGCTGTTAATAAGGTGTGTCAATACATGACAAATCCATTGGATACACATTAGAGAGCAGTAAAAAGGATCTTGAGATATCTATCACGGACACTAGATTATGGAATTCAAATTCATAGTTCAAATGGAGATATTACAGCCTTTTCTGATTCAGATTGGGCGGGTGATGTTGATTATAGAAGATCAACAACTGCAGTATGTGCTTATCATGGAAGAAATTTGATATCTTGGTGTGTCAAGAAACAAACTGTGGTAGGAAGGTTAAGCACTGAAGCTGAATACAGAAGCTTAGCTCAAGCAGCTACAGAGGTGGCATGGCTGACTTCAATGCTTGCTGAGCTGAAGATTATGAAAAGGCATACTCCAGTGATTTGGGTAGACAACATGAGTGTCATTGCTTTGGCATCAAATCTTGTCCTCCATGCAAGGACTAAGCATATTGAGTTAGATATGCACTTTGTTCGTGACAAGGTGTTAAACAAGGAACTGAAACTAAGACATGTGCCTACTGCTGACCAAATAGCAGATATCTTCACTAAATCCCTAAGCCATCAACCCTTCGTGAAGCTGAGAGAAAGATTGGGAATAGTTTCTCTAGCCTCCCTCGGATTGAGAAGGCGTGATAGAGGAGAATGCAAAGCTGATCAAGCTATTACTTGCAATGTGAAGATGGTGGATAATTGCCAAACTGATCAAGCTGGTACTTGTAATATGAAGAGGATGGATGAACAATGTGAGAGTGCAATGCAGTGTAGTGCACGAGAGAAAACAAGAGACAACTCCACCAAAGCTGAGTTGTTGTATGTACCGAAGGGAGCAGCTAAGGTGCAGGACCACCCATGTACTTGGAGAGACATGTTGGTCAAAGTTTAAAAAATAAAGTGGTTTAGGTTAAGTTAGTTATGATTAAACATTGCAATCTTGTACTACACAGATTATGTAGTATTCTAGATAGTTCGAATGTTGGGTATATGTACAAGCTCAATGAGCATTTGAATTCAATCAATGAAACAACAACATTCAAGTTAAAGGCATTTTTGGCTAAATGTTCAAATCCACTTTCTTCTCCATGTTTTGTCATGAATCTTTCCAGATTCAAGGTATAGTACTGAAAGAGCATGTTTTGTGCATGTGTTCAGATTGGTGCACGTGTAGTGCGTTAACTTGGTCAGGAGAGTACCTAGACCTAGTCTTATCATTGATTCTGAGCCTAAACTTGTTATCAAAATCTCAACACACTTCTACTGGCTAGTATAGCGGAGTAAGGATCGATCCCACAGGGATGATGGAGAGGACATGCATAAATGCTATGACATTTTGACTGTGTTGGTTTGCTACCACGCTTTATGGGGTTGAGACTTGACCAAGTAAACTGAGATGGGAGCAAACGCTATTTCTCTACTGACCAGGAGGTTGGGTGTGGCTTAACTAGACCATGATTTTAAGTGATGCGTGAGAAAAAGCACACATTAACTATTTGTGCATCCGAAATGAAAAGCGGCAAACTGAGACTTACTAAAACTAGACTAAACAAAAGGTTAAAGCAACAGGGGTCTACTAACCCTAACCAACTACCTAGTGCGGGTCTACTAACCCTAACCAACTACCTAGTGCAAAAAAGCTGAAAAGTAACAAGGACTAAAAGCATAAAACATATTTTTGGTCCCAGGTTTGATTTGGACATTTTTTTTCACCAAGCTAAACATAATAAAATCGAACAACTTCCACGGAAGAATTTCAAAGCTCGAAAACATATAAACACAAGATCAAACTCGGAAACACAGCGGAACCAGATTCTCCTAGATCTAAACAAATTGAAGGCAAGGGTTTACTAAACAGATAGCTAGTGATCATGCAACTAAACTGAGTAAGACATGAACACATAAGAAAACAATAGATCTACTTGAAAACAAACTACACGAAACAACTAAATGACTTGAGTTGGAAAAGATCATGCAACTAGGCGTGAGCGAAACAAACAACTAGATCTAAGCTAAGATCAACGCAACATAAACCCAACAATGCTTCATAACTCGAATCAGACAAGTTTCACGATTGCAAGACAAGAAAACGCAATTCAAGCACAAAGTAAGATCAACGTCAAGTCTTAGCTATAAGATCTGAAAAGCTAAACTAAAACGAGACAATTAAACTAGGAATGGAAAACAAAAACTAGTAAACGAAAGGGTTCTTCTTCTGAGCGGTGGAACTACTGCTTGACTGACTACGTCGGCTAGAATAGAAACGGCATGGCTGGATTTCTTCTTCGGTTAATTGTCGAGGGTTGTGAACTGGAGTGAGGATGGTAAAATTGTTGGGACTACCGCAGCGAAAGACACGGAAACCAAACAGGTCCTAGAACGGATCTATTTAGGTGATTATGCATTCGACTCCAATTTCATGCAATAAACATAGATCTATAGATATAACTTCAAAAAAACACATAATCATGCATATTCGATGTAGATTCGATTGTTACCTCATAATCCATCATTGGATTGACGTTGCTAGCTGCACCACCCGGAGATCCTTGGTTTATCGACCACGAATCTTCCGTACTATTCCCTCGTCCTTGATTCTCCATCCGTGTGGGCGGATCTTAGAAAACCAATTAAATAACTTTGAATGGATCTAGGGAAACCCAATACAAACACCAAATTGTCTAGATCTAATCCTATGAATTAGGATAGATCAAGAACAATAATCAAAACCCTAATTCTCCCACAACTATGGCTCGAAAATCGAGACCAAGAGGAAGAGGAAGGGGGCGCCGATTTCTAGGCACTAGGGTTAGGGTTTTGTGTTGTCTTGGATTGTATGCTAGGGTTTTTCCTTTCATTCATTATTTATAGTGGACCTTATTGGGCTAGTAAGGGGATCCATGGAATGACTTAAGTGTTGGGCTCACCCATTAGATAAATTACTAATTAAATCAAATGACCAATGATTTAATATATTATCAATGGAATATTATTTTATTCCACTAAAGAATAATATTGCACTCCCACTTAAATCACCAAATTACAAATAACTTGGGTCCATTTTATTTTATAATATTTCCCGCGTTTAAGATTATCTTGATCCATCAATTTAATTCTTTTGTCTGCTATGTGACTAGAATTAAATTAATTCTCCAAAGAGTTTTTCTAGTTTGAAACTTTATTTATTATTCGTGGAATAAATTCCAACTGCGCAGATTTCTGAATAATAAATTCCTCTTTCAAACACCTCATTGGGGATCACCCTTTTAGGGATTTAATCATACCACACTGGGCACGCGAATTCTATGAAATAATATTCCAATACCTTCATGTTATTCAATTACTACCACCCAAGATATCATGAACTTGAGTTACGTACAAACTCTCACATATTGATAAGTCAAATTGGCGTTTGATTGAATAAACAATATTGATATTAATATCATAGACTAGAAAACACTAAACTTTCTTGAAATATATTCTTTCAGTAGATAGCAATAAAGAATACATTTCGGATTAGATCCTTTCAGTGCTTTACCACACCGGTGTTACTAATCTCATCTTAGGTAAGAGAGAATTATCACAAACACCGCAACCGTTCCAATAGGTAGCCAAAGCCTATCTAGGTTGTGAATACGTTTTTCTTCTTACTAGATCTGGCCAAGTCCCCTACTGGAAAACTCATGAGGAGATTCATCGAATTTCCCTACTTGACCTTCTTAGTAAAAAGCCTTAGACTTGTTTATCATATTTCAATAATAAACCATTTATATTATATTATTTATTCTCATAAATAGGTAAACAAGTGGATGTGGCGTTTCTCGTATACATGCACAAACTGATTGTACAAAGGCACGTACGCTCGAAGCATCTTTTAGTATACAAACCCCAACAAAAATGGTAGGGTGACAACCTCTTTTCTTCATGCTAATTCTTCTATCTATAGGACGGTATGACACAAATCCCTAGGGTTGCTCCTTCTTGACTTGATAATTTTGCCCATAGGATATTTCTGTAACATCCCCATCTCTGAATATGCATTATTTTGAATATTTTTACATATTATTGTCTATTGAAATAGACAAAATAAGTTATTAGAGGTTACTAGATAAATTAAAAATTGTATATTATGTGTGTATATAAACGAAACTATAATTCTTTAAAAAAGAATCTACCAACATAGTTTTCTAGAGTACATAAAACGAAAATATACTTGTAATTTATAACCTTAATTCTTGCTAAGGAGCACGATAATTTGATCAAAATATGTCTAGGCCCTTTGATCCAGTGGAATAATTTTATGTGCCTTTCTCAAGTGCACTTATACATATTCCTCTATCAAAATTCACTATTTTGATCCTTCTGAATTTCTACTAATTAAAGTAGAATACTTATAGCAAATATAAAGTTTTTAATCATGTCGAATATGATTCCCAAAACTTTAATTATATAATACCAACCTAATTTGGTATTATCCTTGCTATATAACTTGTGATGTAAATTTATGCATGAACATAATTACCTCATCACAATGACTAATTGGAAATTAGTCCTTATGACAAAATAAAACCGAATGATTGCATTCTTTGTTTTATAGTCATAAATTCCAAGAGTTCATTTATTTAACCATTTGTTGTGATCTTTAGAAATACTTTCTTTGGAAATCCAAAAGTAATTCTAATTTAATAGCTAACTTGGAAATGTCTTTTAATGTTATTAGAGTCTTAGAAAGTGTGCAATTCATCACTTCTTTCATTCTAGGGTGTGAACCCTTTTAACTCTATCAAACATTACTTTAATTCCATTTATGAATATTCTATGAGACAAAATTTAGCTCCCACTTTTAAAAGTAGAAAAATACTAGTCTCAATATTCTTTAAGGCTATTAAAACAATTTAAATAGTGCTTGGAGTTAAATTCATCCTAGTGTAATAAAATGAGCTATGAAGCTCTTATTAAACACTTAGAATTTATTCATTCATTTAAGAAAATCTCTCACTATTTTAATTATCACTTTCACAACAAAATAAATAAAACAATAACTAATTAAATAGTCAACTCTTGGCTTGGAACATTAAAATAAATTTAATGTGCACACTATATTTACTACACAAGAATTTCTAGTATTTATAATAAATACTTATCTTGTTTCTAGTTGAATTTAATTTACTTGTTTTGTAATCAATTATTGTGATTATTTTTCTTACACCTTTATTTGAACAAACGCGATCATAAGATCATTTTATTTTGCATTGAATCCATGTCGAACATTAATGTTCTATTGACTCATCAACAAAATAATGGTTCAAAAGACTTAGGGATTAAGGAAACTTAATAATCAATATTTCTAGAAGAAAACTTCATAATAATTGAATCAACAAATTTAATCACAAGTAAACATTTTGATATTAACCATGTTACATTTGATGTCATAAATAATTGGATAATCAAAACTTCATTTATCTAATAATGCAAGCATTATAAAATGACATCGATAATCCAAAAACACAATTGATAAACTAGGAATAAAATTCCATATCAATAATCCATATGATATCAAAACCAAACAATATCAAAAAACTCTTAAAATTCAACAATGTAAATAAAGCAAAAAAATAAACTCTTCTGACTTGAACATGATCATCTCGAAAGTCCACCCCTTCTTTTCATCTTTGTTTGAGCAATCACAAGCTTGTTATAAAGCTCCAAAAATGAAAACTTTTTGTCGCTAAACAAAATTTCATTTCTGACTTCATTAAAGCTATCTGGAAGCCCATCAAGGATCATTATCTGTTGGGTTTCTGGGTCAACTTTCCCCCCCGACAAGTGAAGTTTATTGAAGTAGCCAAGCATGACTAGGGCATATACCCCTACGTCTTGGCCCTCTTCAAACACATCATGCCTTAAATGCTTCACAGCGATACCAGCTCTTATCTTAGAGGACTTTTCTTCAAACCAGTTGGGCTTGTTGACCAACGGCCTATTGGGTTTGTCAAACCTCTCAAGGGCATTGCCAACACCGGCTAAAAGGAAGCCCTTGAGATGACATTCCGCGGTATGCCACTGATCACGAAACTCCTTGTCCTCTCCTTGTAGATGGTATGTGGGCGGACGATCCTTGCTGAGAATCAATTTCAAGTCATTGATCAAACGATCAACATCAAGTTTACTTTTCCATTCCTTAAACAATTCAGAGTCATGCTTCCTCGAACTAAGTATGGCATAGTAAATATCCCAAGTATCAATCATCTTTCGTTCAAGCTGAGAATAAATACCAATAATATAAACATGTAAAATTTCAAAGAATTGCAAATAACCACAAAACAATTCATCAATTTTACATCCACAAAAATCAAGCACAAACGTTCTTCTACGAGGAAGCCGAGTCTTATTCATGCAAGAAATTCATTATTTTTACTGGCCACAATGTCGACAGATAGTCCAGAGACCATAAAAATGGCATGGCTGACTAACAATGCTAAAGCGTATAACCATAAAATTAAGCACTAAGGATTCTTTACTTGTGCGTGAACTCCTCTAAAGAAAGGTCGAACCGGACAAGCACCTCCTCCTATAGCTCCCTCTAAGCATTATTAAAATACAATCCTTATAATTTCGCAGCAATATTGCTCCGGTAAAGACCAGTCGCGATATTACTGAAAAACTAATTTTACGATTTTAATAACCTTTTTCTAGAGAAGTCAAAACTTACGAACTGGTAATGTTCCTCCCGTAAAGACAGGCCGGTCACTACTTCGCACTAAGACCAATTTTATGGAGGCCATATACAAACGTGTTGTAATTATCGCTTCATATTTTCTTGTTGGTGGTTTTAATAGTTTAATTATCACTTAAGCAGATAAGGCAGGTATCCACATTCAAAGAATAATTAAACATGTACTAGCTATGCATGCAAGGCAATAAGTACATAGGCGATGCACGAGTTAAACTAGATTTTAACAAATAAAATCATAACTCAAATTAAATATCCATCATTCATCAATAAAACATGTAAACACATTTACAAAAGGTTCACATAAACATAATGACGAAACTTGATCATTTAATTAAGCATCTAAAATAAATAGATAGAATTAAAATTCCATCTTCACATAGACATTAAGTCCAATCTTAAACAATCATACATTATTAGTTAAAATAACGTATCTTGATTATTAGAATCACCTTTTAATACTATTAGGATTTACCTAGATAGAACTAATCCATCATTATCCTAAAATTAATGTCTAGGTGTATATCATAAAAGATTAGCTAAGTCTCAATTTAAAATGCCCACTTGGATATATAAATCCGCATTTATCCAATTAAGACTAAATCCATTTAAAACACACCAATTAAATTTGAGAACTAAATTTCTCTTAGCTTTCATAAAATTACATGACAAGAAGAATCTTATTACATCTTTAATTCAAAATGATATTTTCTAGATGAAATAAAATTCACCTTCATCAAAATTAAAGACAAAATTCAACTTAATAAATAATTAAGGATTTTAATAGCAAAATTAATGCTCTATGAATTTTCATACCTTTAAATCACATTTGATGTTATCTAGATGAAACAAATTCACCTTCATCAAAATTAAAGATAAAATTCAAATTAAACTAGGAATTGAATTCCAATTAAAATCCAATTAATCATTTAACACTTTAATAATTTAGGATTTAAGTAGCATGTTAATGCCAAATGAATTTTCACTTCTTTAATCAAACCGATGTTATCTAGATGAAATAAAATTTACCTACATCATATTAAAGACAAAATTCAAACTAGGAATAGGATTCCAATTAAAATCCATCCAATTATTATGCATGTAATTTTTGAAAATTTTAGAGGTTTAAAAACAATTGAAAAACTCAGGTCTTTTCCTTAGGTATATATCTAGGAAATAATTCCATAACACACCAATTAAAATATAGACAATTTTCAATTAAACCTTAAAATTAAAACATGAAAGCATATTAGGAGAATATTCTTTAAAATTCCATTCTATTATGGAAAAGCCAAAATTTTAGATCAATCAAAATTGAATTCCCTTATGTTAATTATCATGATATCATATAGATGGAAAGAATCCATCAAAATCAACTAATTAACAAATTAAATCAATTTATTTGACCTAATTATTCTAATTGGCAAATTTAAAGAAGGTAAATATTCTCTTTTAAATTAGAATCTTAACTTAATTGCAAAATCATTCTAATTCCCACAAGATATTTTAATTATTCTAGGTTTAGGATTTTAAACCACAATTATAAATAGCTTGCGTGTTAAGAAACGAAACGAAAACACGAAAACGAAAAATGAGACGACGCGACCAAAACCCTAATTAGGGTTTGGGCCGCCACCGGGCCTCGCAGCAGCCGCTGCTGCCGCGTCTAGCCACCGCCGCCTCTCGCAGCTGCCGGCGCTGCTCCCACTGCAGCGTCGCCGCTGCCGCTGACCGCCGCCGTCTCTGCCGCTCCCACTGGAGCAGCCGGCTCTGACCAGCAACGAAGACCACCGCTGCCTCCGTCGCTCACACTGGATCAGCCGCCGCTGTCCAGCAACGAAGACCTCCGGCGTTGTAGACGCTGCTCTCCGGATATGGAGCGGCTGCTGGCACCACCGATCAGCCTTGACTGCCCGAATGCGGCGTGTCTGCCGCTGACTCCCTGAGGACGTCGCAGCCATGGCTGGATCAACAAGGATCCATGGCTGCTGTCCTCGTCGGCGCCGCCGCTGTCTGCTGTCACGTGGCTGTGCAGCTGCTGCCCGTCAACAACACAGCTGCTGTCCGGCGCTGCTGTCCGAAGACGAAGCAGTTGCTGCCGGAGCTGCTGTCCGTCGTTAACTCCCTGCGTCGCTGCCCAGATCCGCAGCCGTGAGGGCTGCCCGTGCCTCTTCTCCGACAAGCCGAGACGCCGCTGCTTTTCCTTATCGGATCTGGATCTTGGATCCCCGATGAAAACAGCCCGCGACGCAAACACACTTAGGTTTAAATCCTTGTGTTCTTTTAGTCGTTTTCAACTTAATTAACTTGATTTATCGCGGTCGCTTCGCTTGACCGCGATCTTAAATCTTAATTATTTGTTTCTTAATATGTAACAATCTTTTATGTTCACACAAATATGCACATTTAAACATCTAGCTTTTAGCAATTTAAATTGTTCTAGCATATTAAGAACATAAAACTATAGATCTATGAATACATGCTTAGATTTAGAATATTCTTGTGAAAAACTCAAATAAAATTCGAGATTCATAATATTCTTTCATCGATCCAAGTATTCAATCATGGACCACTTTATTTCTTGATTCAAAAACATATATTCACTTAAACACATACATATATGTAATCACAAACATATAATCTAGTACATATTACTTAGAATATATAGATCTAATGATGTTCATCATAGATCTAGAATATTTTTGTGAAAAACTTGAATAAAATCCAAGATCCATAATATTCTTTCATCGATCTAGAACATCATATCATAGATCCAAAATTAAAATCAAGAAAAACATAGATCCAACACATATTGCATTATTTTCGAAAATCTCAAGTTTTTACACTACAATTTTCGAAAAATTCAATTAATCAAATACATAATCAGAGCCTAAAAATTGGCTCTGATACCAGTTGTTGGGACTACCGCAGCGGAAGACACGAAAACCAAACAGGTCCTAGAACGGATCTATTTAGGTGATTATGCATTCGACTCCAATTTCATGCAATAAACATAGATCTATAGATATAACTTCAAAAAAACACATAATCATGCATATTCGATGTAGATTCGATTGTTACCTCATAATCCATCATTGGATTGACGTTGCTAGCTGCACCACCCGGAGATCCTTGGTTTATCGACCACGAATCTTCCGTACTATTCCCTCGTCCTTGATTCTCCATCCGTGTGGGCGGATCTTAGAAAACCAATTAAATAACTTTGAATGGATCTAGGGAAACCCAATACAAACACCAAATTGTCTAGATCTAATCCTATGAATTAGGATAGATCAAGAACAATAATCAAAACCCTAATTCTCCCACAACTATGGCTCGAAAATCGAGACCAAGAGGAAGAGGAAGGAGGCGCCGATTTCTAGGCACTAGGGTTTGGGTTTTGTGTTGTCTTGGATTGTATGCTAGGGTTTTTCCTTTCATTCATTATTTATAGTGGACCTTATTGGGCTAGTAAGGGGATCCATGGAATGACTTAAGTGTTGGGCTCACCCATTAGATAAATTACTAATTAAATCAAATGACCCATGATTTAATATATTATCAATGAAATATTATTTTATTCCACTAAAGAATAATATTGCACTCCCACTTAAATCACCAAATTACAAATAACTTGGGTCCATTTTATTTTATAATATTTCCCGCGTTTAAGATTATCTTGATCCATCAATTTAATTCTTTTGTCTGCTATGTGACTAGAATTAAATTAATTCTCCAAAGAGTTTTTCTAGTTTGAAACTTTATTTATTATTCGTGGAATAAATTCCAACTGCGCAGATTTCTAAATAATAAATTCCTCTTTCAAACACCTCATTGGGGATCACCCTTTTAGGGATTTAATCATACCACACTGGGCACGCGAATTCTATGAAATAATATTCCAATACCTTCATGTTATTCAATTACTACCACCCAAGATATCATGAACTTGAGTTACGTACAAACTCTCACATATTGATAAGTCAAAGTGGCGTTTGATTGAATAAACAATATTGATATTAATATCATAGACTAGAAAATACTAAACTTTCTTGAAATATATTCTTTCAGTAGATAGCAATAAAGAATACATTTCGGATTAGATCCTTTCAGTGCTTTACCACACCGGTGTTACTAATCTCATCTTAGGTAAGAGAGAATTATCACAAACACCGCAACCATTCCAATAGGTAGCCAAAGCCTATCTAGGTTGTGAATACGTTTTTCTTCTTACTAGATCTGGCCAAGTCCCCTACTGGAAAACTCATGAGGAGATTCATCGAATTTCCCTACTTGACCTTCTTAGTAAAAGGCCTTAGACTTGTTTATCATATTTCAATAATAAACCATTTATATTATATTATTTATTCTCATAAATAGGTAAACAAGTGGATGTGGCGTTTCTCGTATACATGCACAAGCTGACTGTACAAAGGCATGTACGCTCGAATCATCTTTTAGTATACAAACCCCAACAAAAATGGTAGGGTGACAACCTCTTTTCTTCATGCTAATTCTTCTATCTATAGGACGGTATGACACAAATCCCTAGAGTTGCTCCTTCTTGACTTGATAATTTTGCCCATAGGATATTTCTGTAACATCCCCATCTCTGAATATGCATTATTTTGAATATTTTTACATATTATTGTCTATTGAAATAGACAAAATAAGTTATTAGAGGTTACTAGATAAATTAAAAATTGTATATTATGTGTGTATATTTATATATACACTTGTAAGATATGAGTAAAGTTAATAATTTATACGTAGGAAAACTATAGAGTAAATATAAAATAAGCTATATGTCTACCTATGCATATACGTGCGTGTAGGTAATAGGAAAAGAGTAAAATTATGTATAGTTTTTCATTTTTATAGTAAGCAATATAATTATGTCAATGGAAATATGCATAAGTAATCTAATAAATAAACAACTGATATCTAATTGTAAATGTATGTACGTGTACACCGATAAGGTGTCCACAATGTCTCATTTTGACAGCAATCTAAATTAAATTTGACCTAAGGAAGAATGTTGGCTATCATGTACTTTTCTTTTAATAAAACTGAAGGAACTGTCTGGATTGTCGCAATGTGAAATGAAAATAATCACAGACTGATCAAGAGGACATCGACCAACGACCAACTGATCCAGCAGAGAACCTTTCAACTGACATGCAATGACTCGTAGATGGATCAAGCGACAGAAGTATCAAGAAGACTCCTAAAAATCTATCTACGTCTCGTCGGTCGCACAAACCAGAACGAGGAACCTTCAAAGCCTTAACCCACAATACTATTAACTAGTAAAGGGAAGTAAGGGTCGAATCCCACAGAGATGGAGGTGTTCAACATGTGTTGTGGACATTTTGGGATGGCTGCTGCCACGCATTCAGAGTGGGTTAAGTTGTTATCCTACTTGACTAAGCGGACTGAAAAGAAATTTATCTAACGGATTAACTGGACTCAAATGGAAATTACGCTACAAGACAGAAAAGTAAGTGGGACTGAAATCGACGCTAACAACTTGGAATACGTGTAAAAACAATCATGCTGATACTTTCCTGAAATAGCTAAACAAAAGGTAAAAGCAAAGTGGGGACCAAATCCCTTAACTAACAAAATCTGCAAAAGCTGCCGAAAAGCAAAAGGTGGTGCAAAAGACTGTAGATCTGAATTCTTAACAACTAACCACTTCATCTTCTTCATGTGATCGACGAGAAAAAGAGCATATACAGGATTTCAGACATCATTAAACAGAGCATTACTAGAAAGCAAGTGTAAATGCGAAAATCTAATCTACTTGACCAAGCGGAATCGAGAAACGAATAGTAATAAACCATGATCATGCAAACTCGAAACAGAGGACTCCAGATCTACTCAATCTAACATGGTCTACCAAAACCAAACATAATCACATTCAGATCTATGAAATGAAACATAAACAAACTAGATCTCAACCTCCTAAAACTAACAATTGTGAAAAACACCCAACAAAAATTAGACGAGCTCCATACAACGAAATCCAACAAGCACAAGCAAAAACATCCATGATTTGGAGTTCAAACAACTTCCAACTAAAATCAAAAGACAAACTACAGGTTCAACAACAACAATCACATAACTAAACTACTAAAGTATCTCAAATGTCATCAATTGTTTCAAAGCACGAAAGTAAAACTAGGCAGAAATTAATGATTGTTTCTTCGTCCTCGTAAGACAGTGGAACACAGGTAATACGACTGAACAACACCACCAACAGCTAGAGAACAACCCCATCCCAAGTGTCCAGAAACTAACTAAGGATCTGGAGAGTAAATGTGAGCTTGGAGACTTGAGCTAAAAGGAGAGCTCGCTTCATTCTTCAATTCCCCCAATTTTTATAAGGAGGCTTGAGGCTCTAATCCCTAGGGCAATCCTTCTTTGAATTGTCGTTTGTGCCCTTGTAAAAGGATCTTTAGAATATGCTCTTTTATCTTCCTTCCGCTCTTGTTGCTTTCTTCTTGATTCTCCTTGATCAGTTTGACAATCCAATTCTCCTCTATCCTCCGTCTGTCTTGTCACTCCATATAATCTTCTGGACCTGACTCAAAATTACATATTAGTTTCCCGAAAATACGGAGTTTTACCCCAAAACAAATGCATGAAACGAGCCTTCCAAAAATCTAGGAGTTTATTATTTTAATATTGGTAGGATTTGTTATGACAACTCTTCTCTTTATGGTTATAAATGAAATATGTAATATGCTATTACATTATTATTTTATTAGAAATAGAATAAAAAAGAAGAAGCAAGGAAAGAAAAATGAGAAGGATACTTCTTTGGCAAAAGGAAGAAAGAGAGGAAAATGAGGGGGGAGGGGGTGGGGGAGGGGGAGGGGAAGGAAAAATTTATTTGAAGGGATCAAAGAGGGTAATCGTGAAATAAAATCACATATCCCATTAGAATGTGGAATAGGGTGTGTATAAATTACACTTTTAATTTTACGTGTGCTATAAGGTTGATTTGCTATGTATTAAATTGGAGTGAATAATTGAATTAGATGATGGAATATAACAGGGATATATGATTGATGCAAATGATATATTTATACACTGTATTGGAATTATTTGATAGAATATAATATGGACATGTAGTTGATAGAATTGATATGTTTTACAAATGATGTTGAAAGTACATGAATCATATAATTAAAGAGGATCTGTAACGGTCCTGGATCTGAAAATACATAGAGACTTATGAGTTTAATTATAGATGGACCTTCGGGTCAAATACAAAGGGACCTATGAGTACAACTATAGAGAGACCTTCGAGTCAAATACACAGGGACCTATGAGTCCAATTACAGAATGACCTTCAGTTCGTAGAGAAATCTCGGCCAGGTACCAAGCTTGATTTGTCACAAAATAATAAATTGAACAAAGAGGCATATACATATGGATATTGATTTGTTTATGATATTTATTGCTCATGATTATATGTATTGCTTAAAGTATATGATCTATATTTGTTTATATTAAATGTATATGTGAGAGGGATAGGGTGTGACAATTTCAGCTCAACTCTCTTTTCCACTTCAACTTTATGGTGCAGTCTCTCGCCTAGTATGCATCATCCCTTCCGTTTTGTTCTGCCTCCGATTGTCTTTGCATTATGCTCACGTTGTGGCGAACTCGATTATGCTCTAGCTACTTGATAAATTTGTGGGCTTTTAGCTACATTTATGCTCCAAATTGCTTCTTTTTCTTCCACTCGGTCAAGTTGCACCATGTAACTAGTGTAGTAGTAATCATGCACATTTAAGCTCAATATTCGTGCATTATCTCTTCCAAAAGCGGGTAAAACAGCCAAAAGCCAAGGTATGAAATGAATCTCATCAAGTACCAACACGACATGTAGAGAAGGCATGAGCCACGTCAATCCTTTGGAGGATTACAAGATATTCATCATATCACATCTAATTTATGTATTCTATGTGATATCATAGATCTATTTGTTTTACACAAAAACAGAATTAATCTCATAATCACGTAAATAGATCATTAGGGATCTGTTTGTTTTTTTGCATTTTTTCGCTACGCAACCCAACAATTATACTCCCTCCGTTTTTTAAAAATAGCAACTCTTTCTATTTTAGTCCGTTTTTTAAAAATTACAACTTTCAAATTTTCTATTTTAGGAAATCTTTACACCCCTATACATCAATTTATTTACCACTTGTACCTCTACAATTTACAACTTAAAGTGGACCCCATGATCCACTAATATTAATTCCATTACTTTTTTCTCTCCTTCTCTCTTACTTTACCAATTTTTCTTTATCTATTGTATTTTACCAATTACACATTAAAACTCGTTTTGTCCGCAAGTGAGACAAATTTTTGTCAACGTTGAGAGTATAAGATTGGAAATTGTGTTTGGATTGATTGATTGTTGTGAAGGATATATTGAACTATTTTACCTAAAATGTAAAATTTTATAAAGAAAAAATAGAATGGTTTTTTACAATTGTGCCAAAACGTATAATTGACTATAAACATGACAATAGTATTTTTTATGAATATATTTTAAAAGTACTCCCTCCGTCCCAAGAGAATGTGCACACTTTCCTCTTTAGTCCTTTCCACATGAATATACACTTTCTAAATCAAGAAAAAAATTCCTCTCTAATGAGGTGAGATCCATTCTCCACTAATAATACGTGAATTACTTTTTCTTTCTACTTCTCTCTTATTTTTATCAAATGTGTACTAAAACTCACACATAACCTAAAGTGCATCTCTCTTATTCTTGTCGGACGGAGAGAGTAGTACACAAGATATAATAAGATAAGATTAGGGTTTTGATAAATGCAAAACTCATTCTTAGTACAAAAACGCAGAACTAAGCATAAAGGTCATGATTAGGTCATTGTTAGTTTATTTTTAGGTTATTTTAGTAAGGATGACCTAAAATAATCTTAACATGACTTCAACCCCGAATTTGATAATATGATCCAAATTTGCTTTATATTGATCCTCCGTATTTTTGTTTGATTATAGAATATTAAATTGTCAAATCTCACAATATAATCAGGATTGAGTCTGTAATGGATAAAATAAAATAAGATAAAATAAAATATAAAAAAAAAACAAGAAAACTCACACCTAGTTAACAATTGCCACCATACAATGTTTAATAGTAAATCGCAGATCTAGAAACAAGGTCCACCAACGCCACATCTCCACCGTTGATTTAGTCCCCACAGCTGCACTCAACGGCAGAGAACTGCCGACCATGACAGCAGCCAATCCCAAAACAGTTCACTTCCAAAGCACGTAAGCACGTGACGTCGGAAAAGTGACGTCACTCCCGATTCCACGCCCTTTTTCTCCTCTCCCAAAACCCTTGCCCACCTCATTTCGTCTCTCTTTCCTCCTCCAACACAAAAAACACGCACTGTGTGTGTTATAGAAAATGGGGAGTTTGAGTTTGGATAATTTTCATGCAAGGAAAAGAAAAGCTTTGGTGAAGCTGGTGAAGGGCAAGGAAATCGCAGTCCAGCTTCAAACCCTTCTTCACGAAAATAGCGAACCGGTTACGGAGCAGCAACTTGCCTTCCAAATCTACAGATCTTTCTCTTATACTCTCTCTGATCTCAGCTCCTGCACTATCCAGATCCCAGCCGTTGAAGGCGGCGCCTCCGCCTCCTCCTCCGACGACACCAAGAAGAAGAAGATGAAGAAGCGCGGGGTCAAAGATCTGAGGGGTTGTTACAAGCGGAGGTGAGGATATTCTTAAAAACAATCATAATTATTTATTTAGGAAATAATATAATATATGAGTTTGGTGATAAAATGCAAACCACGTCTTTTTCTACAAATTTACAACTATGATCTGGATCGTTAGATTTCAAGATTTATACGTTAACAGAAAATATGAACACAGCGTCAATCGATTGACAATGTTGATATTTTCTGCTGGCGTTATTTGTCATTAGTTGATATCAAATCTTGAAATCTAACGATCTAGATCATAGTTTGAAGTCTGTTGAAAAGATGTAATTTGCATTTGATTACTAACATAGGAGTACTATATTGTGCTTTATTTAATTCCGGATTTTATACACTAGGGCTGTGATCAATTGGTTTTCTTTTCCATAAATTTTGAGCTAGAGCTATAATTGATGAGCACATAAAATCTCTTCTTTTTTCGCCTTTTCTTTTCCATAAATTTTGAGCTAGAGCTATAATTGATGAGCACATAAAATCTCTTCTTTTTTCGCCTTTATAAGGAGAAATAATCAAGATATCAATGTTTACAAGTAATCTACACATTTAATTTATCTATCTACTTTTTACACGTTGATTGTGTGTACATCAACTTGATCAGTAGCTCATCATTACATATACAGTGTAGGCAACTTGATAGAATACAACAAAAAAGGAGGTCGCTGTTTGCTTTCTGCTTTTTTGCCACTTTTCACTAGATCTTTTATCCTGCACTACCCAAAGAAGTTGTTCTTGCACAGTGAATGTTCTTACTAATTTCGATAATTCCTGTTGTCTTAATAGTACTCCCTCCGTTCCATAAAAGTTGAGTCGTATTCCTTTTTAGTCCGTCCCAACAAAGTTGAGTCATTTCCTTTTTTAATAAAAGACAAAACATCTAATCACTCTTACTTTATTCCATCATTTACTCTTACTTTATTCCATCATTTACTTTACTCTCTCTTATATTTCCTACTTTTTTCATCTCTCATATTTATTTAATATAAATTCTTAATCTTCGTGCCCAAAAGTTTTGTCTGAACTTTTATGGGACGGAGGGAGTACTATAAAGCAGATGTATCTATCAACTTGAAATTTTATCTGTTTAAACTTATCAGGATCCCTAATTAAGTTTATACTCCCTCTGTCACATTAAAAACGAAACGTTTTCCTTTTTTGTTTGTCCCATTAAAAATGAAACGTTTCCTAAAATGGAAACAACTCTATCTCTACTTTTTCATCTCTCTTACTTTACTCTCACCTCATCAACTCACAAAACAACACTACATAAAATCCCGTGCCAATTCCCAAATGTTTCATTTTAAGTGGGACGGAGGGAGTATATTTTATGCATTCCTAAAATAAAATTGTGATTATTATTTGGAAGAAGTAATTATTATCATTGTATGCTCTGGTGATCCGCTACTTCTTCATGATTTTTTTCCTATATTGGATTCAGAAGGACCTCAGATTCATGGGTGACTCTTTCTCCAACTATGGAAGATAATTATGCTTGGAGGAAATATGGACAGAAGACCATCTTGAATTCCGACTATCCCAGGTAATTCCTCATATTCTTTCAATCATCAATTGAATTAGTAAAGGGAAGGAGAGAAACGATTATGAGATAAGAAGTTGAAAATAAGGATTGAAAAAATCTTCAATATTAGTAATTACTTTCCATCATACTTTATCAACTTCTCTCAGCACAACTAATTACTTGATCTTGACCTATATCAAAGATTGGTACAACACTAATGCAAAAAAAATTTCTCTTTCTCTGTACCAGGAGCTACTTTAGGTGCACCCATAAGCAAGATGGCTGCAAAGCCTTAAAACAAGTGCAAAGAATCAAAGGAGATGAAATCATGTACCATACCACATACTTGATCCACCATACATGCAACGAGACGCTAAGGGCCAGACCACTCATCGTGGATTCAGACCCGATTGACGCGAACCTAATCAGCTTTCAGACAAACATCACATTGGAACAAGATCAGCATTGCAATCACTCCTCCAAAAAACCCTTGATTGTTTCATCAGTGAAACGCGAGGAATGTGTGAGCGAGGACACGTCCCATGAGGCCAAATCGACGTTGGAGGACCCATGGAACGAGATCACGGGGCTAGACACATTGGGGTACAAGCCGGTCTGGACTCCCTATCAAGATGAAGTAGAATCTGCTAGTTTGGATGGGCTTCATATGGAGGTTAATCAGCTTTGTGGCATACAGAATTTCCACTATTTTGATGATCACATGTATTGAGCTTGATTTTGTCATTAAGTTTTTACCCTTTCACTTGATTAGCTTCTTCTTCTTTTTTATTGTTTATAGTACATGCTAAATATTACTCCCTCCGTCCACGAAAATTCGTTCCGGTTTGACCGGGCACGGGTTTTAAGAATTGTAATGGAAAGTGAGTTGAAAAAGTTAGTGGATTGTGGGTCCTACTTTTATATATTAGTTTTATAATATAATGTGAGTAGGAATGAGTTAGTGGAATATGTGGTCCACTACCAAAAATGGTAAAAGTGAAATGGGACAAATTTTGAGGGATGGATGGAAATGGAAAACTGAGACAAATTTTCGTGGACGGAGGGAGTAATTTGTCGTGTAATAATGTTGGCTTCCTCAACTGAAAAATATGTGCACTTGTAGAATGTCTGTACAGTTTTCTTTAGATTATGATTAATATTTACCTCAAGTGTTATTAGGTGTGCTTTACTTCACTAGTACTTAGTGGGAATAGAATAATTAACTTTTTTTACCATATCAAGATATTACAATGTACTTTTTAAATCAAACACTAACATATATATAAGGGCGAGGAGTTAGGCACACCTCTTATCTCTCTTGATGTCAAATAAGAATCATAGTTATGTACAAGTACAATACTATGAGATATTGACATGCTCAAAAGTCAAAGTGATAGACCCCCTATATATTTGACTTGATGACATCTTTTCGTCCATATCAAAGAATACGCATTCAATGAGACAATTGGAGATTGACAATGTAGGATATAATAGAAGATAGATAAATTAAAAGGTTAACAAAAAAATTAGAAATAATAAAATAAATAATTATAAAATAAAATAAAATGAAGAAATTAAATGGGTTGGTTTTTGCCATTGTGGGGATTGACTTAGCTACCAGATGACCAAAACTAGGTGAAGTGACTTGGCACAACATTTAAAAATTATTATAAACGAAAATAAGTGATCAAAAAATCAGTGAGTTATATTATACTGTATGAATCATATTTTAATATATTAATTTTACAATAAATTATGAATGAAATTAGTGAATGGAATATGTGGTCTATTCACCAGAAAATGTAACGGAAAAGTTAGAAATGTAATGGAGGTTTGATTATGAAATAGCGATAGCTAGTAATGTTTGGATTGCTATTACTATTAGATTTATGAATCAACGGATTATGAAATAGTGATAGTTCTAACAAATTTAATAAAAACTAAAAGGACGTAGTAATGTTTGGATTACTGTTATTCGATTTATGAATTAAGATATGAATTTGGTTAGGGCTAAATATCATGGATATTTAATAACGCAAGCCATTTTCGCAGCTGCACCTTAATTTATACTAGTAATGCTTAAAACTAGTTGATTCGTATTGTCTGACCATAATAATAATAACTCTATAAATTTAAGTTAGTGGTTTCAAGGTCATATCTTGTTATTTTGGAGAACTATATCAAGTTTTCATGACCAAAAAAAAAAGAAAGAATAACATAGAAAAATTATGTACTCCATGATATCAATGTTTATTTGTACTTGCCTATCGCTCTTATTAACAGGAATTTTTTTATCATATCTTTTCATACTGTATAAATAATAGAATATGATTAGTTATTTAATTAGTAGGCGTTTAATTAATTAGGGGTAAACCTGCCCCATTTGTTTATGGCGATAACTACTTGTGTAGGGCCTTCGCATTCCAGTGTGGACGACCGCAAATAGCGACTAACTAAAAATAATAACAATAATATATTTAACTAAGTAATTATATTAGTCTGTTTAATATTTTTTCTTGAGTTATTAAAATTGCACTTTAAAATGATGAATGCAGGCTGCACAAATTGATCAAAGGAATTAGCGTTTACAATATAACTATTTTGACTTATTTCAGTGATTCAGTAAATAATCTTGTGCACTCTATAATTAGATTTTGAGTTAAAAGTACTTTTTTGGTCTTAAACATATTGCCAATTTATGATTTTGGTCAAGAACATTCACTTTGCGAAAATCGACTCTAAAACATACGAAAACACTGTCGATAGGTCCTTTTTTTACGGTTCTGTCATTTCTTGACGGTCAACCGTCAATTAGCCCAAATTTGACCCGATTAGACTTAATCTAAGATTATTAGTAGGCTAATATTAAGCTTATTATTTTACTAAATAACTCAATTTTTAATATTTGAATTTGAATAACAAATCTTCCAAATGCACTTAAAATATCTCTTAACATTTTATCTGAGGAAAAAAAACGAAACGTCTCAAACTCTCTCTTCTCACTGGTCACTCTCCTAAGAAACCCTACTTTCGATTCCGATCAAGAACCAGCCCGATTCTGACCGATTATTGTGTTGGTTTCCATGAGTTGGAAGTTGTTGTACCCAAACTTCCGTTCCAGCGACGGTCTCATCGAAGTGAAAGTCGCATGTGCAAGGAAGAGGAAGTCCACACATCCGCCTGAAAACGAAGCCAAAGAACGATTCTTTGAAGAAAAACGAACACGGCCCTCGGCGGCGTCGGGTTTTGAATTCAATTTCAGATTTTTTCAATTTTTTCCTTTTTCCCCCCATTTCATGGTTTTTTTTATTTATGTTCCGACGACACTTGTAAATTATATCACGTTGTTGTATTATTGTAATGTATTGACAATTGTATTATTGTAATGTATTGTTGTCCGTTATAAGTTACAACTCAAATTCAATAAAATTGATATGATTTTCACCTTATTTGTCTTATTTCAATTTAAATTATCTATTGCCTTGTTTCAATTTATAGTATAAATCCAAAATTCCAAATTATATAGCAAAAAACAAAAAAAAAAACCCGCCGGAACCGCCAAACCGAACCGGAACTGTGAGGAACCATACGAAAACCGGCGGTTCAAAACCGGAACTGGAACCGGAACCGCCGGTTTTATGACCGGAACCGGAACTGTCAAAAAGCCTCACGGTTCGGTTCCGGTTTCACATTTCGCGAAACCGGAACGAACCGTGGGCATCTCTGGTCTTGGATAGCCTTAAATAAATATTAAATATTTTTTTACTAAAATTTAATGTGAAATTTCTAAAACACCCCTGAGTTTTTTACAAAATGTTGGGGGTCCCATGGAATGGGCCCCTTGATGGACAAGGATTTTCGGTCGGGTGTATAAATGAAGGAGTGTATCCAACTAATCAGGATAAGATTCCCAACCTAGCTGAGTCGTTGGCACGACAACCAAAATCTGGTATCAAATAAATTTCCTCAACCCACTTATACTGGCTAGTATAGTGGAGGTAAGGGTCGAATCCCACAGGGATGGACACGTCCGGATAACTGCGGTGATATTCCTTGGTGTTTTTGGTTAGCTACCACGCTTTTGGGGTTGGGATTCTACCTAGGCGAGAAATAAAGATGGTACTCTACTGACTAGTAGGCGTGAAAATATAATGCCCCGAACTCTTTAAAACGGGTGACGCTACCAAAATACTAAAATTCTAATTTCTTTTATTTTTAAAATTCAGAATTTAAATGGAAATAAGAAAAACAGAAACAATTTTATAAACTTAAAAGAAAAATCATCATTGACATATTTTTTTTATATATAAAACAATTTAAAGAACACTAATAAGAATATTTTTCCAACATCTGAAATATGTGCATATAGATATCTATGCCAAAATGTATCACTATGTTAAAAATATAGATACTTCATCCAGTATTCCAACCAAAATAAAATATCCTGCTTAATCGGATTGAAACCTACATCATTCAAAATATAATAGCATAAAAGTTATCAAGTTTACTCTCCAAACAATTCACTTTTACCCAAATACCAAACGGTCTACTAGTCAAACATAGCGGCTGGGAGACCGTGGACCACGTTGACTGCTGCCCCGTCACCGACTCCTTAACCTGAAAAACATTAAATAACGGGGTGTGAGTATGCAAGCACACTCAGTGGGGAATACGCTGCAAGTAGTTATAACCAATTGTGTAATTAATCATAACATAATGAACCATCTCAACTTTGCTGCTATATGAGACTAGTCTCGGTCCCTCGTGGACCTGACCCCTCGTGGGCTATTGGTGGGCTGTCAGCGACCCATATGATCCCTTGTGGATCTGACCCTCGTGGGCCCATAAGCTCATATGAATGACGCACGACACAACAATGATTATAACCATATAACCACTACGCTTACAGATAAAGTAAACTCCACCTCGAAAGCTGAAATTCAAAATAACCTCCTCAAGCTTGGTTTAGGTTGTCCATCCTCGAGCCTTGGATGCGCCACCCCTAGCATTTAAGCATTTTAACTTAGTCTTTAAACTCTCAAACTTAAACTTGACAAATTAAACTCATTTTAAACTTGGAACAAAGTAATCTTCTATTTTAAAACACATAACCAAACAAGCATAGCAAAATAACTTCCAAATAAAACAATAAAGAATCATAATCCACTTTTAAGCAATTCTTTTATCCAACATAAAATTAACATAAGCTTTAACACCTATACAATTTCATTCAACTCACAACACACTCCATTTTAATAAACTACAACAATAAATCCAAACAAACCATCAGGTATAAAAGCTGTCAAACTACTCATACGATCAACTGAAATAATTCACAAAATAATACAAAACGGTATTAGAAAATTCCAAGAAAAATCAAACATCCTCCCTACATCATTATTTAAAGCATATCTCAAGTTCAAAATCATCTCACTCCAATAGATTACTCAAAAAGGAAATAACAAAATCATGTTTTTACAATTTTCAGTTACTAAACGTGGCAAAAAGCACTAACTTAGAAAAATCATTCCAATTGACTCGTAAGTCCAAAATCAACAAAACCAATTGCAAAAGAAACATATAACAGTCAGGTTTATGAGGATAAAATTTGAGGTTGAAATTCCTTTTCTTTTAGGATATATGATTACTTTTCAAGAACCTGCCAGAAACAGGGCAGTCCTTTTAGAAAAATTCATAATAAATCGATTTGAACTTGGTTTAAGCTGAATTTTGGTGAAAATGTAGAAGACATCTAAGGATAACTTCTGATAAAATATGAGTTGAAAATGAATTATTTTGGTCTGTCAAATAAGCCCCGAAACCCACTGTTTAAAAAGTGTACTCATTGGCTATCAAAGACATTGCTCCAAAGTTAATTTTATTGATTCTAAAATAAAATGCCTCAATACAAAATCAATATCATGCATCCCTTTATCTAGGTTTCAATAATCCTACAAACTAAATGAAAATTGATTCAAGCCATCAATTCATACAACTTCATCCCCAACTACCAAATAAAGAAAACTAAAACAATCAACATAACTAAAATCCCAAATTCTAGACAAAACATAAAAATTCTCACTTTTACACATTGACAACTAAAAAACACAAAGCTTGAATTCAAATCCACAAACATCAACTTAGGAAGTGAGATAATCCAAGGAGGAATTCAATTTCTACCTTAATTCGCAAGAAACATGAGTTTGGGGAAACAAAGCTTCAACCTTGAAATCCATTAATGGAGGTTAGAGAAGTGGAGAAGAAGCCATGAGAAAAGAGGGGAAACTTTGTTGCTTGCAGCAAAACTCGCCGCCGGAGAGGCGACGGACGGTAGCTGCCGGAGACGGCCGAGTGCGTGGGGGAGGTCTAATGATGGGAGCTACGTCGATGGCAACCTAACGACAAGGTGTGATGATTTGGCTGTTGATCCAAGTGAGAGTTCAAGAGATGTGTGTGGGAGTATTCTAGAATCTAGATCCTAATTCTAGCGGTGTGTGTGTTTAGGAAATAGAATTTAATTTCTTTATCTAATTTTATTTAATTATTTTAATCACATAGACGTGATACACACACATATATTATTTTAAAATTTAGTTAACACACACATATAAGCACAAATAAAAAAGGCATCACACAATTGCTCTAATATTTTTCTAATTTCATATCAAGACGCATGAAAAACAACAACGACACAACACGAAAACACATATAAAATAACTTAAACACATAGAACAGGCTATATTTTCAACCATCCCTCCACTTGGGATCAGGTGCAATCCGGTCTTAGGCAGCCTTGAACTTCTGACGCCCCCCTTTTCCTCCCCAGTTAGTATATCCGCTTGTCAGGATTACCCAATTCTAGGTCAAACACTGGATTCACTCAGTCACTCATTCCTCACAGGGGATGTTAGGACTGTTTTCTCTCAATGCTGAACCACATATGTTTCGGACTCAGATCTCACTCGCAGCTCCTGAAGGTCTTTAGGGCTTGTAACGAGGCTATTGGTGTGACAGTTTAGGTGGTATCAGAGCGGGGATAGAATCCCGTTGGGACATAGCATTCGTGCATATCGTATGATAAATTTTGGTCATAAGTTTCATTTGCATTTGTATAATCATGAACATGTGTCACTGAGGAGAGAAGGGTCAGCCGCCCTGCATCATCAATTAATTGTAGAAACATTTCATATACATGTTGCATCATATGGGGATTACCCAAGCTTTTAGAACAAATAGTACATGGACCAATGATGAGGTAAAGACGTAGAAAATTGAAAGAGCTCGGAAAAGTAGAAGTTGTTGATTTTATGGAACTAATCTGACTGAGGCTGGGATATAGTTAAAAGTGATAGAACCGGTGTTTAATCAAATGAGTTGTATGTCAGAAGAAGGTTTTGATTATAGGGTATCTCTTCTTTGAAGCAATACTTACTCTTGGTGGGAAACAGTCCCACAAGCTATGATATAACCTCTGGTATTCTGGTATTCAGTTCAGACGATTTTTCTAGAGAACTCAATGCTAAATATATGCAAAGAAGTGTATTGTGATAAGAAGCAGAGAAGGTTTTATGTTTGTTGATTATGAGTTGGCATTATTTCAATATACACGGTTTTCTAGAGAATGTGTTGCGCGTTAATTCAATTGAGCTGCCATTGAATATTGATTCTCTTATTCGTACACAAGTTTTGATATTATTATGAGTATAGCTTGGTTTTCACTTCATCGAACCAAGGTAGCTTTTCAAGTAAAAGAAATGGTAATATAATCATCGAGATGGGATCGAGTGGTATTTTACGGTAATCAATATATTGTTCCAGGTTTTCTTATATTATCTAGATCGGCTTTTTGATTTATTGGAAGTGCAGATTTATCTGGATTTTCACCTTATCAGGAGACATATTTCTCTATTGAGCACTGCATTTATTTTTATTTCTACTTATCAACCGTCTTCATTAGAGTTTCAAGAATTTAAGAATCAGTTACAAGAGTTGTCTGGTAGGAGATTTATATGACCCAGTGTTTCATCTTGGAATGCACCAATCTCATATTTGAAGAAGAAAGGCTGCACATTGCAACTTTATATACACTATTGAATGTCGAATCAAGTGACAATGAAGAATAAATATTCATTATCGAGAATCGAAGACTTGTTTGATCAGTTTCAAGAGTTTCTCAACCATTACTCGAACGTCAGTATTTCAAGTTCGGCGAGATGAACAACTCTATGCTAAGTTGAGTAAAGGTGAGTTTTTGCTAGAACATGTGGTATTGTTCGGACAAGTGGTGTCAGGTCTTGGAATAGAAGTGGATCTAAAAAAGATTGAAATGGTTTTCAATTGGAAATGTTTCTCGATTATTATTCAATTGATAATGAAGTTAGTACGCCATAATTCTTCTTTTATATGGAGTGAAGCATATCAAAAGAGTTTTAATGAGTGGAAGCATCGCTTGAATATGTCACCTATTTTGGTTATCTCCGCAGGTACAAGATATTATGTTATTTATAGTGATGCGCTGAAACATGGATTTGGTTATCTTTTCACTTAATGGAAAGTTTATTGCTTATGCGTCATAACAATCGCAAGTATATGGAGTTTCTTATTCTATTCAAAATCTATTATTAGCGCCATTATTTTGCTTTTAAGATTTGGTATCATTATTCAAAATCTGTAGGAACGGTTATATGGTATTCTAGTATTTTATATATTGACAGAGATCCGCGATTTACTATCTCAGTTTTGATAATGTCTTTTTGTGAGTTTCACCTCAGAAAGGAGTCATGCGATTCGAGCAAAAGTAAGTTGAGTCCTCATTATATTGAACCGTGAGATATTGTTAAAAGAGTTGGACCATTGGTGTATGACTAAGGAAGAATAATTAGTAACGTGTACAACTATGTATATTAATTTAATTTTGGGAGGATGGAAGCTGACTCATCTATCGGGAGAGGGGGAAAGGAAATAAGTAGTATGCTTTGTTTTGTTAGATATAGAAAGGAGGTAGAGAGCAAAAAAGAAAAGAAAAAGAAAAATGAAATAAAAGAAAGAAAAATGGAATAGTAGTTGGAGAACGAGAGTTATACAAATGGAAATAGATTGAAGATGCAGAGGGTAGATTAGTAGATGGAATCAGGAGCTCACTTAGATAAGCTATCGTATCCAGGTGTGTATAAATCACACTTTTAATTTTACATATTTTATGTGCTTCTTTGCTAGATGTTAAATAAAGTTAATAATTTGATTATATGATGTGACTCTGATATAATTATGTGTTATTTGATATTGATGGTGAAATATGATGTGGATATGTGATTTGTGCAATGAATATGCCTTAGAATTATGATTGATGAAATATATGGGTATGTAATTGGTGCAATGGATATGATTGATGTATGGTATTGGAATTATTTGAACCATGGAATTAAAGAGGATATGTGACAGTCTTGCTCTGGATCTGATATACAATGGAAAAAGACCTACGGGTCATATTCAATGATAATGGACCTACAAGTCAAAGAAAATATGCAAAGAGGGACCTTCGTGGAAATGTCAAAAATGCAAAGACGGGCCTTCGTGGAAAGGTCAAATCAAAGAGGGGCCTTCGTGGAAAGGTCAAAATATGCAAAGAGGGGCCTTCGTGGAAAGGTCAAATAAATATAAGGGACCTACAGGTCGTATACAATGGAAAATCCCGGGCAGATACCAGGCCTGATCTGTCACAGAATAATGAAAAGAACGGAGAGGCATATGCATATGAATGTGAAATTGTTTATGATATTTATTACTGCTGGTGATATATTTTGGTGAAAGAATGTGTTTGATCTTTGTGTGTGAAATTAAAGGTAAGGTTTATATGCACTGAGTTGTGGCTCATATAAACTACTAATATTTTTCAGGCAAAGATATAGCTGATGTTTTGGTTGATATGAGTTTTAGAAATTCCATGTGATATCAGGGTTGGCGGCTGACGCGTTTGTGCAACCTTCTCCTCCTCATCATTTTTGCATATAGATAAATGTACAGTATATAGAGTAGTGAGAGGGTCTCACTGCAGTTTAGAATGGTTTGAAATATGTAATTGATAAATGTTGATTTTTGAAATGATATAATATGTGCGTTTTATGTACTTGAAGCGTGGGTTAATTTATTTAATATTTATGAATTTATTTAGAGTAAGTGTATAAGTCATAGGGGTTGGGGTGTGACAATTGGTTTGTAATGTTTGGGGTGGTGGTTCCTAAGGCTCTAAGGTTCAAAAACTAACTACTTATTTTGATGTGGGAGAACTGTGTGCATTTAGGCTTCTGGCTAGGGCTTATTCTACGGCTGGACAATTTTTGACATTGGCTTCCAACTGGTCAGTAGTTTCCTTGTGGCTTCGCCACCCTTATTCCTTCTTCCTCCCTTCTCTCTTTTTTTTGTTTTCTTCAGCTGGTTCTCTTTGTATGTCCACCTGGGCAGTTGCCTCCTTGCCTTACGCCTTGCACACACACAGTCCCAGTGGCTGATGGGTTATTTCGGGATGCAGATCAAGTTAGAAAATGGGGTTCTAAGGGTAGTTTTTTTTTTTTTTTTTGTGGGGGGTTTCCTACTGCCTTCTAGGTTTGCTACACGCGGCCACCTTGCCCTAGACATCATGTGGTAGCCACTCTCTTTTTTTTCTGTTTTAGTGGAAAGTAGTCCCACTTTTAGGCTTCTAACTCACCATTTTTAAGAGGGCTTTCGCGTATGACCTAAAGGATGGGTTTTTTCCTTCATACTTGCATCATCTATATTGACTTGGGTTACTGGAGGGGGTGGTTTCTGTTTTCCAGCATGCCTTATCTCCCTCAATTCCCTTCACCGTCAGTTTTAAGCCCATTCATAAAAAAAAAACACATAATTCCTAGACCTAAACAAACCCTAAAAACACTAACATGCACTGACTCAAATAACATATATATATGTCATACTGGTCATTTGCTCCCCCCTCTCTCTTCACAAGTGTCTGCCCCAGATACGGGCTGTGAAGTGAAAAATGGGAATGGCTAGTATGACAGAAACGCAATTATAATAAACACATATTATATCTAAAAAACTTCTCACACTTAGACTATGCAATAGGCTAAGTGGGAGAGTTTTAGATATATATAGACTTAACAACAAAACAGATAGTACAAAACCTGACACATAAACATATATCTCCTCACACTTAGACTATGCCGTAGGCTAAGTGTGAGTTAACATATATAAGACAGAACATAAAAAAAAAAATAATACATGCGTCAAAGTAGCAAATCCTTTACTTCTCACACTTAGACTATTAGATAGGCTAAGTGTTATGAATGAGGTTTGCACACATAACTACACATAAAATTTTACCTAGACAACAAAAGTAATATTAAAAAAAACTAAAAATTGAAAATTAAGAAGAAAACTAACTGGTCAGTAGGGGGGTCGTTCAGACATTCCTCCTGCTCCTCCTTGGTGCAGGAGTCTGTGCAGGTGGTTCCTTGTGTTCCTCTTCAGTGGATTCTGGTTGGTTGTCTTCTGTCTCCTCTGGTTCATCACCTTCTTCTTCCTCGGGTTCGGTGGGTTCATCATTCTGGTCTCCATGGCCACTTGTTCCAACTCTTGCGCTTTCCTTTCCTCTCGCTAATTCCTTAAGTACACTCTCCATCAGGATTGTCAGCCTTGTCATCTCTGCCCGTGATTGTCTGTTCTCCTCTGCTAGCTCGGTTCATCCCTCAATACCAACTTCCTCTTTACCGGTTCGGGTTTCGTCAAGGTTGACTTTTCAGCCACAGACTGGTCAGTTGGAACCTTGGGTTCCGTCTCCACTACTTTCTCAGACTTCGCCTTCTCTACTGGCTTGGAGAGTTCCTCCTCTGGTTCTCTTATCGGCTCTGCCGGGCTCTTATCTCTTACTGCCTCAGATGTGAGGTCCGGACCCTCAGCCATCTTGGCAGCATCTTTCTCCACCTTCCTCACCCCTTCTTCAGGTTCTTCAGTGGTTTCCCTTGAACTCTCCTTTGGGGCCTTCATAATTTGAGGTTCAACAACTGGTTCAATTTCATCAAGACCACTCCTCTTGGTCAGTATGTTCCCCTTATCCTTCGTTTTACTTGATTCCCCCAATGACTCCTTCCATTCAGGCTCCTTGTAGGATGTTCCCAACCATAATGTCGCCTTGCTCACATTACCCTTGTCAGGTATGTGTACCGTGGCTGGGAGCCTTCCCGAATTCCCATAAATCTCATTCATCGAACTGGTCAGTTGGGACAATTGCTTATTCAGCATGTCCATATCTGCCTTATACTCTTTCTTGGCGTTTTGCATGTCTTGCACCACTTCATTATTCGACTGAAAATCACTCCTCGTGTTTTGCTGGTAAGCGAACAACTCTCCCATCATCTCTTCCATAGATCTTCCTGACGTGCTTTGGTGTGGAAAATGGTAGGGGTCCTGCTTATGGTGGGGGTTATATTGGGTATTAGGGTGTGGGTGGTAGGCATAGTTTGGCTGATTTTGGTGTGAATGGTACTGACTGAACTGGTTAGGGTAGTGATGCTGGATAGGGTTTGGGTTTGGGTGATTTTGGTAATGTTGGGGTGAGTGGTATTGGCCGTTCTGGTGTCCCATCTGATAAGGTGGCACATAGGTGGTATTTTGATATGGATTTGGCGGGTGTGGATAATATTGGATTCTTCCTGACCAGTTCGGTTGTGTATCTTGGGTTAGGGGTCCATCGTAGGCATTTTGAGGTGGGTCAGGCTGGTTAGAGTTACCCTTTCCCCATTTAAAGTTCGTGTGTTCTCTCCAAGGTGTGTCCTCCTCCCTACCAGGATTCCAGCTCCTATTTGAATTCCAAACCCCAGTCATATTTGGATCGTGATTCTCTTGGGCAGTTACTGTGGTGGCCTTGATTGGAGGAGCTTGCGGTTTATGCTTCCCAATTAACGACAAAAGTGCCCTCTCGAGCTTCTCAATTCGACTCTCCAACTGATCATCATTTCCCACTGCTGCAGCATTTGCCATACTCTCCTGGGCAGGAGAGCACGTGGATTGTCATAGGCCCTTTTCGCATAGAGAAGTCTTTCTATAATTCTCTTGGCCTTACTAACTCGTAGTTTGGAAAAACCTCCTCCACTCGATGAGTTCACTAAGTCCTTGCTCTCCTTATTCATCCCCTCATAGAAAATCGAGTAAATTTTTAATTCCAACATGTGGTGGTTTGGGCATGCCTCCAACAGACCCATGTATCTTGACCAGTACTGATTCAGGGTCTCATCATAACCTTGTGTAGTTCCTCGGATTTCCTTACTGGGGTTTGGTGCCCCTTGCACAGTGGAAGACTTGTACAAAACAAATAAATCAGATACGGATTTATTTGACCGATTATGCGATTAATCAATTCACATGTTAAACAGATAATTGCATGCTAGAACGCAAATAATTCATGCTTAGAAAATATAAATCCTAAACATGATTTCTACGGTTTAGGGTTACCGATTTGATTCTCCATAGAATCGTCGATTGCTCGCGCCTTCTCCACGTGATGATCTTCAATACTAGACCACAGATCTTCTCTCTGGTTCCCGAACTGTATCTCGATATCAGGGTGGGCTGATCTTATCAAAATACTAGGACTCGAATAAAGAAGACAGAAAATTCCTCACGGAGGAGGAGCTGGAATTTTCACGGAGGAGAAAATAACAAGAAAAAAAAATGTCTCCTCCTATAGAGAGAAAGGATCGAAATTTTCATCATGAATAATAATGATTTCTGTCTCCTTTATTCTCCTATTTATATTAAGTTCTTTTTGGGTCCAGACAGGGATCTATGGAAGGTTTTTGGGTCCCAATTAGCTTTTTACTAATTAAATTGAACCCACAATTTAATACAAGCTTATATTGGAATATTACGAGCAGCCACTACAGAAGTAATATTGAACTCTCCCCATCCAAATCCGAAATTATAAGTAATCCGGGTTTCCACTTTGTTTATTATTTATTTCTCGCGCTTAAGATATAAATGTCCATTAATTAATTAATATCTGCTATGAACTTAATTAATTAATATCTTATTAACTCCAAGAGTGGACTTAGCAAGAAACATTTATTTATTATTCATAGAGTAATAAAACTCCAACTGGCTAGTTTTCCAAATAATAAAACTTTGTTTGAGCTCCTCTTGAGGACATTATCAAACGAGACTCACTTCGCGCACGTTTCAACATAATAGCAATCCTAGCACCGCTAGATATTAATCACCACTACCCAATATATCAGGATTATTGGGTTGCGAAAAACCCGCACCATTTGATAAGTCAAAGTAGTGCATAATCAATACCGTATGCTCAATACTAACATATGTAGATTAAGAAATAGTATTTTATCAAGACCTAGTCTTTTAGTAGATAGCATAAAGACACGTCTTGTTGTTAGATCCGTTCAGTGCTATACCACACCAATGTCATCTTATTTCAGTAAGGCTTAGAAATATGCGGATTGACATTGCAACCTTTCACGATAGGTAGCCAAAGCCTATCTAGGTTGTGAAATTCTTCTTTTTCTTTTGCAAAGCATTGCATAGATCTGACCGTGTTACCTTAAAGTGGACGACGCCCACAACCGGTCTACTAAGCAAAAGACTTAGACTTTGTTTACTTCTTATGCATTTAAATGTTTGTAAAACATCTTATAAATGCACAAGCAATCACAATGTAATAATAATAGTGATTCTATTCGTGCGAGACTGCTCGAATAATACTGAATCGGGTTAAAAGTGGATTGTAGAGTTTTACGTATACAAGCAAGATTCTATTCGCGCGAAACTTACTCGAAACATGCTTTTCAGTATACCAAACCTAACATTCCTCCCTGAGTGCCCTTGTCTTGGCCGCTGGGAAGAACTGATCCAAAAACATCATCTTGAAGTCAGACCAGGTTATGATAGAATTTGGTGGTAGCCTCATGAACCAAGTATTCGCCTCCCCTTTAAGAGCAAGGGGAAGGGCCTTCAGCCTATAGTTATCCTAGCTTGATCCCGCTGGCCGCTTTTGTGCCTTGCAGATCTTGCAAAATTCATGTAAAAACTCATAAGGGTTGTCACAACACCTCCCCAAGAACACAGGCAGGACGACCATAATGTGGGGCTTCACGTAGACGGCTTCTTGTCCTAGAGTCGTGACGATAGCTTGCAGTGGTTCACCAATTAAGTGGGCGTACAGTGAGCCTATCTCAAGATCATCTTCCTGGTCGTCAGCCATGTTGGCTTTCTCTTCTTCAGATGTGGATAATGAATCCGGTTCACTCTTGATGGTTGTGCAGCAATCTTCCTTAGTGCTCGCATCCAAGTCAACATGCAAGGCAGTGGTTAATCCTGAATGAGTGATGACTGGATCTACCCCTTCTTCCCTTAGCCAGTTGGACTCGGTGTCTTTAAACTGCGGAACACAAAAAATAAAAAAAAGTTTATTTACAATATTTACACCAAAATTCTTAACAAAAGCACATGATACGCCATCCATCCCCGGCAACGGCGCCATTTTTTATGGACTAGGATTTTCGGTCGGGTGTATAAATGCAGGAGTGTATCCAACTGATCTGGATAAGATTTCCAACCTAGCTGAGTCGTTGGCACGACAACCGAAACCTGGTATCAAATAAATTTCCTCAACTCACTTCTACTGGCTAGTATAGTGGAGGTAAGGATCGAATCCCACAGGGATGGACACGTCCGGATAACTGCGGTGATATTCCTGGGTGTTTTTGGTTAGCTACCACGCTTTTGGGGTTAGGATTCTACCTAGGCGAGAAATAAAGATGGTACTCTACTGGCTGGTAGGTGTGAAAATGACAGACATGTGGTTGTGTTCGGGAAAATAGAGGACAAGGTATCTCAGAGACATGTGAAAAGTAAACAGTTACTAAGAGAGGAAACTTAGACAACAGGGTATATCTGGTGGCTGAGTGACTTTCTGACAGATTTGGAAGGTACAACTGAAAAGTAAGAGACAAAAGCAAAGGTAACTAAAAAGCAAAAGTGGTCCAAGGCAAAAGTTGAATTTGACGTTTTCTTCTTCACCAAGTATTAACAGAAATCATATGAACACAAACTCCATGACTAAACTCAGATTCACAAATTCAAAGTCAAGATCCATTAATTAAAATGCTTGACTTTAGATGAACAACTGAAACTGCAGATTACTTCTACTGACTAACATGCAAGGTGGTGATCACAGCGCAAAACATGAAACTCATGCACGAAAACTTAAACTGAGACATAACTACAAATTTCGATCAAAAACTTCAGATCTAGCCTACTCGAAGGAAAACACATGCACGCACTTAAAAATTAAAAGCAATAACTAAATCTAACTTTCCTAGGAAGAATGAAGCAAACTCAAACCAAAGAGACATACGAAATAGAAACTTCATAACTCAAACGTTTGGATTTTCATCAAGTACTTCAAAAGGCAACAAAGATAAATGTTTGCAACAGATCCAACAAAGAAAGCAGGTAAAGATTAAACTAGAAGGCAAATAATGATTGTTTTGCCACTCCGGGCGGTGATACTGCTATACTACTACGGCAACCTGGCTGGAATGGTAGAATGATGATTTCTCCGGCAGACTCTTGGACGTCAAGTGACCATAGCTGTGGCGAGGAACGAGAGACTGGATAATGCTGATAGACTGATCTTCTAGAGAGAATTCTACTAAGTGTGAAAAATGAACGACCCGAGTGTGTTTTCTCTCTCTCCAAGTGGCTTCTTTTATAGGGAGGCTTGCCCTTGCTTTTAGGGTAGACTTCCTTCACGATTTGAATTTTCTTCCCTTGTTAATTATCATCCCAGCTATCCTTCTTCTCCATCTCGAGCCTTTTCTCTGGCATGCATCCCGGTCAGTATTGCACCTTTCTAGCACTCTTTTCACTTGCGTCGCCTGAATCGTCTCCTACTGACTTGGATCCCTTAATACTGCACACTTGAGCAACTATTTTGCAAATAATACATGCATTTCACGACATACTGACCAGTAACCAAGACTTAGAATACGACTTATCACCCCTTCAGAAGTCTGCCACTGTTCACACATAATGCCAAGTTTCTCAATTTTAAGTGTTTATGATGAGCACGATGATGTTTTAAGATGACAAGTGATTGTGATTGTTGGCGAGAGCTTTATATTGAATACTTATGCAAAACAACAAGTAGAGAACATGGGAGATTAAAAAGAGCGATTCTTGTCAATACGAGAATTGGAATGAGTATGAAGTGAGATGAAAAGGTGTATTTATAGATAAAATTGAGGGAAAACATTTGAATTTGATTTTTTAAAAAAATCAAATTAGACTAGTGTTCAGTCAAACTGTTGATTTTGATAAAAGCAGGACTACGACTGACACTCCAACCCTACACTCACTATCTCGTCTGAAGTGCTCGAAACCCTGAAATCAATGGTTAACCGAAAAAAACCTGCAGTTAGCCGCCGATTTCCCTCCCAAATTAAATATATACACTATTATAGTTCATGTTAATAAGTTCGACACTAGGATAGTTTTTGTATATGTCACTACATCCAGCTATATCTAAAACACAATTAATCTCATTGCAAAATTTTAAATCATAAAACTAGTAGTACCATAAAGAAAACTAAGCCGAATACAATATTTGAAAAAAAAGACAAGGAATTGTGTAAGTATTTTAGAAGCCAAATGTCACGTGTTCAAATTTTAGTAATGTCTTTGTAAAGGTTCCCATGCACTAAAAAATACATTAGATGTTGTTCGGTTTGTTAGATAAAATAATCATGAGATTGTTGAAGGGATTGTAGATGAAAGAATTTTTGTATTTGATACGCTTGGATTTTGCACTATTTAAGGCCAATATTTGATCTGTTTTGAGTGTCAAAGTTGCATTACATGTCCATCATTTGCATATTTTATCTATTTTTTGACGTGTTTTGTGAGAATGTGCAAAATAGAGCCTAAAAAAATAGCAAAAAAGTCGAAGATGGAAATCTGGATTATTCAAGCCAGCCAGCGGTCCGCTTCGGAAAATTAGAGCTGAAAAGAAGAACACGTCTAACAACCGGTGGGAAATGCGTAGCGATCCCTGATTGAGAGACAGAAGCTACGTGATGATTTGAGACCGCTGAACAAAATGCAGCGGCCCGCTGGGAAAACACGACGCACTGAAATTGCCCTATTTTCTCTCCAAGACTTAACATATTGTGTTGAAGATTTACCATATTGAAGGATTCGACTTTGAGGCTATAAATACCCCCTCAAGCTTCACCAAAGGAACCTTTTACTGCACAATTTCCAGAGCATAATATTTGAGAGTTCCTTCCACTGTTTATCAAGATCCATGGTGTTTGAATTTGAAGTGTGGATTCAAGAGAAGATCAATACTACAAGATTCAACATTTGGGTTCTATTGCATTAGTTTTCATGTTTTTCCTACAAACTATGTTTTTAGTTTATTCAATCATGTGTAACTAAACTCATAGAATTCTAGGGATGTGTTAGTAACGATTTTGGTTTATACAGTTCCTATTTATTTAATATCCGTTTTGTTCATTATTTTGCTTCTATTCTAAGTGTTGGATAATTGCTTCATATTTGAGTGACACATTCTATGATGATCTATTGACTTGCAACATAATCGCGAGAGGAGATTTGCGAGTTGAAAGAGCTTAGTTGACGTTACAATTACAACATTAGGAGTTGATAAGTCGTATTCTAGGCCTTGATTACTTGTCACACCCCAACCCTTATGACTTACGTACTTACTATAAATAAATTCTAAATTTTAAAAGAAATAATCCACACGTCAAATACAAAAACACATATTTTATAATTTCAAAAATCAACACATATTTTAAAAACATTCTAAACTGTAGTGTGAACCTCTCACCACTCTTTATACTCTCACCACTCTTTATACTATATATTTATCTATATGCAAAAATCATGAGGAGGAGAAGGTTGCCAAAAATGCGTCAGCCACCGAACCTAATAACATGTGCAGTTCCTGCGACGCATGTCAACGAATAATTTCACTGATATCTTATTCCTGAAAAATATTAGTGGTTTATATGAGCCACAACTCAGTGTATATAAATCTTACCTTTAATTCCACAGCCCAAACAATCAATTATATTCTTTAACCAATATATATAACAATTATCAACAAATATTAAAATAATTGCATATAAATATGCATATGCCACTCTGTTCAGTTTATTATTCTGTGACAGTTCAAGCCTGGTGTCTGCTTGGGATTTCCAATATGCCACTATGATTTGACCCGAAGGTCCCAATATGATTTGACCCGTAGGTCTCACTGTGAATTGACCCGTAGGTCCCAATATGATTTGACCCGAAGGTCCCAATATGATTGACCCGAAGGTCCCATTATGTCCACTGTGATTTCAGATCCAGGACAAGACTATCACAAATCCTCTTTAATTCAATGATTCAGTTAATTCCAATACCATATGCAAAACATATCTAATCACATCCATATCATATTCCACTACATAATTCCAATATAATATACTATTAATATATTTATTGCGCCAAGCATATATCTCCATCATCACCACTAAACACATATCATATCAATATAACATCGTATAATTCAATTATTCACTTCAACTCAACACATAGCAATTAACCACATAAAGCATATAAAATTAATAGTGTGATTTATACACATCTCTTTATGATAGGCAATCTAACTAATTCCAAATTCCTCTTCCCACTCTACAATCCTTTATCAGTCGTGTTCACATGCTCCCCATTTTTCTTATCTACAAATATTTTCTTTGCACCCCTTATCTCTAAAATGAAATTTGAGTTTATGCTATAATTTTTCATCCTCCCCCTCTTCTCTTTTATTTTTCTTGTTTCTCGGGTAAAACTCTCGTCTCTTTATATAAAAGGATTCATCACCTATATACTACACACGTCAGTCAAATGCATGAGACGATATGGCAAGCTCCTCCTCTTATTTTCTCTACACGTGTCCCAATTTGTAATCAATTATATATTACTATATCAAAGAAAACAAGCTACATATATCTAAATACATTAACTATTACAACATTAAATAAAAGTTCTTCTACAAACACATTCACGTATATATATAATATAAATTTATTACTTTAATTAGTTAAATATTAAATTTGTATATACATTTATAGTATAGATACATAGTTTAATTATCCTGAACATAATTTTAATATAATACCATTGCTTATAAATATCATACCCATAATAATATTTGTACAAAATAATTTATAAAAATATTAAATAATGCCTACTTTGGTCAAGGATGTTACAATTCTTCCCTCCTTTAAAAATTTTGTCGGCAAAATTCATTATCCACTATGCTCGTGTATCCAGATAAAGTTATTGACCCGCAAACACATGCAAATAAGTTTTCTCGTATTTTCACTTAGCTTCTCTGCTTGCTTGATCATATACTTCTACATAATAAGTCTAACACTTTCACTACATATATCTATTTATTTTGAGCAGATGGTGTATATGGATTTTGTTTTATTACTAAGTCTAAGTTTAAGACTAATTCTTCTTGATTCATGACACGTTTTATGGAGAACATTTTATACTTTTTCCAGATTATGAGGTAGTGATAATCTATAAACATCAAGAGTCACTTTAGCATTAGTATGATCATATGAGTATAATATTAGATTAACTATTTTATTGTAATCTTATGATTCTTACTATCATCACATTCGTCATTGTACGAGCACAATTCATTCATAATTATGGCATTCTTTATAAGGACTTGATATATGTACATCTCTGTAATTCTATGTTAACTCCATCAATCAACCGTCCAATTTAGTTAACTTCACTTTCACATTCATAGATGCATGTCTGACTAATAACGATGGTTTCCAAATAACCTATTTTTATATTTAATTTATTAGTAACTCAACATTTGCTACATAAATGATATTATTGATATCAATTCTATTATACCGGCTGCATAAACTAATTTTTAATACATCTTTGAGTTGTCAACTTCTTGCATAGCTCTCACGCTATACAATCTATGTATATTTATGTATATTGATGATAAATTTATTTTTAGCAAGGATGTTATAGGTTTTCTAAACTCCGGGTTTCATTTGGTACAACCTTTATACTTTCATTGATCCATATATATATAAAACTTAACATTTCTCTTTCTGTATATAACTTCTAGCTATTCCTTCTATCTCTTCTTAATCTCTCTCTCTCTCTCTCTCTCTTTTTTCTTTTTTTTCTTTTATACTCAATTTTTTTTGTTTTGCTTCAAAGGTGATCTTAAGTTCTTATTATCCTTTCGGGCTTAACCTCAACATTTTACTTGTGCCTCGTGAGCCCTAAGGAATTACTATTTCATTAAGGTAGTTAGTATTTGAGCATCTGCTCAAGCCTTTACAAGAAATATTTATCATCTCTTATCGATTTATGCTCATATAATACATTCTCTTTCGATTGACATTATCAAGGAATACAATTCTACAAGATTCTAAGAATGATACTACTGTCTTTTCGTCTTATCTTTTATTTTATTTTTAAACACACTCTATCGAATATATTACCATTTTCTTACTTTAAAAAAATTATTATCATCATTCATACTATTATTTTCTTAGTAGTTCTATAAGATCCTTACTCTCTCTTACTTTCAAAATCAAATCACAACTTCATAATAAGTTAATCCTTCCTTGAGATCTCCATTTTTTTATTTATACCTATGACATATCTTAAGATACATTCTCTAAAAATTACAAGTTCATAATATTATTTTTTTCTAAGTAGTTACTCAATTCTTACCTCATATATTTCATTCTGTTTTTACTCTAATGACTTCAAATTGACTCATTCTTCTTTTCTTTTCTTTTTTTGTCAATGTTCACTTTGAACGATTACGGCTAGAATTTTGCAGTGATAGTTAGTACAAGACAATTTCTTAATCATCTTATTGTCATGTATTTTCTTTTTCATATATAATACATTTTATATAACATGAAACAAACTTGACCCTATATTGTTGTTAGTTATTAATATTACATATAAATTATACAATGAACTACTTCATATGTAACCTTGGGCATATATATTGATCAAATTCTATAACTTATAATACTTCGAAAATTAATAAACTAGTCATTTTTGTGTAGAATATACTCAGTGATCAATTTTGTTATGTTTAATTATAACTCATCATAAGGTCATGTTTAACTTTTTTTTTATATATAGTTAACACATAATGTTTTATAAAGTTATTAATTACCACGTGTACTCTTCTATGTCCAACTAATAGTTATAACTTTATGGTTCTTATTACTCGTTAGGAATATTCTGACTATTTTCTGAAAACTAAGATTATGTATCTTAAAATTTTTTGTAATATAGTTATTCACCCAATACTAAGTCAAAGGGACACTTATGGATATACTTATTTGATTTCCAAAAAGGTTTTCTTGTATTAGTGTGATATCTCGAACTCTAATATGTGGTAAAGTAAACGTCATAATCTTCTTTCTTCTCATTCTCTGTATAGTATAAATGTATTATTATCTTTCTTTGTACCATAAAAACATTTCACAATCTTTCTCTAAATATTTATTTATTTATTTATTTTTATTATATGGGTTTATGGTGCACTTTCAAACTATTTCAGCTATTTATAAGTTTATGTCAATTCTTTTGCTTAAAATGATGCCATCCTTTCTTTTCAAGGCTTTAAGAACTCAATAAAACTAATAATTATCTTTATCCTCTAGAGGTCAGAAGCACTTCTAAGTTCTAACTATTAGAAGTTCTAACTATTCAAAAACTTATGTTAGCATCTCAATTGATAATAATATAGTAGTCTTTTGCCAATACTTTTAAGAAATTTTTGACATCATTAGTTATTATCCTTTAAAGATTGAAAACTATGTTCACTATACTTATGCAGAATTTCCTATAGGTCTTTCCCTCTTAGATGAACAATATATTAAGATAATTTTGAGCTTCAATCCATAAAAAAAAACAATTACTTTCTATTTAAACCCTATCAAAGTTCTTATCAATAATTTCACAAAATATTTACTTACTAATGTTCACAAGAAATCGTAAATTCCACTCTCAACTTGCATCTGTTATCATAAATTTCTTATATAACATTGGTATATCTTAATAGCACACACAAATCACATAATTAGCTTTTGAACATCTACATTTACCACACCTTACACTCCAATCTACTTCATCTTCTAAGTACTCATCTCTTCTTGTTGCAAATTATCTTCACCATTTTGTCATATCATAAATTAACTACCACAAAGACAAGAATCATTACTTCAAAATAAATCTATTTCAAACCGTATACTACTTTTTTTTTAAAAAAAAATTATAATTGAGTTAAAAAGAATAAAATAACAATAAGGTTAACTTAGCGAATCGACACTGCAAAATATCTCTTAGTGTTTATAAAAATTTTGACTGTAAAACCAAAATTGTAACTTTGATGCAGTATTTGAACAAATGGGTTTCCAACATTTAAATTCCCTTAGGGAAAAATTTTATTTGAGTTTTGGCTTATTAATGACGCTACAAAGATTTGGATTATGTGGAGTGGCCAGTCCCACACAATCACCTTCTTTGTCACTTGGGAACTCTGCCCCATACTTCGGCAATCTTTTGACTTTATAAGACCACAAACTTGTCGTTCAATACAATTTTGATTAACACGAGATCTCTCAAGACACCACATTTTCAAAAAAAAAAAAAAACTTTCTCAACTTCAACCACAAGTACACACACTATATAAAAGTTCAAATGATGCACATTTTAATCGACAACTTAGGACTGATTACAAAACTATGAATTTAAACTTATGCTCTAGGAAAATCAATACTTATACTTTATGAATCTATATTCATACTTATAATTGAATATACCTTTCGAGTTCCTTTAATCTCATGCGTGTATAGATTTTAACTCATCATGATATAATATTGTCAATTGTTTACTTTACAAAAAGGTCTACACTTATTATTTGATTACTACTGTCATGATAAGAACATTCCCTTTGCATTTTCTATAAGTGTGGGTCTTATTGATAAGTTCAACTGATGTAATTAATAGTTTAACTTTTTTCTATTTATTAGATAAATCTTTCCACTCAATAAAAGGGAAAGTAATATAATCCTATTATGGTTATGTTTGCTCAAGGGAGCATTCAATTATAACTATGTTGGCTCAGGGGAGGATAAGTCAGTTAGTTACTATAACACGCATCACAGATTTATGTTCACAAAATCTGTTAACAATTGTACACTACATCAGTACATGTACTTTTTGTTCTACCAATCAATATGTTCACTAATAATTTCCATGTGATACTACATATATATAAATTACTCATATAATTAAACAATGATGCAGGACGGTTGATCCTTCTCTCCTCAGTGACACATGCTCAGTAATGTCCATATTTTAGACATGTCAAATACAAATGCAACGTATGACTAACATATTTCATATGACACATAAATGCAGACAATCCCAATGAGATCTATCCCTGCTCTGATACCACCTAAACTGTCACATCCCAACCCTTATGACCTACGTACTTACTATAAATAAATTCTAAATTTTAAAAGAAATAATCCACACGTCAAATACAAAAATACATATTTTATAATTTCAAAAATCAACATTTATCAAGTACATATTTAAAAACATTCTAAACAGTAGTGTGAACCTCTCACCACTCTTTATACTATATATTTATCTATATGCAAAAATGATGAGGAAAAGAAGGTTGCCAAAAATGCGTCAGCCGCCGAACCTGATAACATGTGCAGTTCCTACGACGCATGTCAACGAATAATTTCACTGATATCTTATTCCTGAAAAATATTAGTGGTTTATATGAGCCACAGCTCAATGTATATAAATCTTACCTTTAATTCCACAGCCCAAACAATCAATTATATTCTTTAACCAATACATATAACAATTATCAACAAATATTAAAATAATTGCAAATGAATATGCATATGCCACTCTGTTCAGTTTATTATTCTGTGACAGTTCAAGCCTGGTGTCTGCTTGGGATTTCCAATATGCCACTATGATTTGACCGAAAGGTCCCAATATGATTTGACCCGTAGGTCTCACTGTGAATTGACCCGTAGGTCCCAATATGATTTGACCCGAAGGTCCCAATATGATTGACCCGAAGGTCCCATTATGTCCACTGTGATTTCAGATCCAGGACAAGACTATCACAGATCCTCTTTAATTCAATGATTCAGTTAATTCCAATACCATATGCAAAACATATCTAATCACATATCCATATCATATTCCACTACATAATTCCAATATAATATACTATTAATATATTTATTGCACCAAGCATATATCTCAATGTAACAACCGTTTTTTTTAAGTACCTTTTACGTTGAGTTGTGTGTTGAGAACGAGCGATTGTTAGACCTTGAATAAAATATCAACCTTGTTTTGAAAAGTTGCGAATGGAAATAGTAAATGCTTGAATTGTTGTTGGTTAATCGTGTGGTGAAAGTAGTCAATGAGATTGACGTGAGGTTCGATGGGAAAATTGGGTGTTCGTTTACGAGTACTTGGGAAAACACCAAAGTACTAAAATAAACACTACAAATTAATTAACACTTTAAATCAAATATTTGGGCCTGTCATATTTATCTATCTCATTCTAGCCTCTTTATTTGTTTTTGGTTGTGACCAATTTTAAGAAGCCCAAATGTTAATTCATTCTTCCTGCAGTAAAATTTTTTGGTTAAATATTTCCCCCAACTTCTCCTACACGGTCTCCCCCATATCTCCATCTTCCTTGAAAATCTCCAACCAAAAATCCATTCTCCTTTATATATATATCTCCACAACGCAATTTCATCTTTTATCAATCTGCCGTTATCTTCTTCCTCCTATCAAAAAGGTATTTTTCTTTTCTCCTCAAGTTCATACGTACAAAAGAAAATCTCCATACTTTAGCATAATTCCTTGATCTCACAGTATGAAAGAGTAGAAACGAGAGAGAGCCGTGAATTCAATTTTCCTGTTGTTCTCTTCATTCCAAAGGTAAACTCCGTTCGATTTCATGAATTGGAAACCTTCATATATTGATTCCGTAGCCAATTCCGTGGTATTGCAGTTTGAAACCAATGGAGAGTTGTGATCTCAATTTCCCCTGTTTGCTAGTAAACTTTGTCTTCCCTGAGGTATATCCATTAATTCTGGACTCTCTGCATTTCATCCCATGTCATAGATACACATATTCACAGTAGCTCACACGATTAAAACTCCTTAAAAAAAATATTATTGATTGATTGTTCTTGTTAAAGCCTCGACCTTTAATGTTATTAGAGGTTGCCATTTTGTTCTCTATACTTCTGTCTACCCATTAATATTCAAAATTCGAATAATTAGAGAACTTAATAAAAGTTTAGAATGGGAAAAGGGGATAGGGCTTACCTGGCACTGCTCGGCAACGGAGAGGCTGGACGGCAGCGGCGGCAGTGATGAACGGAAATGGTAAATGGTGGGAGAGAGAGATTTGTGTTCGTGGCGACTGGGAGTATACAGTATTATTTTTATGTCTTTTAAATTTTTTTTTAATTGTTTGCATAGGGATATGACGTATAGTGTCGAGGGAGTGAAACTTTTGTGAATAAAGTGGCGTCGAGAGAGTATATATATGTTGTTAAGTAATTTGGTGTTGAGAGAGTATATACGTGTATTTGAAAGTGGGGGTACTAAGTATTTTTGTTGGTTTTACTCTTCTTTTTGGACATAATAAATAGTATGGCTTAGTTAATTGAAAATGTTTGAGTAATATGCATATATTGGATTTGGGAGATTTCATATTAAATTCAACTAGCAAGTTTGGTTGGGTTGTTTTTAAGAGAGAGAGACGTAGGTGGCTGGGAGCACATATGTACTGCTTCTTTTTCTCTACTTTAGTTTTATGTATTTGGGCCATCTTATGCAGATATTTAAATGTTGGACCTCTTCAGTTTAATAAATGTGTTCGGGTTATTTAATTGTTTGGATCAACTTAATTATATCTGTGTTTCGACGACAGTTTGGAGTATTTGGTGATGGGTTGGACTTTTGGTCATTTGGTGAAGTTAATTGTTTTCTCCAGTCCGATCATTTAAATAATATTTGAACTGATGTCAGATCGAGATTTATCTTACTGAAGTATGTTTTGTTGTAGTAAAGACGAATAATAATTTGAGCACACACTTAGGATGCATGCATTGTTAAATTGATTTATTTTGCAAAGTCTGATTTTTGCATATCATATTATTTCGAAAAGGGTGAGCTTGTGCATGTTGGTTGCGGTTGGAAAAGGAAGTGATTGAGGAGTAAGCTTGTGAGGTGGGCTTTCGTTTTAAATAAGGACCATGTCCTAAATATTTTGTTATGTGAAAGGAGGTGAAAAATGTTTGTCTTGCCATGCTTTGTGTTTGAATGAACCTATGTGAAGTGGCTATGCCATGTATGTTAACGAATTCGGGTCCCAGTAGGGCTGCAAACCCTGCTCGGTGTGGTGTACACCCAGTAGATCGTGCGCTATCTCATTGGAGTTGGCCGGTCTAGTGACTTGGTTCGTGGCCACGTTCCTTGTCATGTAGTTCAGATATGGTGATGGTAGATGTGGATGGAAAATGGTTGCAACCAAATTTTATGTGAAATGTTTTTAGTGACTTGGGTTCTTTTCAATTAAAACCCCCAAGATCACTCATTATGGCTTGACAAACTGAAATTGGCATGTGTCCACTGAGTGCATCAAGTACTCAGCCCTACATGTTTGTTTTTCTTAATGTGCAGATTGAGCGACGACGGACGTGGAGGATGTTGAGCAGAATTCATGGATTATTTATGTCTGGCTTAGTATTGTTGGATATGTCGTGTCTTCATACTCGGCATTTTTCCGTGTCTTGAACGCTTCCGCAAAGTGTCTTTTCTTTAGAATTGTTTTAGTATTGAGATTCTAACTCTTTTCAAAATTGTTTACTTTCTAGTCTTTATTTCTTTAGAGTGGGTACTTTGTTGAAATGATACTGTGTTGTTTTCTAAGTTATTTCAATTATCTAAATATTTTGGTCAAAGATGTGTGTTTCCCCCATTCTTCCCCGCTTCTTTAATCCTCCTCTAGTCGCGATCAACCGTGTTTTCTATCCTTAGAAAAAACGGGCGTGACACTCAATCATCACCATTAAACACATATCATATCAATATAACTAGGGGTGGGAATACGGATATCGGGTATTGGATTTACCCATATCCGACCCGATACCCGCAGGGTTTTGGATACCCAATATCCAATTTTATGGGATTGGGTATGGGATTGGATATTGAAATTTGAGATAAATCGGGTATTGGATAACCCGAATGGGTATCGGGTATTACCCGAATATCCAATTTATTATTTAAACGCATTTTTTAAATTAGGTTTAAGCGTTTAACAATAAATGCTTCTATGTTTTGCTTAGTTGTTTAATGACTTTTACGTATTGCACAACCAACTCATGTGGTTTTTATATTTTATTTAATTATTTTGACTTTTGAATTATATTATTGGTTGCTTCTACAGTTATATTAAATGCGTAACTTTTATTATTTTACTTACATATTGCATAATCAATCCTCAAAAAATATAATTGTATACTTTAAAATAAATGAAACAAGATATTAGTCAATTTAAATATTTCTATATTTATTTTAATATATAAAATTTGAATTTTTTTATTAGTTATTAACAACTGTAAAGAATCGGGTATTTGGGTACCCGATACGTCGGGTATGGATACCCGGAGCGGGTATTGGAGTACCCGAAAATATATCGGGGCGGGTTTTGGATAGACATTTCAATGATTTTCGGGTTTGGGTACCCGGTTTTTTCGGGTCGGGTATCCACGGATACCCGTATTCCCACCCCTAAATATAACATCGTATGATTCAATTATTCACTTCAACTCAACACATAGTAATTAACCACATAAAGCATGTAAAATTAAAAGTGTGATTTAGACACACCTCTTTATGATAGGCAATCTATCTGAATTCCAAATTCCTCTTCCCACTCTACAATCCTTTATCAGCCGTATTCACATGCTCTCCATTTTTCTTATCTACAAATATTCTCTTTGCACCCCTTATCTCTAAAATGAAATTTGAGTTTATGCTATAATTTTTCATCCTCTCCCTCTTCTCTTTTATTTTTCTTGTTTCTCGGATAAAACTCCCGTCTCTTTATATAAAAGGATTCATCACCTATATACTACACACGTCAGTCAAATTCATGAGACGATATGGCCAGCTCCTCCTCTTATTTTCTCTACACGTTTCCCAATTTGTAATCAACTATATATTACTATGTCAAAGAAAACAAGCTACATATATCTAAATACATTAACTATTAAAACATTAAATAAAATTTCTTCTACAAACACATTCACGTATATATATATAATATAAATTTATTACTTTAATTAGTTAAATATTAAATTGGTATATACATTTATAGTATAGATACATAGTTTAATTATCCTGAACATAATTTTAATATAATACCATTGCTTATAAATATCATACCCATAATAATATTTGTACAAAATAATTTACAAAAATATTAAATAATGCCTACTTTGGTCGAGGATGTTACATTACTAGTCAGTATGATGATCTTAACATGCATATTTTGCAAGAAAAGTGCGTAAGTGTGCAGGAAAAAGGTGCAAGTCAGTAGGAAAGGAATCGGGATGTTCAAGTGAAAAAAGGACGACAGAAGGGTGCAATACTGACCAAGATGCATGCCCATAGGCTCGAGATGGAGAGAAGAGGATTGCTAGTACACGGCCAACTATTTGACGGGGGAAAAAGCGACAATTTGCAAGAATGAAAAACCCTACTTTTTAGGGCAAGCCTCCCTATAAAATGAAGGTCACATGAAGGAAGAAGCATCTATCCATCCATACTCTACAATCTACCTACCAACACACACAAGCTCACTTAGAAACCGCTCTCAGAAGTCTTAGCTCCGAGGCGGAGGCTAGCTCCACAACTCTCGTTCCTTACCACCAGTCATGATCACTTGAAGCTGTCTGAGTTCCACCGGAGATCATCCACCGTTTACTCTTCCAGCCGTTTTAGTCGCCAGAAACTATTTCATCGCCCAAGTGGCACAAACAATCTTTACTTGCTTTCTTAGTTTAATTTCGCATTTCGCTTTAGCTTGTTGGATCTTGCTACTTTTGAAGTCTTTTGTTGCGATCCAAACATTTGCTATGGAAGTTGCTTTTCTTTTGTCTTTTGATCGTTGTTGCATTTCATTCTGCCTAGTTTAGATTTATGTTATTTACGTTTATTTTCTAAGTGATGAAGCATGTTTTCGTTTGAGTAGGCTAGATCTGATTTTGTTAGCTAGAATTTTGAGCTTTCTCTGTTTCGTTCTAAGGTTTAATGCATGAGTTTTTCACTTTACGTTACTGTTGTCACCTTGCATTTTAGTCAGTAGGAGTAATCTGGATTTATTAGCTGTTAATCTTCGAGTTTAAGCTTTTTAATTTATGGAGCTAATTTTTGAAGTTGTTAATTTGAGTTTATCATCTGAATTTTATGCATACTTATTGAAGAAGACAACATCACAATCCACCATTTCTTGGACCACTTTACTTTTCAGCCACTTTTACTCTTGTCCTTTCCCTTTTATCAAATTTTATAGCAGATATGTCAGCACGTCAACTAGTTCGTTAGGATATTCACCCCAACTTTTGTTTAACTACTTTTAGTAAACTTTACTTTTCACATGCACTCTAGTATAATATCTTTTCTCTCTCATATATACCACCTCACTCGGATATAAGATAATATTACTAGTCAGTAGAGTCCAAGTCCACCTTTAGTTTTCGTCTAGGTAAACCTCACCCCAAGCTTGGTAGCTAACCAACTATTCTGTAGTGTCACCACAGTCTAGAGCTGCATCAATCGTTTCTCATGGGATTCGACTCTTGCTCTCACTATATTAGCCAGTAGAAGTGGTTTTAGGTCTTTGTGCCAGCGACACGACTAGGTTAGGAGTCGCCTCCTGATTAGTTGAACACACGAGCCTGCACAAACCCGTTCCAGGTCTATCAGGAATCTTAGGAGCTTTTAGGAGTTACAAATCTAGGATTGACGCCCCTAGTGTCTGTAATCTACTTTGTGCCGCATGGACATTATTTATGTGAGTCGTTCTAGTAAAGTATGAACTGTGCTAGGCTATTGTAGTTGAACATGTATAAACCATAACTGTGAAAGCACATCCCTGGAATTCCCTTATCTCATCTATTTTTAACCCATAGAACCTTTGTTTTTCTAAATAGTAGAAGAAGCCTAGTAAAGGATAGACAATCTGTGATTGTTTTCCCTGTGTTTGATATCCAGTACTGACCTTTAGCTATATTATATATACTCCATGTACTTGCAGATTTGTTTAGTGCTAATAAAAAGTGCATCAATATTATTGTTGAATGAAGATGATATCCAACACCCTTGTATTTATAGGGGTGGTGGATACACTTTACAATAAGTGTTTCTTGGAACAAGGCTCTCTTGGAACTAAACACAATAAATGCTCTATCTTGTAACTCTAAGTTGTTGGTACCAACTATTCTAGGAATTCTAAAGTCCTTTATCCAACACTCCCCTCTAAGTTAAATAACGGGATTTCCGACACTTAACTTGCTAAGAGCTTCTGAGAAGTCTTTTGCACCAACTACCTTCGTCAGAATATCTGCAAGTTGATCTTTAGATCGAACATATGGGAAGTCAATAATTCCTTCCTCGATTTTATCTTTGGTGAAAAGTATGTCTACTTCAACGTGTTTTGTTCAATCATGTTGGATTGGATTTTCTGCAATGGTGACCGCGGCTTTGTTATCACATAATAGTCGACATTTTTTTTGTGATAAAAAGCTCAATTCCTCCATTAATCTTATAAGCCACAATATTTCTGCCAAACCATTTCTTATCCCTTTGAATTCTGGCTCTACACTTGATAATGCTACGACCTTCTGTTTCTTGCCCTTCCAGGTGACTAAATTTCTTCCATCAAATGTAAAGTACCCAAAAGTGGATTTTCTATTTCTTGGATTTCCAGCCCAGTCGGCATCTGCATAACTGATAAGACTCGTTTCATACGTTGGTTGTTGGGTAGCTATATATACTTTTAGGGAGATAATGTGCAAAATTTGAGTTCAGGTGTGTTGGCAGCTGCTAAGTGCAATGGATCGTGCTAGCTGGACCAAGTAGATGCAGGATGAGTGAAATTTGAGCAAAATTGTTGTAAGCCACCAAACCGACCTAGGAGATTCTGACCAGAAGAAGGCGGCAGTATGGAGTAGAAAGAAAGGAGCAAAACTTGAAGACACACTTGCTTTTAAGGGTACAATTGTCAAATCAAGAGAGATATGCCCTAGGGATTTGGGCCTCAAGCCTTCCTATATAAAGGGATGAAGATTGAAGAAGAAGGCAGCTCTTCTCCACGTTCTAGTTTTCTGCCTCACATTTGGAAGGGGGGACCTTGTTCCGGCTGTGTTCCTTTAGTTGTAATCTGTGTTCCACCACTCTGAGGAGCGAAGAAATAATTTAATTTCTTGTTTGCTACACTTTAATTTCGTTTTGCAAGTTGTTTGGTACTTTGGATCGCTTAGCTTCAGAATTTCAGTAGTTGTTTTGTTGTTGAAGTTGCAACTTGACATTGGATCTGTTTTGAATCTGAAGCTATGAAAGTTTATGTTGAAGTTTTTTTTTGGATCTCGTGTGTTGAGTTTTATTTGTGTTTGTTGGATGCTTTTCGCAACTGGTAGTTTGTTAGGATCTCGTAGATCTAGCTTGTTTGACGTCTGATTCCATGGATTCATGCTATTTTGTGGTTTGATTTTATAGATCTGGTGTTCTTGATTTTTATATCTCCATGATCATGGTTTGCTTCTGTTCGTCTGTCGTCTAGTTGACCCAGTAGCGTAGATCTGATAGTTGGCAGTTTAATTTTCTAGTCCGTGACTGGTTTTGAAGTATGCTCTTTTTTTTCATCTTCAATTATTGTTTTTGCTCTGTTTTTTAATTGGTTACTTGGAGAAGATGAAGTAGCGGTAGTTAGAATCAGATCTGCAGTTTGCCAGTTTAGGAAATATGGTCCCAACTTCACTTTTGCATTTTGAATATCCATTTTAGGAAAGTTTTCAGCATGCTCATTTAGATACAAGTGTTCTCGGTTGTTTAATATTCAGTGTCTCGAGTTTAGTCATTATGCATGTTTTCGTATGTAGTCCATCTAGTTGATCAGTTAGATAGAGTCATGTTTATTCCGCCAAGTCAAATAGATTGAAACTTAACCAAGTTAGATTGCGTAGCAACTGCCAAAAACCCTCCCAAGACATCCCGAACGAATGTTTAACACTTTCTTCCTCGTGAGATCGATCCTTACTTCCCTATACTAGTTAACAGTATTGTGGGTTAAGGTTTTGAAAGTAGCTCTGATAGCGCGCACGACGACACGCAGATAGGTCTAGGTTCTGGTGGACTAGTTTGGTCCAGTAGATCTGCTTGACCCGTTTGCGATTCTACTTTATATTTTTATCACGCGTTTCGAGCTAGCTTTAATAACCATGGATCTCCAATGTTCATTCTTCATGAATGTAATTCCATGATCAAAGGTCCTTTGGAGTATCGAACATATCTCAATGCTACTTCAAGGTGGTTGTTTTGGAGTTGGTGCATAAACTGACTTATCACACTTACTGCATATGCGATATCTAGTCTAGTGTGTGACAAGTAGATTAATTTCCCGACTAACCTTTGATATCTCTCTCGGTCGGCAAGTTGAGCTCCTTTTGTTATTTGGATACCATGGTTGACAACAATTGGCATGTCTGCTAGCTTGCAATCCATCATGTCTGACTCTGCTAGTAGATCCAAGGTGTATTTTTTTTCTGATTTATGAAGTCTTGTAACTATTCTAGAAACTTTAAAGTCTTTTATCCAATAGAGATGTAGTCTAGGACTGCGTTGTGAGATTATTTTAGTTGAAGGAGAGTGACTATGACTAATTATCACATGATTATCAATCTAAGATTGAGTTGTGAGATTCAATCTCATGAACCAATTACACAATACATATTTACTCCCTAGATATAATCTTCCTAACCGAACATCCCCTAGTTTGACTAATTAATGAGTATGGTATTGATCTTTATAAGGTAAAGTAAATGTCTCATTTTGTGCATTTACAAACAAACTGCTTCCTTGAGCACTTTGTTTAGATTTACCGTAAGATGAGAAACAACTATGCATATCTTACGACCAAAATAGGTAAGCTAAAATTCTACAATGTAACTAAACAAAGGACTATAAATCTAAACATGGTTAAAAACAACCATAATTAATAACAAACATTGGTTGAGTTCTTGCATGATGCTCTAGCTACTTAGCTTTGTCAAGCAAAAATAGGCAATTCAATGCGGCGAGCTTGCATTGGCACCACAAACGGATGCAACTTTCTTCTGAAGATCCGACTTGTTAGATCCCACGAGCTTGTCCAGTTGCCGCCTGTCTTTCAAGAAAAAGAACATCGGAGTTGCCTCGACATTCCATGCAGCACTCAATTCCTACACCATCATTTACAAGTTCGGAATGGGAAACGAGCTCTAAAATAAGAATGGGAGAGGAAATGTACCGCTAAGTCATCGACATCAACGGTTAAAAACACAACCGATGTATATTTATCAGCTAGTTCGGAATAAGCAGGAGCTATCGCTCTACAGGGACCACACCATGATGCACTGAAGTTCACAACCACCTGTTCCCACGACACAAGTAGTATAAGAAAATAAATTCCTTAACTAACAGTCAATTTGCAAAACATATTTCCAACATATATATTCCAATTATCCTACAATTTTGCCTTCTTGTTTGGCTTCTGATGTCTCTTTTTCCCACTTGTCCATCGTAGTTATAAGATGGACATTGTTCCCCCCAGCAAGCGCTGCCTTGCCATCATGATCACCATTTCGTTTGTACGACTTGAGTAGACCCAGAGCCTACAATTAGTCTACCAACTATAAATCATAACAAAGATTGGTAATTTATCAGAATAAACGCTCTCGTAAAAAAAAGGATGCGGTGAGGATACACGGATTACCTTAGTCCAATATTGTCCGATCCAATCGAATCTCAACCCTGGTGGAAGGACAACACCAGTCCCCTATAATCACAATTTCTTTAGATTTATATATATTCTATCTAAATACATTATACATACACCTCTAAATCATCTAGCTACAGTCATAAAATTCATACTAACATGTACTAATATTTTTATGTCTAGCTACATAGTTAATTAGTGATGGATGCATTTACACTGATAACGATTCTCTCTATATTAATATATAATGTCTTGGATTTATGCAATTTTTCTATATATTCCAACTTGTTTATATTTTCAATCTCATTTCGCAAAATGCAGTACTTTTCCATGAATTAATATTCTTGAATACACAAAATTCCAATTTCATTTGATAAAATGTACCTTCAAAATTCTGATTGCTGCTTCTCTATCGACGATAAATTATGACTGTATAAATAATTCTCATTGACAAAAATGTCTAGAAAAGTATATTATAAAGATCATGATCAAATTTAGGGAAAATATGCAGAATAAAGAATCATTTTCGTTGATGTTGAGAATCATATAGAATCATCTTCGTTAATATCAAGAATCATAATAGAATCATAATGCACGTAAGGATGAAAAAATACCTTAGAATTGAGAAATTTAGGATAGAGCAACATTAAAAAAGATGATCGGACAACGAGATGCCCAAATTGAAAAAAGGAGGAGACCTACTTCATAAAATAGAACTCCGTGCATAGAGCATCTAGGAAACAAAAACAATTTAATCAGATTTAATATTTTGGTTCATTGAATGATAACTGGTTTTACTTTTTTGGGAACGCGAATAATGTCTTTTTTTTCCATATGAGATCAAGTTTATAACGACCTTTAATGTTGAGAGCCCATAACATAATTAGCTTTTGAATTCATGTTTGATACCTTATTTTATTAAACAAATTATTTATAAAGAAGATTGGACAATACTAATAGTGATGCTCATGGGTCAGGAACCGACGATTCCACGTTCCACGTTAGTATGAACCTTAACCAGCCCGGGAGAAGGGAAGACGGTTCCAGTTCAAACTCGTCGGGTTTTTGCTAGTTTAGGCACAGTTCTGAGCTGGTTTAGGCGGATTTTATGTTTTTTATATTATAACTTTAACTACAAATAAAATTTGAACTATAGATATTAGACAATGCATAAATCAAGTTAAAAAAAAGGTAGGAATTGCAATTTTATTGACAATGCATAAAATGGTCAATGTAGGTTATTGTTCCAAATCAACATTATGAAGCAGACATAAAAAATAAATGATTTTATATCATGGTATATCAAATAGGGGTGTCGAAACGGGTACCGTGGGTATCCGAACCCGATTTTGCAGGTACTCGAAAAGTTCAATATTATACTACCCAATCCCGACCTGTATGGTTTTACGCGTATCCCGATACCTGCATCGAGTATCCCGTACCCGCAGTTGCGGGTACCAAAACCCGTTTGGCTGTAATTTTACATGTTTGTAATTCCAGAATGAATGCGAGTACCCAAACCCGTTGGCTGTAATTTTACATGTTTGTTGCACTATGATATCATATTTGTGTTTTTATACTTTGCCGTGTTTGCATAATTTCCAACTATTATCTATATATGGCTATGCACAAATATGAGATTTCTAATCTCTTACTCACTGATAATAAGATTAGAATGGGAAAAACAAAAGAAACACTCACCTAATTGGAAGATAAGTTAGAGAGGAGATACAATAAAGAATAAAGTTTATCGGGCAATATATATTTGAAACTTGTAACTAAAATAAAAAATTTAAAAACCCCAACCATGAAAATACTGGGTAATATCGGGATTATTGGGTATACCCGCGCGGGTATCGGGTATATAAGTAAGCGTCCAAAACAAATACTACCCAAATTTTGGTGGGCCCACTACCCAAATTTTGGTGGGCCCAAATCTATAAATAAGTCCAAGTGAATTAATTAGTTTGTTTGATATTCCTTTCCACGAGTATGCATGTAGAAAATGGAGTTTGAGTTTTCGAAATTAATATGAAAGCTTTGACTCCTATCTAAGAAGCAAAACCTCAATCACTTTGTACATAAATATGTTATTAATCTACTCTAATTCTATAAACAGATTAACTATTATGCTAAAGATAAAAGAAACAAGGCATGCAAATGAAAGGGATGTTAGGCAGCTAGCATCCCTCTTTAGGAAATGAAAAATGGTCGCTACACAACACAACTACACTTCAAATCACATCACAACCAACAAACACAAAATCAAAATAATAATATTGTCTAGTAGTAGTACTAGTTGATATACATGTTGGATACTACAATTTCCCTCCCCTGTCTCACGGCGTCTGCGCGTTGTCCTCGGACGACGGCCTATTATCGACATCGGGATGTCGGATCCTCTCCATCATCCCCACCACCTCATCCATTGACGGCCTCGCCTCCGCCACCTTGGCCACGCAGCAGAACGCTATCTGCAGCATCTGCACGAGCTCCTCCTCGACCCCGCCATGCTTGATCAGCTCCACATCGAAAACCTCAGCCGTCCACTCCTCCCGCACCACGGACCTCACCCACCTCGGCAGATCAACCACCTCCTCGTACCCGGGGTACCTCACCGGGCTCTTCCCCGTCAGCATTTCAAGAAGCACCACACCAAAGCTGTACACATCCGACTTGTGCGTGGCGGCCTTCTTCGCCTCGATCACCTCCGGTGCTCTGTATCCGGCCACCCGATACTTGACGTCGCTGTAGCCTGTTAGCATAGGGCTCAACCCCAAGTCGGAGATGCAGCCGTCTAGACCTCCTCTTAAGAGTATGTTGGAGGACTTTATGTTGCCATGGATGAACTTGGCCCCACCTTCTGAGTGAATGTGTGCCACACCTCTTGCTGCTCCGATCGCCACATTTAGCCTCGACTCCCAGTCCAATGCACCCCCTCCTCCCCCTGCATCTCGGTTTCCTGCACATAAGGGAAGAGGGTTATACAAGAATATATAGATGAGACCGGAGGAATGTAATCTAATGCAAATTCTAAATATTGTACAAACTTCAAACTATGATGTAGACTGTTAGAAAATTTCAATAGATGACAAAATAACAATAACAAATAATGTCAACTCAGTGTTGACATTGTGTTGAGGAGTTTAGAGTTTGAATAATGTATAGAGTTTGCATTTTATCACAACCGTGAGATAGGATCGTTAACAAGGCGATATGAGACAAAAATGAGGATTTTTTTCAAGAAACATACCGTGCAGGGCAGCAGAGAGGCTACCCGAAGGCATATACTCATAGACGAGAAGCTTCTCGTCTTTGGAGCAATAGTAAGCGAGCAAGGGGACGACGTTGGGATGGCGGCCGAGGCGTCCTACGTGCTCCATGTACTGATCAAACTCCTTCTTGGCAACACCGACCTCTTTGAGCCTCTTAACAGCGACGGTGGTGGACTCGTCTAGGATGGCTTTGTAGGTGGTGCCGTGGCTCCCCTTCCCCAGCACCTCCGCTGACGCCCGGAGCAAGTCCTCCAGATCGAAGCCGAACGAGATTCCTTCCATCACCGTCAGCCTCACCTTCTCCGCCCCTTGCACGCCGCTCCCGAAATCATCCGACTTCAGATTCTCCGTCGCCACGCCCCCGTCCGACGATGAAGTCTTCACCTTGATCACTCTCGTAGACGACCTCTCGCCGTCGCTCTTCTTCTTTATACAGAATAGGAGATACAGCATTGCTAGTAAAAACAGAGCTACGCAAGCGATTGCTATAGCAACAATGGCTCCCACGTTTAGTTTCCTTGTTTTCGTTGGTGGAGAAGGCGATGAGGCTGAGAGATTAACGTTTCCGATGAAACAGGAAGCTGGGAATCTGCGGAGGGACTGAGGGATGGTGCCGTTAAGCGAATTGTAGCTGACATTGAAAAGATTGAGAGATGGAATGTCTAAATCAGGCAGATTTCCGGTGAAGGAGTTGGATTGGAGGTTGAGCACGGCGAGCCTCGTGAGGTTAGCGAGGGAGGGCGGGATGGGGCCGGAGAGGGAGTTGGAGGAGAGATCTAAGAGGGCGAGACGGGGCGGGAGAGAGGCCGGGATGGGGCCGGAGAAGTTGTTGCGTTGTAGGTACAGAGCTTGGAGGGAAGGGAGGGAGAGGATGTCGGAAGGGAGATTGCCGCTGAGGTGGTTCGATCTCAGGCTGAGGACTTTAAGAGCGTCCAGCTTTCCGATCGTGCTGGCCGGAATCCGGCCGAAGAACCCGAGTGCCGGGAGATGGACTCCCGTCACTCGGGTTTTGTCGTTGGAGCAGGTGATGCCTGTCCATGTAGTGCAGATTGTGCCTGAGGCGCTAGCGTTCCAGTTGAGCTCGCGCACGTGGGGAACGCTGCCCGCGAAATCGAGGAGGGCGGCTGCGTCGGAGCTGAGGTCGGAGTTGATGTGTGTGGCCAGTGATAGCAAGAGAATAATGGTGGTGGTGATGAGTTTTTTCATTGGACTTCGATTTTTTTTTCCTTAAGCTGAAAGAGCAACAAATTTAAACAATTATACCAATTGAAATAAAACAAGAAATCATCATTCTGTTAATCATGATTGTTGAAGCAAGCAAGTATAACTAGTGAAGCATACTAGTTTGAGCAAGGGAGAATGAGAGAGATGTGATGGATGACTCAAATGGTTGGAAATGTTGATATTTCACCTTTTGCAGATTCTGTGTTCTACTACAAAAGCTAAACCACTATGTTTTCACTTTTATTTGATGTTCTTCACATTCAATTTAAATATTTCCTGAACATGGGATTGATTAGTTAACAAAATTATATATGCAATACATTATACATAAAATTTGAGAATGTTGCAGTACGAGTGATTGGACAAAATGTAATTTGGTGTTGTACTGAATTGGAACAGAGAGGCGTCGGCAAGATTATGAGCTTTGCTTAGTGAGAAAGACATCAATTATTTGAATTATAGTAGTAGTTAATTGTGAAGTCCTTTATTTTGAAAAGGCTAAAGTTGGGAAAAGTATAGTGATGGAAAAGCAGAAGTCGCTTTATATAATGCAAATCAAATTTGTTTTGTTTTTAAATTGAGGGTTATTTGCATTTTCAAGTACTAAGAGATTGATAAAAAAATAGGGACAAATCAAAAACCCATACTAGGAAAGAAGAAGGAATTAATTCAGAAATAAAGTAAAAGCAAAAGCAAAAGCATAGTTGCCACTTTGGTTTGGTGCTACTAAAGCTAAGATATGCTGGTTTAGAAAGTAGTGTGTCAGGTTCCTAATTTATACATTAACCAAAATTCTAAATAATATGCCCAAAAATTAATCATATATGATGGAGAGATTTCAACACTCAAATAAGCCAAAAATAAAATGTAAAAGAGGACTAGTTGAACACTCAAGCATAAAGAAAGATACTATTAGCTTAAAACAATTAAATAGATTCTACTTTTAATAACAAAAAAACACCATTTCCCACCGAAATTACCGGCGCAGACACATACAAAGAGAAAACTAGTATTCAAGAAGTAGTGCTTAATCATTCAAAACAAAATTTGCATTTTGATGATTGTAATCTAATCTATAGATTATTATCTCTTTTACATAAAGTGAGACAGTCATCGAAAGTAACATTAATATAAAAAAAACCCAAATTTATATTTTATAGAACTTACAAATCAGCTCTTGCGTCGGTCTTCAAGAAACAACACGATTTAACTCTCAAGACCTTGTCTTTTTTGTGTTTCAAATATGCATGTATATTTGTATATGAAAATTTGAAAAACTGTGTTTCAACGGTCCACTATTCTTGAAAGGATGTTTAGGGGTTGGCCATCATATATAATACTATAAATTCTATAATTAATGCATCATTATAGAGAAAACATTATGCTATTTTTAAACGTTGGCTAAATTATGAAATATAAGGGAAAATACAATTATGAGCCGGAAGGTTGAGTATTATTTAACGTTAACAAAATGCATTTAATATTGTAGGGAATTAATATTTGACAATATCATTATGTTTCTTAGCACGTTGAGTAGATGTTGAGTATTGATTTGTATTGAATGACAGAACAAAAGCTGGAAGGAATAAATGTGTTTAATTGAGGATTTAATGAACAAATAAATGTTCTCATTATATAGGTTCAACGAGTATGTATGGGTAGATGAGATGTTATCCCATTTTTTAGATTTTACAGTCTTAGAATTTCTTTATAAGTAATTTGATTAATTTTCTACTCCATTATTTAGAACAATGATCGACGAGTAGGTATTTTAGAGAAAATAAACTCTTATCAAATATAGATTTTAAAATATATCTTTGTCTTTAATTTTTAAATACAAGTGCATAACACTTATTTAAAAAAAATTAGGATATAATACCAAAAAAAAGCATTTTATAATTATTCAAAAATTGGCAAATCCTCTTTATTTAGATAGGAAAATGAAGGAAAGAAACGGCAAAGAGAAGAAAGGTTCTCTCCCTCACAGTATGATCCCTTTCAGCATGTCCATGATGTGAGATACTATGTTACAAAGACAATTTCAGCTGCAACAATTGAACAAAGGGTTGAAGGGAAATATTTTGCGACCAAAAAAAACACAAATCCCGGGGAATTCGACAGAGGGAGTCCACAAACACTATTTGGATTGCTCTTTTTGGAGCTTTTCAACTTCTTCTTGATGCTTTCTTTCTGCTTCTTCAAGTTCCCTTGCATCGTCCTCCTCATCCTCCTTCTCGTCACGTGCTTCGAACTCCTTAGCAGCTGCCAAAGCTTTGACAACCGGATCTCGCAGTTCAGAGATTAAACCACCGCCTATTCTGTACTCTTCTTCATCCCCGATCAAGAACAGGCGTTGGTCAGGTCCAGTTGCCACAGGAACATCCACTGCCAATAATTTCATATCATACTGCATAATAGTTATACATCTGTAAGTATAAGATTGAGAAAATATTTTCTTTCACTCCTATGAAAGTTGAATTCTCAAAATCAATCCAGACTAACGAGAAAACCGTAAAAGGTAAGATAAGCTAAGTTTTACAAGGTTGCTTCTCCTTCGCAGTAAAAGTAGACAGCTAATAAAAGTCAGAAGCAAATCCTCTGTTTCATTGAAAACAACTAGAAACTTGACTGGAGAATTGAAGTCATAACTTGTAGAATAAGAAGAATCGTGAACCATTTGACTTGCAACGAGATACCTAGTCAATAAAGCTTTACTGTATCTCAAGTTGAGGGAATTGGGACCAAACCGAAACCCACAATCTACATTCTGAAGCTCTATGAATAACTGTTGTCAGCAGAGAAAACGCTTTCTTAAACCCATAGGATCAAAGTGCATGTGTTGATAATTGGACAATAAAGACATACAAGCAGTTATACACAAATAATGAACAATAACTTCAAGAAGAATAACAGGCTTGGCTAGAATTGGAGGAAACCTGGCCTTTCTTCTTCTTGACTTCGACACTGACTAATCCCTTCCTTTCTGAACCATGAATAGGGAAAATAAGAAAACATCGTTTGCTTCCCAACCTAGGTCGGAAATTTTTCAGGGTGATGCCCCCTCCTGACATCACATAGGCTCTCAAGTCCGTTCCCGTGAGTGGTGCACCCATTACCTCAAGAATGCCAGCGGATGTATTTAACTTCCTCATGGCCATTCTGTAAACTTTGTCAGGGTTGACAGTAAATCTTGCACGGATATACAGGCCCTAGAGATAAGAAAATTTGTAGTGTGATCGTCAAAAACAGCTCTTAACTAAAAAAGCAGATGAATATCATGAATTTAAGAAAAAGGTCATCACATATAAATTGTTATCTTGGCAGAAAGTCCATTTTCAAGGTCGTGTTTGATAACCAGGTGGAAAAAGTGAAAAGCGGACAGTAATCTGAAAGATCATATTACATCATCAGAAAAATGAACATATGTAATACCATCAAATGATTCAATTTCTATATCCTAGTCAAGTTATTTGTATATATGCTCTTCACTTCACCTCTCCCTTGGACTTCCTTGTTCGTCATTCCTATTGCTAAACAAGAAGAATTTCTAGTCTTAGCCCAAACCCCACATTGTAAGTATTAACTGAATTCAAAAATCAACCTTCATTCTAGCAAAGGTAAGCCATGAGTCAACTTAGAAATGTACTAAGGTCGTAAAAGCAGGGAGGCAGAAAATGTGGTAAACAGACAACCACATAACAACTATCAATGAAGAAAATGTAAGCCCCAAGTAGCACCTAGACTTCTATTGCATTCCAGCTTCATCAATATGAGATTTAAGCAAAAATAGCAAAGAATATCCCGGGGCAAAATAACTTAAAAAATAGAGTACGCAAAGAACCACATGGCTACCAGGCTAAAAACTCCTTTCTCAGGGTTTATAAAGCCTCAATCTGATCATTATGTGTTCTCTTTTTTCTCCTAGTCGATTTTCAAGACTTCACACATTCAAGTAGAATGAGGAATCATCAAAAATATGCACTTGTTTTGAAAATGTCTAACCAAAGATACACATAAGGACTACACATCATGAGTGTGAACCCAGAGTTTCTCACTAGACATACTAATTGCTTACAACCTGCTCGCATTTATTTAAGTAGACAAATAACTTGAGATCTTACAAGATAGTGTTTGAGATTTCAAACTTTTCTTAGAAACTAAAAAGACCTTGAGGAGGGGATTCGGAAAACTTGAGTCATAACTCATAAGGTTATCAGCACTTCCAACTCAGCTAGAGCTAACCATAACAGAAAAGGCCTACATCAAACAAATCAGATAATATCACCATTTCTAGATCATACACACCAATAACTAGTTATGTGACTTAAGTCATTCTAAGTCATACACCACCACAACGAATTAAAACAATCAGTAGTTAATGCAGCCAGCCAGACAACCATCCGAAACTCCATACAGAAATTAGTCAGTTACTATCCATCATCAAGCAATAATCACCTAAAAACGAACAGCAGCATATACACATAGAGAAGAGTAACTCACAGTAAAGGCAACTATGGCGGTCGAAAGAGCCAGAAAGCCATACTTGGCCATACCCTCCGAGAAACCAATAAAGGTTGTTGCGATGCCGAACAGCAGCCGCCACAGCAGAATGCACACAACCAATCCCCCAGCGCCCAGCACCATCATATAATTTCTCTTCCAGAACGCTTCAATCTGCAGCCTCACCGCCTCCTTGTACCGGTCAAACGCAGTCTTAAGAGCCACAGCAGGCTTCTTCGCCATTTTTGAAGCGAAAAGCTTAGAACCCATCTCACCGCGATTAAGCGAAAAATACCTAAACCCTAGAGAATTCCTACATTGCAAAAGTCCGGGATGCCGATACAATCTCCCAAATACACCAGCCGCTGAAGAAAATTGGGGTTTTTGGGAATTCAACAGCCACGAAGAAAAACTAGGGCTTTGAGTTACCGTAGGAGTGGTAGCGATGAAATTGGAGATGGCGCTGGTGGTCGTGGGAGTGCCGGTTGAAGAGGGTTTTGATGCAATTTGATGAAAACTACGGCTGATAAATCTGGATGACCAGGGTTTCGCCATTGTATGAGTGCTGAATTGGTATCAGTTGGGCGTTTATCGGCGTGGAAAAAAATTGGATTAGATTCAAGAAATCACAAACTCGGAGGAGGAATTGATTGCCGGAACAAAATCAATCCAACCCTTGCCACGCTAACAAGGATCTCTCTTAATACACGGACACTGTACACATTGTGTTGCATTTCCATTTTCTTTTACCAAAATTAATAAATTATGATAAAATAAATTAGAAAAAAATAAGATATCTACTTAAATATTTTATCCGTCTCATTAAATATGAAATGTTTTTTCTTTTTTGATTGTCTCATTCCTAAAATGGAAACAACATCATCTCTAATTTTACAATTTTGTTAATTAATTCTCTACTCATTAATTCACAAAACTACACTACATAAAATCTCGTGCTATAAACCAAATGTTTCATTTCTAATGGGACAGAGAGAGTATTTTGTTTTTGGATATTGGCGCCTAATATCACGAAACTTTTCAAAAAAAATCATTTTTTCCCACTAACTTTGAACTTGACATATAATATTATATATTCACTTCGTCTCAAGGTAGTTGAATCATATTCCTTTTTTTGTTTGTCTCAAGGTAGTTGAGTCATTTTTTTTTTACAAAAGTTCTATTTTCTCTCATACTTTACTCTCTCTTTCTCTCTCTTACTTTATTCCTTCTCCTACTTTACTCTCTCATCTTTAACCTTTAACACCTCAATTTCTTAATTTCCGTGCCGAAAAGAAATGGCTCAACTACCTTGAGATGAAGGGAGTACCAAAGCTCGTGAGAATAAATAAATTTTTGAAAAGTTCCATGATATGAGTTGTCAAATATCCATTTGTTTTTTTTTATTAGAAATTACTCAACTAAGTTGGATTATTCTGAATTTGAATAGTAGTACGACTTAACTAAATTGGGACAAAGGAGAGTATTCCTCTCATTCCATAAAAGCTGACATACTTTTTTTTTGCACTGGTTTTATAAAAATAATAACTTAATAAATAGTTGTATTATTTTCTCTCGTATTTTACTCTCTTTCTCCATTTTAACTATTTATTAAGTCTCATTTTTACAAATCAGTGTAAAAAATGTGACATCTTTTATGTAATGAAGTGAGTACTATTCAAGGAAAATGGATGCTATCATGCCTATATCAAAACAGATCTTGGGTCTATTACACATCACATCAAACATAAGGCTTCACAAACTAAAGTATATGGTGCATATATCATTTAATTTTTTAATATATATTAAAATGTTTTGGGACACATTTTGTAACATTCCACTTTTTTTCGAACCCTAATTTTTGAGACGTGAAAATTTTTGCATTGAATGTTTTTAATGCTATGATATATGTGGATTAAATGATGGGTGATTTATTGCAATATTATTTGTGACCTAATTGCGATATGGAGTTGAGTTTGAGTTGAATAGTCAAACTTGTTGAATATGTGACGTGGCTATTGAATAGTCAATATTGTGGAAAATATGACGCGGCCGTGGAATGATCAAAGTCGGTGGAAAATGTGAAGAGGGGGTGAAATTCGAATATGTGAATGTTTTGATGCATGGTGAAATAATATTGTGGTGAATTATTTTCCTAAGGGATGAGTGAGAATTTAATAGGAGCATTATTTATTTAAGTGGAATTTTTGACCCCTCCTATTTAATGGAGAAGAAATCCTATTTTTCTTGGATTTAATTATTGCTTGGGATAATTATCCAAATTAAGTCCAAAGTCCGATTATTCCTTACTTATTTGATGAAGTTTTCGGCCCTATGTTGTTTCTAGAGGGATTTTCGAAAATCCCCTATTCTATGGGAGAAGGGATTTTATTATTTTATTATTTGATCCCTTATTTATTCTCTTCCATGAATAAATTCAAAAATCCTGGCATATTTTGCCATATCTAAGAAGATCTTGTCATATCCTATTTAAAACAGGATTTTAATTAAATTCCTTGTGGGAGGAATGAAAATCACGCCTACTTCCTTTTAATTGGGGAGAATCATTATTTTATTTTGCTCCGTGATATTTTATTCTACTCCGTGAAATATTCAAATTAAATCATAGGCTAATTTAATAGCCTAAAATTCGAAATCCCCTATTCTCTCAACCAAATTAACACCACTTCTCCACCAAATCTCCTCCAAATCTTGATTTATTTAATTATTGGATTATATCTTGCACTCTATAAATAAGAGTGAGAAGCCTAACCCTAGCATCACAAAATCACGCCCCCCCACTCCCTCAATCTCGATCTCTCTCTCTCCCACTCTCTCTCAAGTTTTTCTTCTACTTTCTCCATTATTTCTTCATCTTGTGTGAAGAATTGAAGCTGAAATTCAAGAATTTGTTGAAGAATCAAGATCCTACTTTTTTTCCTACCGATTGTTCTATTGAAAAGGTATTTTTATTTTGATCTTCTCTTCTTCTACCGATCAATCGGTGTTCTTGAGTCCACATGCATTTAGATTGAGTGAAGGGGAAAACAATCGATGAATTTGGGATGCATATGTGTGTGTGTGACCGTGTATGTGTGTGTGACCGTGTGTGTGTGTGTGCATGCCTCGGTATGCATGCACATGTGTTGTGTGGGTGTGCGTGTGTTGTGTGTGGGAAACACTCATGCGTGACACGATTTGATGATAAATCTGGAGTTGTTGTGCGAATAAAAACGATATGATAATCGTACTTTGATTTTGAATGGTGATATTAAACCTAATCGATGGGAAAAGGGAAAACGTTGGGGAACATGCATGATTTTGATCAATGATTGAGACTTACTTGTGATACACCTATATTAAAGGTGATAGCTCGCGTTCTCGGTGTGATATCAAGAAGAAGAACGTGCTTGAAATCTAGGAATCGAGGTGGGCTTTATTCTTAAACTCTCTCTTATGTTGCAAATATATGAAAGTGGAGAAATAAGGGTGGATTAAACTGTTATACCATGCCTGTGATTATTTTGGATATTGTGTGTGCCTGATGCCTAGTTTGCGAGTGCGCTCCATTAGGCTATAGGGCTATATAAACGAATTCGGGTCTGAGTAGAGTCGCAAACCCTATCAGGCTAGTGTACACGGAGATCGGGAGCCGTCCTTGCTAGTCGGCCGGTCTCGTGGGCGAAAGTGTGGCCACACTTCGTCGCACCATGACATTGTTGATTGATGAGAAAATGGGAGGTATTGTTTGACTGGTCAGTCCATGAAATATTTTGTGATACTCGATGCTATTCTTTAAATAAATGCTAAACCTCGAGTTCACTATGGTAAGGGTGGCATAACTATAAAATGTTTTGGCATGAGTCCACTGGGTATGTTTAAAATACTCAGCCCTGCATGTGTTTTCCTTATGTGCAGGTTGAGCGGCGACGGGCGGTCGGTGGTGTTGAGACGGTTGAATCGAATAAAATGGATGATTGGAACTTTAAGTGTAGTCGTGTCTTCATACATGGCTCCGCTTTCTCTTGGATTGCTTCCGCTGAATATTTTTTTTGAAACTATTTATCTTTGGTTGATTCGAACTTATTTCTTTGAATTGGAATATGGTGAAATATTGCGTTTTGTTGGATTTACAATAAACCCTTGTCTTTTGAGCTTAGCCTGTGATTCTATTAAATCTTGATTTTCGTGATTAAGCCGTTGACTTATTGTCTTGATAGTTCATTAAACACTTGGTCAAATCTCTTTAAATGAAACCCTAGTCTACGATTTTGTTGCCTTTAAGTTCGCCTAAGTAGCAGTCGCCGTATTTATTATACCCTAGAAATTCGGGCTGTTACATTTTATATGTGAAAGGGTGTATAATTTTTCTTAGATTTTTTCATACAAAAATGTCTTAACATTCTCAATGTATAATTCTTGAGATAAGCTCAACATATTATTTTGGCGACTTGTATGCCTTCATTCAAAAGATGTGACATGCTTTGCCCATAAACTCTTCATCTCAAACTGATTGGATAATCATGTTGACAGTCGTCCCCTTTCCACTCTCGTCTCCCTCTTCTTTGAAAGTTGTGTGTGTCGTCGCAAGCTGCTCAAGATGGGCAGTTGACCTGATCAAACCAGCCTAATTCTGCCTGTTTCACCTACAAAATTGTGGGTGAGTGGATCCGGTAAAGGTTTGGGTTGATCAAGCTGAGTGTCTCCGACTTGAGTGAGAAGAATTGAGAGGCTGAAGGGAATACGACATCAAAAACCTTAACCCACTAATACTAATTACTTAGCATAGGGAAGCAAGTCCCACAGAGATGAGGCATTTTGAATTGTTTGTGTGATACGGTTTGGGGCTTGGTTGTTGCCACGCTTTACTTTGGGGGTGGGTTAAGTATCTACTGGTGCGGAAAAGAAGAAAACTAACTAAGCTGAACAACTAAACTACCTAACTTATCAACTCAGAAAACAGTACTATAAAAAGACAAACAGAATAAACGGGGTTGTCAGACCCCTGCAGAAAGGTACGAAAAGCAAAATAACTTTAACAGAATCGTCTTCCTCAACAAATCAGCATAAAGAAAACAGAGCAGCAACAGATCTGAAAAGCTGAAGAAGGCGAAACAAAAAAAACACATAAAACTTAAAATTACTCCTACGATCTAAGCTACGACAACGTAAAACAAGAACTACGGCTAAAGCATGCAAAGACAAAAAGGAAACACGTAGATCTAAACAGAAAACAGAGACTCAAACATAAAACATAAAACATAAAACAAACACAGAACAAACAAAACGAAAACAGAAACTTAGATTAAACTAACACAAAAAGGAAAGAGAGTTGATTACATGCAAAATAAAACAGAGCTAAGCTAGGAAAACAGAAAATTGTTTCGTCACCCCTTCTCGGAGTGGGATTACAGAACGGAAACTGAAACGTTCGAGAAACAGCAAAGTAAACAGTTAACTACCAGCTAACTACCAGTTAACTAGTTGGAACCAAGTGTATGCAGAGAATTGAAAAGCGAGGAATTGAAGAGAACTTTGATTTCAGCTCTGGAAGAGAGCTAGAAATCCTACCTACTCTAAAGAGAAATGGCTATTATTAATTATCGTATGACTATCTATCTAGAATTAAGTTGTGGGATGCAATCTCATAACTCATACACATAATACATATTCAATTAGAGTTCGGTTGGTAGTTATCACATGTTTCATCTAGACATGATACAAAGGGATAGTTATCATAGTTTCGATTAGTTTAATTTATCTTGATTGGGTGTGTTTGGTAGCTAAAGATAATTGTGAATTATTTTATTTAGGTGTTTGGTACAACAAGATACAAATAAGATAAAAATTATGATTGTCAAATTTATCCTCATTAATTTACCTTAATGTCTACACTATCCTTATGTTTCCCTAATAATTCCTATAAATCTAACATCCGCTCCCCTCAGAATCTCATCATGCTATTCTCGCTTCTAAGCAGTTTTATATTGTGCTTCCACATCACGAAGGATCTGGTTAGTTTACTCATTTTCGTCCAAACAAGTATGGCTTATTTTGTTTGTTCAATTGTCGATTTAATGCTTCCTGGAAATTTTTTATACGTTCAAACCTTTCTCAAAGTGAATTTAGTAAAAAGGATGTTGTTATTGGACGAGTTTGGACCTTCATAGGGTAGTAGCTTACACTTCTTAAAAGTCTCCACCTCATCTTCATCACCCCAAATGCCCTCTCAATAACGTTTCGTGCTTTCGTATGCCTCATGTTAAACAACTCTTCAGGATTTTGGGGTCTCTATGCATTAGGACCAAAAATCTATTCGACTATTGAACAAGCTGAATAGGCCCAAAGATCACAAAATTGTAAAGTACCGATTGGAGAAATAGTATCGTACTATTTCAAGGTATTGCAGATAAATCTTGAAGAACAATTGCAAACATCCTAACCTTCATTCAGAAATATAGTCGTCGGAAAAGATATAGAAATGGGGTCGCCGGATATCATCGTCGGTAGGGAGGAAGATTGAGAGGCTGACATATGAGCTGTCGCGATTTTGAGAAGAAGAGAAATATAGGAGTGGCGTGTTTTGTTTAGGGTTAAAAAAATTAATAGGTAAAAATGTAATTTGCTAAAACTAACTAGGTATATCAGACATGTAACTTGTAAATGGCTAGATACAAATATTGTTGAAACATAGGCTTTTGAGTAGGCTTTGTGCGGGTTGGATACAAAACACGGGCTACGCAGATTGGTAACATAGCTACCAAACACCAAACAAACACAGATAAATGTCACTATCTATCTGTAACATAGCTACCAAACGCACCCTTATGAGATACGCTGGGGTTTGGTGCCACTTGCACAGCGGAAGACTTGTACAAAACAAATAAATCAGACAAGGATCTATTTGACCGATTATGTGATTAATCAATTCACATGTTAAACAGATAATTGCATGCTAGAACGCAAATAATTCATGCTTAGAAAATATAAATCCTAAACATGATTTCTACGGTTTAGAGTCACCAATTTGATTATCCAAAGAATCGACGATTGCTCGTGTCTTCTCCACGTGATGATCTCCAATACTAGACCACGGATCTTCTGACTGGTTCCCGAACTGCATCTCGATATCAGGGTGGGCTGATCTTATCAAAATATTAGGACTCGAATAAAAAGAAGACAGAAATTCCTCACGGAGGAGAGCTGAAGAATTTTTGAGCTCCTCTACTAATTAGAGAGGGGGAGGAAAATTCCATCTAATAATAATTATGATTCTGTCTCTCATTTATTCTCCTATTTATATTAAATTCATATTGGGCACAGTCATGGATCTATGGAAGGTTTTGGATATGGGCTACCCCAATTAGCTTTTTACTAATTAAATTGAACCCACAATTTAATACAAGCTTATATTGGAATATTACGAGCTGCCACTACAGAAGTAATATTGCACTCCCTATCCAAATTTGAAATTACAAGTAATCCGGGTTTTCGTTATTTATATTATTTATTTCTCGCGCTTAAGATATAAATGTCCATTAATTAATTGAAGTCTGCTATGGACTTAATTAATTAACATCTTATTAATTCCAAGAGTGGACTCAGTAAGAAACACTTATTTATTATTCATAGAATAATAAAACTCCAACAGGCCAGTTTTCCGAATAATAAAACCTTGTTCAAGCTCCTCTTGAGAACATTATCAAAAAGAGAGCCAAAACGCAAAGTCTGGAAATCTGGAGTCAAACGGCGACCGGCGACCGCCGTGGAGGTGTGCGGCGACCGTCGGCGCTCGGCGGGCAGATCAATGCAGCGGTCCGCCTCGAAAAATTTTTGCTTAGAAGAGAAGTCTCGCCCGGCGACCGCCGGAAGCCATGCGGCGGTCCGCCGCCGGAGAAACAGACTCTCTGGACTCCAACGCGGCGACCGCCGACCAAGGTGCGGCGGCCCGCCGGAGAAAGGCGGCGAATCTGAGATGCCCTAGATTTGCTCCAAGATTTACTATATTTTGAAGATCTTTTCCTTCTACAACAAGGATTGGCTTTCCCCTATAAATAAGACCTCAAGCTTCATAAAAAAGAGAGAGCTTCTACTTGCAAAATATTTCATAGAGATCAAGAGCTAGAGTACTTCACTTGTGCAAGGAGTTGGAGAAGGATTTCAAGAACCTCAAGAACGACAAGGATTCAACCTACGGGTTTTATTTGCTTTAGTTTTATGTTCAAATTGTTTTCCCTTCAATCTATGTGTTTAGCTTATTTCATCATGTGTAACTAAACTCATAGGATTTTAGGGATGTGTTAGTAACGACTTTGGTTATACAATTCCTTTTTTCTATTTAATATCCATTTTATTTTTACTTTGTTTCTTCCCTAAGTAGTTTTGATGTTGCATGATTGAGTGACACAATTGTGTATGATTTAATATAGCTTGCTTCATAACTGTGATAGAGTTCTAGCGATTTAAATTCACTTAGTAGACTCTACAGTTAGCTTCCCTTAAAACGGCACTGTTAATTGAGAGTGGGGACTTTTCAAGGGTCTTAGGAGCTTTATCGAGTTACGTGTTAGGATTGACAACCCTAATGTTGTAATCAACGTTTGCATCGCATGAGCATAAGCTAGGTGACTCGTTCTATCAAAGTAATAATTGTGCTAGGGTATTGTAGTTTGGAACTTGTATAACCATAACTGTGAACGCACATCCCTGAAATTCCCTTATCTCTGTCGATTATCTCCATGTTCTATTTTCATTTAGTTGTTATATGCTTTTTATTGTTTTTGGTTTTCAAAGTTTTCCAAAACCAACTGTTTTTCCAGATAGTAATTGAGTCTTAGTAGAGAATAGACACTTTGTGTTTGTCTTCCTCGTGTTCGATATCCGGTACTGACCTTTAGCTATACTATATATACTTTGTATACTTGCATGTTTATTTAGTGCTAAAAAATAGTGCAATAAGTTTTTGGCGCCGTTGCCGGGGAAGACAATTCACTTTGGAGTGATATCTTCAAACGGACAATTTTACTACTTTGGATTTTACTGCTTTCAATTTTTATTTTATTTTTATTTTATTTTTTTATTTTTTTATTTTTTTTATTTTTCTTTTTCTTTTTTTTTTAGTTTCTGCAGGTTGTGCAGATTTGCGTATCTTGTGGAGAAAATAAGATGGCGGAGCCTACCAACCACAATCATATCGTCGCCCTCCGAAAGGAGGTGGAAGAGATGCGAGAAGAGAGAGCTCGGGAAAAAGCTGAAAAAGAAAAACAAGCAAGGGAGGTAGTTCCAGTCTTGAATATGTTTAGTCATGGTAACATTGTGGACATTCCTGCAGGTCCGCAGATAGAGGCCAACAACTTCAAGTTGGGGATACCCTTAATCAATAGGGTTGAACAAAATGCCTTCGCAGGAAAAGACACCGAGGACGCAAATCGACATCTCACTAAGTTCGTGGAAATAGCTAATACAATCAAGATCAATGGTATTGATGATGATATTGTGAGGGTAAGACTTTTTCCTTTTTCCTTAACTGATGTTGCTAAAGAATGGTATGATTGTCCTGCAGATAAAACCACAAAATGGAAGGATCTGGTGGTCCTCTTCCTCGACAAGTACCACCCGCCTAGCACCATCCTAAAGCTTAAGTGTGAGATCATTCAATTCGTGAAAGGATCCGATGAGCCTCTATATGAAGCTCTCGCACATTTCAAAGCTCTTCTCCGCAAATGCTCGAACCATGGTTTTGGAATAGACCATCAGGTAGGAATCCTTTATAACGGGTTTAATGAAAAAATCTCTAGTTTGTTGGATTCAGGGGCAAATGGGGGATTCTTGAGGAAAGGAGGAGTTGTTGTTATGGAGGTGATAAAGGATTCTTAAATTCTTGAAACTCTAATGAAGACGGTTGATAAGTAGAAATAAAAATAAATGCAGTGCTCAATAGAGAAATATATCTCCTGATAAGGTGAAAATCCAGATAAATCTGCACTTCCAATAAATCAAAAAGCTTAATATAAGAAAACCTGGAACAATATATTGATTACCGTAAAATATCATTCGATCTCGTCACGATGATTATATTGTCATTTCGTTTACTTGACAAGCTACCTTGGTTCGATGAAGTGAAAACCAATCTATACACATAATAATATCAAAACTTGTGTATGAACAAGAGAATCAATATCCGCTGGCAGCTCAACTAAATTAACTCGCAACACGTTCTCTAGAAAACCATGTATATTGAAATAATGTCAGCTCATAATCAACAAACATAGTTCCTTGATTAAAGACAAAGTCTTATCTGCTTCTTATCACAATACACTTCTTTGCATATATTTAGCATTGAGTTCTCTAGAAAAATCGCCTGAACCGAATACCAGAGGTTGTATCATAGCTTGTAGGACTGTTTCCCACCAAGAGTAAGTATTGCTTCAAAGAAGAGATATCCTATAATCAAAACCTTCTTCTGACATACAACTCATCTAATTGAACACCGGTTCTATCACTTTTAACTATATCCCAGCCTCAGTCAGATTAGTCCCATAAAATCAACAACTTCTACTTCCGAGCTCTTTAAATTTTCTACCTATTTACCTCATCATTGGTCCATGTACTCTTTGTTCTAAAAGCCTGGGTAATCCCCATATGATGCAGTATGTATATGAGATGTTATAATTAATTGATGATGCAGGGCGACTGACTCTTCTCTCCACAATGACATATGTTCATGAGAATACAAATGCAAATGAAACTTATAACCAAAATGTATCATATGATATACATGAATGCTATGTCCCAGCGGGATTCTATCCCCGCTCTGATACCACCTAAACTGTCACACCTCAACCCTTATGACGTATGCACTTACTATAAATAAATTCAATATTTAAAATAAATAATCCACACTATTGTAAATAAAATGCACATATTATATAATTTCAAAAACCAATATTTATCAAGTACATATTTCAAAACATTATGAGTTGTAGTGGGACCCTCTCACCACTTTATATAATATACACTTATTTACATGCAAAAATAATAAGGAGGAGAAGGTTGCCAAAACGCGTCAGCCACCGACCCTGATAACATGTGGAGTTCCTACGACCCATGTCAACAAATAATTTTACAGATATCTTAATCCTGAAAAATAATAGTGGTTTATATGAGCCACAACTCAGTGTATTATAAACCTTACCTTTAATTCCACATACAAATATCAAACACAATCATGCACCAACATATATCACCGGAAGTAATAAATATCATACACAATTTAATATTCATATGCATATGCCTCTCCGTTCTTTTTATTATTCTGTGACAGACCGGGATTTCCATTGTATACGACCTGCAGGTCCCTTTTAATTATTTGACCTTTCCACGAAGGCTCATCTTTGCATTTTGACCTTTCCACGAAGGTTCCTCTTTACTCTTTGTATTGACCCGTAGGTCTATTATCATTGTATATGACCCTAGGTTTATTGCCATTGTATATGACTCGTAGGTCCATTGCCATTGTATATCAGATCCAGAGCAAAACAGTCACATATCCTCTTTGATCCCATGATTCGAATGATTCCAATACCATACATCAAACATATCCATTGCACTAATTTCATATCCATATATTTCATCAATTAACTCCAATACTATAGATAAACATATCCATTGCACTAATCACATATCCACATCATATTACCCCATCAATGTCAAGTAACACATAACACATAACCATTTCAGGCTCACATCATATAATTCAAATATTCACTCCAATTTAACACATAGCAATCAATCACATAAAATATGTAAAATTAAAAGTGTGATTTATACACACCTGATTAAGACATATAATCTAACCGAGTTTTTTATTCTATCTCATGTTCCATAGCCCTCAACCCTAAAATTGAAAATATGCGTGTGCTTCCTCTCCTAAATTCCAATCCTATCATTTTACTTTTTTCCTAGAGTTCCTCTCGTTTTAACTCTCTGACCCTCTCCTAATGAAAACCATGTTCTCATTGTTTCCTTTTCTTTTATTAGTCATATAATCAAACCGACTCACTTATATATTAATTAAAGCTCTCTTTTTTCTTTTTGGACGTCAAATATCCACCAAAATTGCAATCTTACACTCATTAATACACGTGTGACTCTATAAGGAGTCATTATCCCTAATCCCATATTCTTACAATCATACATATATATTATATATTTATATTTACATAATACATATATTTCATCACATATATTACTACTATTATTTATATTTATATTGATTTAAGATCATAATCATTTCCTATGTAATCTATATATATACGTAGATAAATACTAGAACTATATAGTACACATGCACACACATTTACTTAATTATTGTGCATATATAAATACTAATTTATATTATAAAAAAATAAATATATATATATATACATACATTTTTAACAATTCCCATAAATCAAAACTCTCTATATATATTCGACTATATTAAGTCATCGTAACAATAAATATATTCTCTATGACATACTTAATATCTCTATACTAAAAATGACAATATAATATGTAATGACTATAAAATATGCTAATATGTAAAATAATGCATGTTTCGGGTTAGGGATATCACACGATGCTTAAGTATGAAGAGGCGAAACAAGCTAAGATGGAGCATGATTGCAGGGATGTCATGGTGACTGATTTGTCTAAGCCTTATGATCCATTTGGAGGGGAAGATCTTTCTAACCCTACTATTTTCATTGTTAACACTTTACCTCAAGCTCCTAAAAAGAGCGAGCCTAATCCTACTAAGCCTACCTTGCAGGAAAATCCCAAGAGAAAGAAGAGGAAGAAGACTCCACCTCAAGATGACTCCGAAATCTACGTGATCAAAACCTCGAATGGAAAATTCAAATGGTGGAAGAAAGTTCTCAACAAGTTGGTTCCATTCACGGTGGCAGAGAATAAGATTGTTGGTACAAAGGCATCCCAAAGGAATCCTCACGATGGGGGATAACTGATGAGCTTCAAAGAACGTCGAGCTAAAGACGAGAAATAAGCGCTTGTTGGGAGGCAACCCATCCATTTTTGACATTTTTTTAATTTTAATTCTTAAGTATTTTTGGTTTTGGTTTAATTTTGTGCTTTGAAATTTTTTTCGCTGGTTCTGACCCTTACGTGGCGACCGCCGCATGCACTACGGCGGTCCACCACCTGAACGCTGGAAGGGAACTGACATCGTGCGGCGACCACCGGACAGGCTGTGGCGGACCGCCACCTGGGCACAGTTTCCAGCGTAATTTTTCGAAATTTTCAAATTTTCGCCCCGTCCAACCTTTGCGCGAAATTTTTCAAGGTATGTTTTCTTTTTAGTAGTTCACTCACGTCCCTACCAACTCTACAAACTTATTCTACACTTTGTTGTAAATAAGTTTGGGGGGATGAAGTGGTGGACCGTGAGTTTAGGTTTTTGTTTTATGGTTTTCTTTTTACTTTAAAGTTTTTGTTTTTGTTTTTCAAAACCCCGTAGGAGAATCTTGTGTTCTAAAAATGTATTCTTGAATCCATGTCGTGAACTTAACATGAAGAACTTAGAAACACGCATGCTTAGGGACACACTTTAGAGCGAGTTGTCGATGATATTACATTCCATCTATGTTTTAAGTGTGGCTTAACGTTTTGATTTGATGGTTTGGTGAAAAGGTGCATAATTAGTGAATTGCTTGTTCGCCTTGAATCATGCTTATACCTTGTGAGGATTTGAGCCTTAAATTCTTTCTTGTGTGATTTATCCGCATTCATGTATTTGTTTCTAGAACTTGCTCCTAGTCTTGCCTAAGTTTACATAGTGTTTAAGTTGATTTAGGAGGATGTTAGGCCATCTTTTCTTAGCCTACTTTTATTCCCAAAATTTTCGACCCTCTCAAAATTTAAAATTTTTTCTCTTTGGAGTCAATTTTGAGCCTTTAAGCCTATTCTTTGGAAGCCAACATAATGGGGACAATTCCTTGGGTTAGTTAGTTTTTGCTATCTTGTCTTGTAAAGGAATTGGAGAGATAAGGAGGAAAAGTATAAAAAGTAGTGTGCTTAATGTAAAGAAAAGTGCAAGTTGTGAAATAGAAAAATTCCAAATATGTGCTTGATTCTAGAAAAGATGCCTATAAAAAAAAAGTGTGAAAGGTTGTGAAATAAAAATAAATCAAAGGATTGGAAATTGAGTTGAAGGAGAAATTTAATAAGTTAAAAGTGTCTTGGGTTTAGAAAAGTGGAGTCAATTTTACTCTACTTGAGATATTTTTATTTTAGTCACTTTTTAGCCAAATATTTCTCACCTACCGAAGAGCCTACATTACAACCAAAGATAAAGACCTTTCGGACTTTTGATGCTTAATCACATCTAGTAGAGGAGGGATTAGACTTTGAACAAGCCTATGGTAAACTTTGCATGATTAATGATTTGAGTGCTTATATACACA